>NW_006922034.1:497547-498098 GCF_000298275.1 Orycteropus afer afer | reverse complement strand
CAAGTATTGATTTGGGTGAAGAGAAGGGCAATGTACCAAATGTGAGTGATCAACATGGTGTCACTGAGGAAGAGGAAGACAGAGAGAGGTACATGAGTGGTACAGACAACAAAGGTGAACCCTTCTGCACATACAGCACTGCTTTTTCAGTGAAGGCAAACATGGATATATGGGTGGCTAGATGGGTGGAAAGGCTGAACTACTAGGTATGTCTGTACAGAGGGTAGTGTGCCCAGGACCATGTAAAGGTTGGCAGGCAATGTTTCTACAAGTGTATTGCTATATTCTGTAAGAACTCTGAGGTATATAGTAAAGCTGACAAGGGACAAGGTTTCAGTCACTTCTTGGGCACAGCCAGCTACCCAGAGGGAGGGAGTAGTTGGATCTGTGAACTCAGGACCATAGTCACAGGGGACATCAAACTCAATTGGCATAACATACTACACAAAACATTATTCCACATCCTACTTTGGTGAGTAGTGACTGGGATCTTAAAAGCTTGCAAGCAGCCATTTAGATGCAATGATGGGTCTCTCCTCATCCAGAGCAAA
>NW_006922034.1:495181-496992 GCF_000298275.1 Orycteropus afer afer | reverse complement strand
AAGATGCAAATATTGGTCTCCTCTCATCTGAAGCAAAGAAGAGTAAAGAAAATCAAAGGCATCTGGAAACAATTAGTCCAAGGATATGATGGACCCTGAGACCTGAAGAACTAGATGGTGCTGGCTACCAATGCCAACCACTTGGAAAGGGATCAAACCTGGAGATCCTAGATAGAGTGGGAGGAAACATGTTGAAAAAAATTCAAAAATATAAAAATGACCAGATTTACTAGTAGGTTAGAGTCCAGTGGAACCTCCAAGACTATGGCCTCGGGTTACCCTTCGGGCCTAGAACTGGACTTACTCCCATGGATTGGCTCTCAGCCCAACCCTAGAAAGACACCTACCCCAGGGTGATGCACCCACCTACTCTAGGGAGATACACCCTTTAGAGCAATTTGCCACAGGGCACCATAGGGACAGCATTCACAAAGAGGGAAAACTGGACAGATAAGACTACATAGTTAAGAAGGGTATAGGGAGGTGTTGGTCACAGGAATAGGAGGGGAGGAGAGTTTATTACAGTCAGGTATTATAATAGGGGAGTGAAATCAAATGTGCATGCACTGTTGAATGCAAAACAAATTTGCTCTGTAAATTTGCACCAAAAGCATAATAAAAAAAAAAAAAAAACTTATACCATTTTCAAAGGTAATATGTTGACATGATGGTCATTAAGAGAATGATGAAAAGATGTTGCTGAAGCAGTATAAAAGAAGAGCTTGAAAATACAGAAAAGGTAGTCAGAGTGTTACTTTTGTACTTCCTTGATCTCCCAGAGCCCAATGACACAAACCTTGCTCTGCCTAGACTCACTCTGCCTAGTTTCTGTATCCTGGTTACTTCTCTGATCGGAGAGAAGAAAGATTTGATGTAGGGAGACCAGTTAGGATGCAGTGGTCCAGATGAGAGGATGGTAATAGCCTGGATGAGGGTGATAACTAACAGTGATGATAAGAAGAAAAAGTATTGATCGAACACATACATAGCAGGTAATGGATATCTCACATAATAGCCCTTTGTACAAGTTCACATCCTCTCTTTCTTCTGACTTCTTCCAAATAAAGTCTCTTAACTGATACATGCCACTCTTTCCTTGCTTAGTGTTCTTTTCTCCTTCAGAAATCATGTTTTATTGTGAAAATATTGATATATTTTTAATGGGAAGCAGGGCTATTACTTGAACTTTAACTTGTTTCTCAGCTTTGTGGAACTACAGAAGGCACAGATCTATTTTTGTAGCTCAATTTTTACATGTTCCTCTGGACACTATGGGAAGACAGATGACTATCCAGGAATGTTGTGAAATCTCCTATGTACTTGGGTTTGAACACTGCAGGGAGGAAGTGATAGACTCTAGCTCATATCTTTAGGAAGTGTAACAACTCAGTCTGAGCCAATACATTGTTAATGCCTTAACAATGCCGAACAATTTGTATAGCAATCCAGAGTTTAAAGCAAAACATTTAATGGTTTCCTTCTGTAAAAAAAATTAGAAGGGGAACATGACATATAATGTTACACAGGCTTCTTGGGGTTGAAAGAGCAAAATCTATCAGTCAATCTGATAAGGAGATGGAGGAAAGAAACCATGCTATTCTTAGCATGATTGTGCATTATACACCATACTAGGTACTCGTTCTAGTTCCCTAGTGCCACTCTGAGAAGAAATATACCACAAATGGGATGGCCTTAACAAACAGGAGTTTATTCTTACAATTCAGAGGCTTGAAGTCCAAGTTCAAAGTGCCAGGCTCTAGGGGCTGGGTGAAAGCCCCTCAACCTTGGGGTCCAGCTCTGCCTCCTGCTCC
>NW_006922034.1:494387-494906 GCF_000298275.1 Orycteropus afer afer | reverse complement strand
TGCTCACAGTAGATTCCACCATGGAGTTGATTACCAGTCTCATCATGGGGAATACTACATTCAGCTGCCCGGCCACTCAACCAGGCCCAGCCAAGCTGACACAAAAACATAACCACCACAGTACTTTACAAGGAACCCTGGTGGCACAGTGGTTACGTGCTTGGCTGCAAACTGATAGGTCAGTAGTTTGAACTGACTACCAGCTTCTCAGGGGAAAAATATGTGACACTGCTTCTGTAAAGATTTCAGCCTTGGAAACCCTACGGGGCAGTTCTACCCCATCCTACATGGTTTCTTTGAGTCAGAATCAACTCAATGCCACACAACAACAAAGGTGCTTTACAGTATAATATAGTGGTTAGGGGTATAGGATTTGGTGCTGGATTGCCTCCTGGCATTTACTGGCTGTAGGCTTTGGGCTACCAGAGCTCTGGTAGCGTAGTGCCTAAGGCACTTGACTGCTAACCAGAAGGCTGGCAGTTCAAACCCACCAGCCACTCCTTGGAAGGAAGATGGGGC
>NW_006922034.1:493345-494225 GCF_000298275.1 Orycteropus afer afer | reverse complement strand
TATTCAACATTTCCTGTACATTTGGTTTCACTCCCCAATTACCATCCCCAACCCTAACCCAGTCTCCTCCCCTCCCTGCCCAGCAAAGGCCCCCCACCCCGTGCCCCTCATAATTATACACTCCTGGGTGTCCTGCATTTCCTCCGTGCGAATGTTGCCCCTCTGATGCCCCGTGGTCGACTGCTCCAAGGGATGCATCTCCATAGAGCATGTGGGTCCGTCACCCTGGGTTGAGTGGTCTGTGTGTACATCTTGTTTACTACTGGGCTGAAAGCTAGCCCCTGGGAGTGAGTTTTATTCCTGGTCTTAAGTGTATCCCAGTGCCATAGTTGGGGGTCCCACCAGACAATAGTACCTTTCTTATATGCATACTATTACATAAGGCACTTCACAAATTTAAAGGACTTAGAATTACAGCAGACGCATAGCAAATAGTCAATAAATTATTAGTTTTTACCATATTATCTTACTCTTGTAAGAATAGTAATAAAATATCACTGCCAATTTATAGATAAAGCAGCTCTGATGGTTTAACGATAAAGGCATTTGACTGCTAACAAAAAGGTTGTTGGTTCAAACCCACCAGCCGCTCCGTGGAAAAAAGATGAAGCAGTCTGCTTCCATAAAGATCTCAAGCCTTAGAACCCAACGGGGGTGTCTATGAGTTGGAATTGACTCGATGCCGGTGAGTTTGGTTTGGGTTTGAGTTTACAGATAAAGATACAGCCCCAAAGAGATTAAATAAATTGTCTCAAGATCCCAAAGCTAGAATATGGTAAAACTTAGATTCAAAGACAGGTCTGTCTGCTCCAAAGCCATTCTCTTTCCACTTTATCATGCCATTAAGAGTTCCAGGAACTCTGGGTGAGAATTTCAGCCA
>NW_006922034.1:491659-492480 GCF_000298275.1 Orycteropus afer afer | reverse complement strand
GAAGGCTGGCAGTTCAAACCCACCAGCCACTCCTCGGAAGGAAGATGGGGCAATCTACTTCCGTAGTGATACTGCCTTGGAAACCCAAGAGGGGTTGCTATGAGTCCAATCCGACTCGACAGCCCATAACAACAACAAGTGGCCAAACTAACCAAGCCCAACATCAGAATTCTATACAGCTGAAAGAGAGTGAACTTCCCAGAAGACTGCTTTGTGTTGCTCCAGGTGGATGACTTTACAAGCAGCTACTCAGTTACAGTAAACTGGGAGTTAAAAATACTGTGGCTAGAAAAGGCATATCATGTAATTTACTACACCTCAGCTGTGCACCCCCCATTCATGTGCTTCTACTTATCACCCCCTCCCACCTTGGTCAAATGTGACAAGCTGTGAACCAAGCAAAAGTTAGATTTCCTGATACAGGCCTTCTTCACAACCTGGCACAGATGGGAGGGAAGAGAATGGAAGGTGAGAGGAGGACAGAAAAGAGGAAACAATGAAGGAGGTAAGTATAATATAATAGGCATAGTGCCTAAGGCATTTGACTGGTAACCAGAAATTTGGTGGTTCAAACCTACCAGCCACTTCAAGGAAGGAAGACTGGGCAATCTACTTCCATGAAAATTTACCATCTTGGAAACTCAAAGGGGGTCACTGAGTTGGAATTGACTTGATGGCAGTGAGTCTTTTTTTTCTTTTTTTAAATAATAGCAATAGTAATGTTATAGTCAGCCCCAGGGTTACAGGTGAGGAGAGACAACGCAGGGACGCCCAGAGTAGCAGGCCAGAAGAGCAGGAGAAAGGGGATAAAAGCCAGGAAG
>NW_006922034.1:488991-491319 GCF_000298275.1 Orycteropus afer afer | reverse complement strand
GAAGAAGGAAGAGGCCGTCCACTTCTCAAAGAATTGGCCAGGGAAAACCTTATGAATAGCAAAGAAACACTGTTTGGTACATTACCGTGCAAATGGGACTAGAGTGTAATTTTTTTCTTTTGTGCTTTTCTCTAACTTTATCCTTTGTTGTTGTTTGTTTATTTCAGGGCCTCTAACTGATTCACTCTGGTTCAACCCCCTGCTGAGAATTTGCATTTTCATCCCAGATATACTGAATCAGAATCTACATTTTAACAAGACTGTCAGGTGTTTCTCACATATATATGCAAGACTCATTTAGGGATCTTGTTAAAATAGAGAAGCTGATTCAATAGGCAGGCATCCCCCACTTTCTGAAAGATCACTTTGTGTCACTCCGCTTTTACAAACGATTACATTAGTACCCATTTTCACTAACTGAAAGATATCCAAAGAGGATTTTTGCTATTATGAAAAAATGCAAAAACTGAAGTTAGCATTCAGTTTGTTCTGCAACAATAAAGAGGCAACACACACCCCAACAATGAGTGATGCCGCCAAGCTCCCTGGGAATTACACTCAGCATCTCAACATCAAGCCACCATACCTTTGAACTGTGTCTGTGAACACTAGATGTTGGTGTTATTTTAGATTTTATGTGTTATTTGATATGATTTGGTAGGTTATTTTTGAGGGTCTGGGAATGCTTTACAAATTTTACCATATAAATTAATGGTAAAACTTACAAAAGGTTTCACAGGAACCCTAGACTTTCAGATAGTGGAGGAAACTTTTATCTAAGATGGAAATGCAAATTCTCAGAAGGTGGTGGAACCATAATGAACTGGTTTGAAGCTCTGGTTTATTTTTTTGTTTTGTTTTGTTTGGGCCAAGGGCAAGCATGGTTTCTATAATTTGAAAAAGAAACAATTTAAATAAACAATAATTAGATGGGGGTAGGTGAACAAATGGATATGTGGCTAGATGGATGAACAGACAGATGGATGGAAGGAACACCTATAAGGTGTAATGCTGTGCAGTAGTTGGGAAAAGTGAGGTAAGGGCAAATTTAAAATATGTTGCTGGGGAGAGGCACAAGCTTGTTAAACAGTATAAGAACACAACTATTTTCCAATATACTTTAAAAGCAAAAGCAATATAGTATATGCTTATTATCAAACATTCAAATAGTACATTGTCTTTGTTGTTGTTAGGTGCCATTGAGTCAATTCCAACTCATAGCGACCCCATGTACAACAGAAAGAAAGACTGCCCAGTCCCGGGCCATCCTCATAATTGTCAATATGTTTCAGGCCACTGTGACAGCCACTTTGTCAATCCATCTCATTGAGGGTCTTCCTCTTTTCACTGACCCTCTAACCAAGTATGATATCCTTTCTCCAGGGACTGGTCTCTCCTGATAACATGTCCAAAGTACACAAGATGTACTGTCACCATCCTTATATTTAAGGAGCATTCTGGCTGTACTTCTTCCAAGACAGATTTGTTTGTTCTTCTGGCAGTCCATAGTATATTCAATTCTTCAACACTATAATTCAAATGCATCAATTCTTCTTCAGTCTTCCTTACTCACTGTCCATCTTTCACATTCCTATGAGCTGAGTGAAAATATCACTGCTTGAGTCAGGCATAACTTAGTTCTGAAAGTGACCTCTTTGTTTTTTAACACTTTAAAGAAGTCTTTTTCAGGAGATTTGCTTAATGCTATATGTCATTTGATTTCCTGACTGCTGCTTCTATGGGCATTTACTGTGGATATAAGTAACATGAAATCCTTGAAACTTCAATCTTTTCTCCATTTATCATGATGTTGCTTATTGGTCCTATTGTGAAGATTTTTGTTTTCTTTATGTTGAGGTGTAATCCATACTGAAGGCTTAGTCTTTGATCTTCATCAGTAAGTGCTTCAAGCCTCTGCTTCCAGCAAGCAAGGTTGTATCATTTGCATATTGCAGGTTGTTAATGTGTCTTCCTCCAATCCTAATGCTCAGTTTTTCTTCTTAGATTGTTATTGTGATCAAGACAGCCCCGACTCATAGTGACCTTATGTATAACAGACAGAAACATTGTCCAGGCCTGTGCTATCTTAATGATCATCGGTATGTTGCAGTCCACTGCTGTGGCTATTCTGTCAATAGTATAGAATTATATACAGTAAAGAGTAATATTCCCCCTTTTTCTTATGGCCTTTCTACAATCAATAGACATAGCAAGTGTTAACTGCTTGATATAAATCTATATAGATATTTCTAGGTATATACAAATGTACATAACATATATATATCATCACATAATATATGTACATGTCATATATAGCTGGTGGGTTCG
>NW_006922034.1:485355-488041 GCF_000298275.1 Orycteropus afer afer | reverse complement strand
ACTTCCCCCAGAAGACCCTGGGAAGCCTGGATCTGTCCCACTTCCAGGACAAGAATGGAGTGTGTCAAGCCCCCTCCAGGATAGGCCTCAGTGGCTGGGATAGTGGCCCCTAGCCAATAGTGTGCTGGTAAATATTTAACAAACAATACTCCAAGGAGAAGGGATGCCCTGGTTAGTAGTATATGTCCATTTCCACGGTGTAAATATTCTCACAATGACCGATTTCAATCTACCAATGTTGTATCATTGAATGCAGTTTTGGGAAGAGATTTGCAATAACTGGATCTTACTAGTTGGTAAAAGCTGGTTCCAGAACACTACTGCCTCCAGTCCTGTTGTATCAGCTTAACAGTGTGTGTTTGGAGCTACTTTAAAAGAAAAATGGCCTTTGTAACCAACATATATTCAGAATGAGATGACTTCTACCAATTAGCCTAGGTAAATTCCCAGGATGGCGGACCATGAGGTAAGTATCCAGAGCTCAAACTACTGCTGCTCCCTTTAACTTAGAAAAAGTATAAAGCACGTAGTCTTCCCAGCAGATTACAGCATATTTCCCTTACTGAATAGAAGTAAAAGGCCATCAAGAGGCATTTGTAGGCTGTGGCTAGGTACAAACAACACTGCAATGTAAAGGCAGTTTCTAGACTACAAAGGCAAAACAGTAAAAAAAGAAAAAAAGAGGTAGCTTCCAAGTCTCAATCAAACAAAGTTATCACAAACAATTTGGCGATCAATATCTGACTTAGAAGGCAACCATATAAGAAAATGATGAGACATCGGGTGACAAGTGAAGACAAAATTTCAAGATCTTATCTTCCTTAAGACATACATAAAGTAGGTCATAAAAATGGACGCTCTCATTTCAACAAGGGATATTTGCATACTCTTCAGATGTGTCTTTTGTCCACTTGCTAAACACCTAAGACACATTTATGAATGAGTTCTCCCCTTTGAGATATATTGGTATCCACGAGCAACCTCACTCAGCTAATTTGATCAAAGCATTGATGTCAGATGTGCAGTTAACTCCCATGCAGGTGAAACATGCTCTGTGGCATAGCCATGGACCAAAAGCCTCACTTTTACCATTGTTCCCAGAAGCATGACACTGGTCCTCAAGGAAGTAAGGTGAGTAAAAAGCTCAGGTGAAACTCAGAGTCACCATCAACTCCATACATGAAAATAACACTTTAGTGATCCAAAATGGACAAAATGGTGTTAGTATTATAGCTTAGAGAAGAGAAAGAAAAGGTTGACGAGATTTGCTGCATGATGGTCTCTTACAACCACATTCTGGACAACTGCCATAGAGTATGAGCCAAAACCAGAACAAACATCTTTCATCTTCTTCACATCTTAAATCAGGATATATTAACAGTACCCTCTGCCATTCTGTAAAAATATTACACCAGCACCAGGATAAAGAAGAAAGCCAATACACCTGCCATGAGAGACCCATCAAACACACATATTCAATATTGCAATTAGAGAAGTGTGAGTATTATGAGACAACCTGCTTACATTGCCAAGGCTCTATTAAAGGATTTCTTCACAATGTGTTTCTTGTCTAAAGAATTGAAGTGCAACCAAACAGCAATTGCAATCAAGACTTCTCAGATGAGATACCTCTCTCTGGAGCTCAAGATACTCTAAATGACATGATTTCATAAACTGAATCTGCGTAACAGTTGGTTCTAGGCCAGAGTGTCTTTTCAACACAGAAACTATGGCTAATTTAAGACATTCTCTAAGCAAGTTAAAATGGAAAATCAAATGAAAAATAATATAACTAAATCTAAATCTCCTGAATCACACTTCATCCAGTGACAACATATGGCAAGACTCCTGAGTACCTTTTATTGTCTATCTTGCTGCTAGATTATATATCTCTTCCTTTAATCTCTCTTCCCTTCCTTCATCTCTTCCATTGTTGGAAAGGAAAATTATCATTCTCCCTCTTGATCATCTAGCACTCCAAATGGGTACTCATATCTCCCTCTCCCTCCATCTTTCTCCCTCTCTCCTCCCTCCACGCCTCTCTATATATGAAGCCAGTCAATAGCTCATTTCAAAGGTTTCATGGACTACAATGGATTACTCCATGTCAATGTCTGGTAAGCAAAGTGCAATAGCCAGCCATGGTACTAAACTAACAAAAAAATAATTATCAGCTAACCTACTACTGTCTTCCAAAGTGACCATACTCAAGAGTACACCATCTCTTTTAATGCACTTCCCATCAATCATTTTCTGTTTCTGAAAACTTTCATGGATGGCATTTTCTATAGAATAAAGGCTAAAAATCTTTAACATAGTCTGCAGGACCCTTCACAATCTGGCTCCTATCCTACTCTTGTCTCACCTCCAATCAAACTTCCCATCATTTCATATGTGCAAAAACGGCGAGGAGGCCACATGTTCTGACCTCCTCTAATCCCACAAGAGGAAGACAAGGTTACCAGCAGTAACCCAAGGCCTATTACTGCAAGGCCAAACATGCTGCCTCCCTCCAGCCCTTTCTCCAACTGTTCCTCCCAGAGCACCCACCACCTCTCTCCTGGGTTTGATAATTCACTGCAGTGGCCACACAGAACTCACAGATTATGAGGTTTATTAGGGAAGCACCAGGCTACAATTTAAGTTCAGGAAAAATGCTCAGTCTCTCTCCCAGCCCACTGTCCCT
>NW_006922034.1:476674-482682 GCF_000298275.1 Orycteropus afer afer | reverse complement strand
CCAGGTGGACACCTTCAGCAATCAGGAGCTCCTCAGTTGCTCATAGCAAATCCCACCTTGGAGTTTACAAAGACTTATGGGTAGAAAAGCCACACTAAGTAATTTACTACACCGCAATATGCAACTACACTGGGCTTCCACCACTTATCTGTCAGTTTGTCCTACTGTGGCGGCTTGTGTGTTGCTGTGAGGCTGCAGTATTTCAAATGCCAGCAGGGTCACCTATGGTGGACAGGTTTCAGTGGAGCTTCCAGACTGAGACAGACTCAGAAGAAAAAAGAGGCCATCTACTTCTCAAAGAATTGGCCAGTGAAAACTTTATGAATATCAGTGAAACACTATGTGATATATTACTGGAAAAACTTTATGAATAGCCCTGTAACATTGTCCAATATAGTGTCAGGAGATGAGCCCCTTAGGACAAAAGGCACTCAAAATATGACTGGGGAAGAGCTGCCTCCTCAGAGTAGAGCCAACCTTAATGATGTGGATGCAGTAAAGCTTTTGGGACCTCTGTTTGCTGATATGGCACAACTAAAATGAGAAGAAACAGCTGCAAACATCCATTAATGATTGGAATAAGGAATGTATGAAGTATGAATTTAGGAAAATTGGAATTTGTCAGAAATGAAATGGAACACATAAAGATCTATATCTTAGGCATTAGTGAGCTGAAATGGACTAGCTTTGGCCATTTTGAATCAGACAACCATATGATCTACTATAATGGGAATGATAAATTGAAGAGCAATGGCGTGGCATTCATCGTCACAAAGAATGTATCAAGATCTATCCTGAAGTAAAATGCTGTCAGTAATAGGATAATATCCATATGGCTAAAAGGAAGATAAGTTAATACTACTACTATTCAAATTTATGCACTAACCACCAAAGCCAAAGAAGAGGAAATTGAAGATTTCTACTGACTTCTGCAGTCTGAAATTGACAAAATATGCAATCAAGATGTGGTGATTATCACTGGTGATTGGAATGCAAAAGCTGGAAACAAAGAAGAATCAGTAGTTGGAAAATATTTCCTTGGTGATAGAAATGATGCTAGAGATCGCATGATAGAATTTTGCAGGACCAACAACTCATTCATTGCAAATACCTTTTCTCAGCAACACAAACAGGAGCTATATACGTAGACCCCACCAGATGGAGTACGCAGAAATCAGATCAACTACATATGTGGAAAGAGGTGATGGAGAAGCCAAAACAAGGCCAGGAGCTGATTGTGGAACAGACCATCAACTGCTCATATGCAAGTTCAGGTTGAAGATGAAGACAATTAAAACAAGTCCACAAGAGCCAAAATATGACCTTGATTATAGCCCTCCTGAATTTAGAGACCATCTAAAGAATAGATTTGATACACTGAACCCCAATCACTGAAAACCAGAGGAATTGTGGGATGACATTAGAAACATCATCCATGAAGAAAGCAAAAGGTCATTAAAAAGACAGGAAAGGAAGAAAAGACCAAAATGGATGTCAGAAGAAACTCTGAAACTTGCCCTGGAATGGAGAGTAGCTAAAGCAAATGGAAGAAATGACAAGATAAAAGAGCTGAACAGAAGATTTCAAAGAGCAGCTTGGGAAGACAATTATTGTAATGAAATGTGCAAAGCCCTGGAGTTAGAAAACCTAAAGTGAAGAACACACTCAGCATTTCTCAAGCTGAAAGAACTGAAGAAAGAATTCAACCCTTGAGTTGCAACATTGAAAAATTCTATGGGAAAAAATATTGAATGATGCAGCAAACATCAAAAAGAAATGAAAGAAATTCAGTCATTGTTCCAAAAAGAATTGGTCAATGTTCATCCATTTCAGGAGGTGCCATATGATCAAGAACCAATAGTACTAAAGGAAGAAGTTGAAGCTGTACTGAAGGAATGAGTGAAGAACAAGGCTCCAGGAAATGACGGAATACCCACTGAGATGTTTCAACAAATGGTAGCCATGCTGCAGTCACTCACTCATCTATGCCAAGACATCTGGAAGACAGCTACCTAGCCAACTGACTAGAAGAGATCCATATTTGTACCCATTGCAGAGAAAGGTGATCGATCCCACAGAATGTGGAAATTATTGATCATTAATATCACACTCAAGTAAAATCTTGCTGAAGATAATTCAAAGATGGTTGCAGCAGTATACTGACAGAGAACTTCCAGAAATGCAAGCTGGATTCAGAAGAGGATGTGGAATGAAGGATATCATTGCTGATGCTAGATGGATCTTGACTGAAAGAAAAGAATACCAGAAAATGTTTACCTGTGTTTTATTGACTATGCAAAAGCATTCGATTGTGTGGACCACGACAAATTGTGGATAACATTGAGAAGAATAGGAATCCCAGAACACTTGATTGTACTCATGAGGAACCTGTACATAGATCAGGAGGCTGTCATTCAAACAGAACAAGGGGATACTGCATGGCTCAAAATCAAGAAGGAAATGCATCAAGGTTGTATCCTTTCACCATACTTATTCAACTTGTATGCTGAGAAAATAATCCGAGAAACCAGATTATATGAAGAAGAACACGGCATCAGGATTGGAGGAAGACTCATTAACAACCTAGGATATGCAGATGACACAACTTTGCTTTCTGAACGTGAGGATGAATTGAAGCACTTACTGAGGAAGATTAAAGACCATAGTCTACAGTATGGATTACCCCTCAACATAAAGAAAGCAAAAATCCTCACAACTGAGTCAAGAAGCAGCATCAGGATAAATGGAGAAAAGATTTAAATTGTCAAAGATTTCATATTGCTTGGTTCCACAATCAACATCAATGGAAGCAGCAGTCAAGACATCAGACATCATACTGCACTGGGCAAATCTGCTGCAAAAGACCTCTTTCAAGTGCTGAAGAACAAAGATGTCTCTTTGAAGACTAAGGTGCACCTAACCCAAGCCATGGTATTTTCAATCACCTCATATGCATGTGAGAGCTGGACAATGAATAAGGAAGATCGAAGAAGAGTTGATGCTTTTGAGTTGTGGTGTTGGCAAAGAATACTGAAAGTACCATGGACTGCCATAAGAATGAACAAATCAGTCCTGGAAGAAATGCAGCAGGAATGCTCCTTGCAAGTGAGAATGGCCAGACTTTGTCTCACCTACTTTGGTCACGTTGTGAGAAGGGACTATGCCCTGGAAAAGGCTATCATGCTTGGTAAAGTGAAGGGTCAATGAAAAAGGGGAAGGTCCTCAATGAGATGGACAGACACTATGGCTGCATTGATGGGCTCAGGTATAGCAAGGATTGTGAAGTTGGTGCAGGACCGAGCAAGTGTTTCATTCTGCTGTACAGAGGGTCACTATGCATCAGAGTAGATGTGACAGCAGCTAACAACCACCACCACACTGGGCTTCATAAAGTCCCTAGAAAATATGCCATGTTCTCTCAGCTCCAGGATTCCACACGTTCTCATTTATCCCTAGAATGCTAGTAATTTGCCTAGCTAACATTTCTCATCTTTCAAGTTTAAGTATCCAATTCCTCTAGTGCTTCCTATGACTTGCAAATATGGCAAGATCCTTCACTTTAACATTTCTATGGCACCCTGCAACTATAGTAACACTGAGGATAGTTGTAAATACATTTCTTCACTGTCAGTCTCTATTTTCAGATCTTCTTCCCCATCGTAGCCTACATAGTATTATCTACACAGCAAGAGGGCAATACATGCTTATTGATAATACTTGGACACCTCAAGTCTTCAATCATCTTTCTTGGATAGTAAAATAGACAACTTCTTGATGGTTCACGTATTACATCCAAAAGCATAAGTTAACTGAAATTCTGTAACAAAACAGAATTTTAATATCGTTCTTACTTTTGAATAGGTTCAGTAAACATGATTTCATCTTTCTACTTTCACAGCACAAAATTTGATTTACTAATACTCTAGAGAGCTTTGTATCTTCTAGTTCTGTACTGTTGCTATATGTATGAGATATTCATTTAAACAAGGCTCAGACTCAATGGTGGCTTTCCATTGTTAGGTTTTGTGTCAAAGAAACCTCTAGGACATAAATTACTGTTTTCTACAGAAAGCAAGAACTGGCAATACTAATTCTTTTGTCTTTTAGTTAGCCCTGTAAGAGAATGATTTATGTTGCATTGCCTTTGATGCTTTTCTCTGCTTTTCTGTGGCTTTTAATGTTAATGAGGGTTTCCATCATCTCATCCCTCCCTTTGCTCCCAACAAACTTGTGCTGCATATCACCAAAAGAGTTTTGTTTGCATTTTTTATTTTCTCTTTTACTGCTGATTTCTTAACATCAGTTTTCCTTTCCAGATGCCATCCGAATGGACTTCTGATCACAGCACTTCTATTAACATATACCTGAGACTTGTCAACATTTAAAAAGCTAAACAAAAAATGCACAATAACCTTACATCTCCCACATAGATGAATGAACAACTTAAAGACTCCCTTATCAGCACTACTTGTTATGAGTCATACAGCTTTCCACAATCTGGAGTTCACTAAGGATTAAAGGAGTTTTTCTTTTCACCTAATTCATGGATATCTCAACTAATCTTCTTAAATGATTTATAAATGCTAAATTCATGAAACATTTATTATTATTATAGCTACATTTAGAGAATTCTTATAAGTAAAAATTAACATATACAAGTTGTTTTTTAAAATTAGTAATTCTGCATGAATTTGCTCATTCATTTAAACTAATGATTGCTATGTACTATATATAAATCATTCTGCCAGGTTTTATGGAGGACATAAACAAAAAGGTCCCTGCCCTTAAAGTCATTTCAACTAATATGTACAACTTTTTCTCAACCTACCCCATCCTACCTACCATATTAAAACAAACAAAAACCTCATTTGCCTTCCTCCATTCAAGTTTCTCCAAATGAATTCCACCTAACAGAGCTGCTTTTACTTATCATTCCCTCAGCCTTCATAAATATACTTATTTACTTGCTAAATGTTCTTGGCATGTGTATGCTATCAATATTATTTTAAAATTATTAGAAACAACTACCATGGCACCTATGGTCCCTACCATTAGAGCCACCTCTTTGGGAAAAGCATTGTTCCAGTGCCCCTCTTAAAATACAATTGCTATTTGGAAATGATATCATATTTTAAATCACTAGCAATTGTCGATATTCACATAGAGCAGTTCATCAATTATCTGTATTCTCAACTTAGAGCAAGGAAATATTTTTCAAAATTTTGACTGTGATTTGAGTGAAAGTTCACAGAGTAAATTCATTTTCCATACAGTAATTCATACACATTGTGTTTCATGACATTGACTACAATTCCCCACAACGTAACAAGCTCCCTTCCCACTTCTTCCATGTTGTTACCTCTTTCCTGAGTCCTTCTTTCCTATGCATTCCTGCCACCTAGGCTGTCGCCCTGTGAAAATACTGTCCTTCTGTTGGAGCAGGGAAGAGTCTAAGGAACAATGTCTACCAGAGAGGAAAAGTCTAGGAAAGATGCTGTAGTGGGGTCATTGATCCAACCAGCACTGAAAACGAAGGCAGCAGAATAGACAGGCAGAGAGGAAAGGAACACCAAAGGCAAGCATCTTTTCCTTCACAATCAAAAGCTAATCTGTGTTTCAACAACTCACTTTCACAGTGAAACTCTCCTTTTGACCCAGACCCCAAAACCTGAATGAGTAATGAACATGGACATGGGTACAATTAGCCAGTTCCACTTACATCTGTACCTGCTGCTGAGGGTAGTTTACAGACTACTTTGCACATACACACACACACCTACACACACATACATAATCTCAACTAGGATCTATAAGAATCATCTGGGGATCTTGTTAAAATATAGATTCTGATTCAGTATGTTGTTTGGTGCCACTGAGTCGGCTCCAACTCATAGCAGATCCTATGTACAACAGAACAAAACACTGCCTGGTCTTGTGCCATCCTCACAATTTTTGCTGTATCTGAGCCCATCATTGCATCCACTGTGTCAATCCATCTTGTTGAAGGC
>NW_006922034.1:474073-475162 GCF_000298275.1 Orycteropus afer afer | reverse complement strand
ATGATTGTTCTCTCCAAGGAGTGTATCTACCTCAGGTAAATGTTCAACTCATATGCCTGTCTTTTGTTTGGCTGGAAGCCACAGGTGTGGATTCAATTCCAGACCTGAAGGGCAGCTGGGGGCCATAGTCTCTGTGGTTCCACCAGGCTCTATCAGACCAGCAAACCTGGTCTTCAAAGCTTGTTCTTATATACTGGAAGCAGACCACATCCCTACGGCAGCTACTCAGCCATTTGGAGTAGATTCCACCATGGAGTTGATTACCAGTCTCATCATGGAGAATAACTACATCCAGTTGCCCAGCCACTCAACCAGGCCTAGCCAAGTTGACATAGAACCTTAACTACGACACCATGTATAAACCCTAATCTATCTATTAGAAGAAAGAAAAGTCTACCAAGATTCTACATCTTCAGAATCTATTTCCACAAGTACGTGAAGAACAAAATAGCCAGAATTAACTGACACTCTGGAGTGCAGCCACTGGCTGACATTTCATCAAAGGCCAAGTAAAAGGACAATATAATAAAAAATCCTATATATTTCTGAAACTTAACTGTCCTATAATTTCCATGAAGACAATCTGTCAATTGGAAGACAAAAAGAATGTTTCACATCAATTATCAATTTTACAGGATTATTACACATCACAGTAAAAATACTAACTCCATGCATACTTCCTTTGATGTTCAACCAGCATTTAGAACTCAAGCTATTCAAAATTGCACTGAAAATATCCCCAACAAAACCTGCTTCATCACACAATTTGTACCTCTATTAACAGTGTTTCCATTCACCTAATCTCCCAGGCTAGAAAATTCAGAGTTGCTCCAAACCCCTTTTCTTCACAGCACACAGCTAAACTAGTGATCAAAGTAACTCATACCTGTTCCCTCTTCCTTGCCTCATGAACATTGCCTTACTTTAGAGAACAATACTTTTCTTAATTGGGTTGTTACCAAAGCCTAAAATGTGATATTAATGTTGTATCCTTGCACTATACTTATTCAATCTGTATTGTTATTGTTGTTAGGTACCATCGAGTCATCTCCAACTCACAACTACCCTATGCACAGCAGAACAAAACAC
>NW_006922034.1:468615-472060 GCF_000298275.1 Orycteropus afer afer | reverse complement strand
AGGTGGTGGGTGCTTTGGGAGGAACGGTTGCTGAAAGGGCTGGAGGGAGGCAGCATGTCTGGCCTTGCAGGAATAGGCCTTGGGTTATTGATGGTGACTCTGTCTTCCTTTTGTGGGGTTAGAGGAGGTCGGAACATGTGGCCTCCTTGCCGTTTTAGCAGATCCACACAATTGAATGCTTTTGCAAAGTCAATAAAACACAAGAAAACATCTTTCTGGTATTCTTTGCTTTCAGCCAAGATCAATCTGACATCAGCAATGATATTTCTCATTTCACATCTTCTTCTGAACCCAGCTTGCATTTCTGGAAGTTCTCTGTCAATACACTGCTGGAATAATTGTTTAATTATCTTCAGCAAGATTTTACTTGCATGTGATATTAATGATATTGTTTGATAATTTCCACATTCTGTGGGATCAGTTTTCTTTGGAGTGGTTACAAATATGGATCTCTTCCAGTCAGTTGGCCAGGTAGCTATCTTTCAAATCTCTTGGCATAACTGGGTGAGTGCCTCCAGTGGGGCATCCATTTGTTGAAACATCTCAATGGTTATTCTGTCAATTCCTGCAGCCTTGTTCTTTGCCAATTCCTTCAGCGCAGCTTTGACTTCTTAAGTACCATTGGTTCTTGATCATATGCCACCTCCTGAAATGGATGAACATTGATCAGTTCTTTTTGGTAAAGTAACTCTGTGTATTCCCTTCCATCTTCTCTTGATGTTTCCTGCATCGTTCAATATTTTGCCCATAGAATCTCTCAATATAGCAACTCGAGGCTTCAATTTTTTCCTCAGTTATTTCAGTTTGAGAAATGCAGAGCATGTTCTTCCCTTTTGGTTTTCTAATTTCAGGTCTTTTCACATTTCATTATAGGAATTGGCTTTGTCTGCTCAAGCTGTTCTTTGAAATCTTCTGTTCAGCTCTTTTATCTCGTCATTTCTTCCATTTGCGTTAGCTATTCTCCACTCAAGGGCATGTTTCGTTTCAAGTCTCCTTCAACATCCATTTTCATCTTCCGTTCCTCTCTTGCCTTTTTAATGACCTCTTGCTTTCTTCATGGATGATGTTCTTGATGTCATCCCAGAATTTCTCTGGTTTTCTGTCACTGGTGTTCAGTGCATCAAATCTATTCTTTAGATGGTCTCTAAATTCAGGAGGGATATTATCAAGGTCATATTTTGGTTCTCGTGGACTTTTTTAAATTCTCTTCAACTTCAATTTGAACGTGCATATGAGTAGTTGATGGTCTGTTCCACAATCAGCTCCTGGCCTTGTTTTGGCTAAAGATACTAAACTTCTCCATCACCTCTTGCCACAGAGTCGTCAATCTGATTCCTGTGTATTACATCTGGTGAAGTCCATGTGTATAGTTGTCAGTTATATTGTTGAAAAAAGGTATTTGCAATGAATAAATTACAGGTCTTCCAAAATTCTATCATGTGATCTCCAGCATTATTTCTGTCACCAAGGCCATATTTTCCAACTACTAGTAACTCTTCTTTGTTTCCAATTTTTGCATTCCAGTCACCAGTGATAATCAACACATCTTGACTGCATGTTCAGTCAATTTTAGACTCCAGAATTTGGTAGAAATCTTCAATTCCTTATCTTTGGCTTTGGTGTTTGGTGCATAGATTTTAATAATAGTAGTATTAACTGGTCTTCCTTGCAAGTGTATGGATATTACCCTGTCACTGACAGCATTGTACTTCAGGACAGAACTTGAAACAGTCTTTGTGACAATGAATGCCACACCATTACTCTTCAATTTGTCATTCCCGGTATAGTAGATCATATGGTTATCTGATTCAAAATGGCCAAAACCAGTCCATTTCAGCTCACTAATGCCTAGGATATTGATCTTTAAGCATTCCATTTTATTTTTGACAACTTCCAATTTTGCTAGATTCATATTTCACACAGTTCATGTTCCAATTATCAATGGATGTTTGCAGTTGTTTCTACACATTTTGAGTCATGTCACATCAGCCAGCGGAGGTCCTAAAAGGTTTATTCTCTCCATATTGTTAAGGCTGTCTCTACTCTGAGGAGTCAGATCTTCCCCAGTCAAGTTTTGAGTGCCTTCCAACCTGATGGGCTCATCTTCTGGCAACCTGTATGCTGAGCAAATAATTTGGGAAGATGGACTATATGAAGAACAATTTTGCATCAAGATTGTAGGAAGATTCATTAACAACCTGTGATATGCAGATAACATAACCTTGCTTACTGAAAGTGAACAGGACTTGAAGCACTAACTGATGAAGATCAAAGACAACAGTCTTCAGTATGGGTTGTACCTCAATATTAAAAATATCCTCACAATTGGACCAATAAGCAACATCATGCTATATGGAGAAAAGATCGAAGTTGTCAAGAATTTCATTTTACTTGGATCCACAATCAATGCCCATGGAAGCAACAATTAAAAAATGAAAGAATGTATTGCATGTGTAAATCTGCTGCAAAAGACCTCTTCAAAGAATTAAACAGCAAACATGCCACTTTGAGGACTAATATGTGCCTGACCCAAACCATGGTATTTTTTAAAAATATATATTTTAATTGACTACATTAAATTCCTATCATGTATTACAATAAATTTTATATGTTCTATTATTTGAAAAATTATCAATTCAAAAATAGCTGTTGAGGATCTACTACTGGCCCCAACATGTGCTTAATGAAACCAAAAATAAAAATCTCTCGTCTAGTTGATTCCAATACCATGTGCTAGATACAAGATATTTTCATAATCAGTGTCAAAAGATGTCTCCAAGGTAGGTAATCCTATTTTAGGTCTTCCTTTACAGCAATTTTCCAATAGGGAATTTGTCCATTCTCAGGAGATTCCAGAAAGGTCTTAATAGAGAATTATCACATGGCTGTGATAGAAGTTCCAGAGCTTTGGACAAGAGAATAGTCTCCTATGGGTTTTAGTTTTTCTTGCTGTATGTTTCTGAACTGTATTTCACCAAATGACAGTCCTTTGTGGCACACCATGTGAGTTTTACAGGAGGACTTTGATATTTTCCACATCTGCGCTCTAGTAACAGCACAAACAGTCCTCTCCCACTTGCCATTGAGTGAATTCCAATTCACAGCAACCCCGTGTGTGTCATAGAACAACTGTGGTCCCTAAGATTTTCAATGGCTTTTTCCGATCTACTCGATCACCATATCCTTCTTCCCAGGTACCTCTGGGTGGATTCAAACCTCTGTCCTCTTGGTTAGCAGCCAAGCATATTAACTGTTTGTGCTACACCTGAGGACTCCACCAAGTTACATATTCTCCCTGAAATCCAAATCCTCAGCTGCAAAATGGAAATAATAATAATGCCCAATTTACTTATCCTCACTGATTTTTGTTTTTATTTTTACAGTGTTCCCTCTCCTCCCTTCCCACCCCTGGTAACCAAAAAGTAAAGTTTCCTTCCATAGATAA
>NW_006922034.1:466479-467976 GCF_000298275.1 Orycteropus afer afer | reverse complement strand
CCTCGCCAGCATTTGTTATTTTCTGTCTTGTTGAACTTTGATACAAGTGCTGGAGCAAGATGGTATCTCATTGTTGTATTGATTTGTATCTCTCTAATGGCTAATGATCATGAGCATTTCTTCATGTGTTTGTTGGCTGCCTGAATATCTTCTTCAGTGAAGTGTCTATTCATGTCTTTTGCCCATTCTTTAATTGGATTGTCTTTTCGGTATTGAGGTGTTGAGGTGTTCTATAAATTTAAAGATAAGTCCTTTATCAGATATGTCATTGCCGAATATTTTTTCCCCAATCTGTAGGTTCTCTTTTAACTCTTGGAAAAGTCTTTGGAAGCACATAAAAATTTAATTTTCAGAAGGTCCTATTCATCTAGTTTATCTTCTGTGGTTTGTGCATTTTGGGTTATGCTTGACAATATACTTATGCCATAAATCAGGGCCCCTAAATTTGCCCCTAGTTATTCCTTGAGGAACTTTCTAGTTTTGGGTTTCACATTTAAGTCTTTTATCCATCTGGAGTTAGTTTTTGTGTGTGGTGTGAGGTACAGATCTTGCTGAATTTTTCTGCAAATAGATATCCAGTTTTGCCAGCACCATTTGTTAAAGAGACCATCTCTTCCCTTTGTAAAAAATCAGCTCACCATAGGTCGATGGGTCTATTTCTGGGTTCTCAAATCTGTTCAGGCTGTATTGACTACTGTAGCTATATAGTAAGCTTTGAGATCTAGGAATGTGAGACCTCCTACTTTGTTCTTCTTCTTCAGTAGTGCTTTGCTTATCCAAGGTTTCTTTACTTTCCATATAAAATTAGTGATTGGTTTTTCCATATCCTTAAAGAATGCTGATGGGATCTGGATTGGGATTGCACTGAATGTATAGATTACTTTGGGTAGTACTGACATTTTCACAAGGTTTAATCTTCCTATTCACAAGCACAGTATGCTCTTCAATTTATGTAGTTCTCTTATGGTTTTTTGAAGTAGTGTTTTATAGTTTTCTGTGTACAAGTCTTTTGTGTCCCTAGTGATATTTTCCCCAAATACTTTATTTTTTTTGGTCGCTATTGTAAGTGGTATTGATTTCCTTATTCCCTTTTCAGCAATCTCTTTGCTGGTGTAGAGGAATCCAACTGATTTTTGGATGTTGATCTTGTATCCTGCCACGATGCTAAATCTCTCAATTAGTTCCAGTAGTTTTTTAGCTGAGTCTCTTGGGTTTTCTAAGTATATAATCATATCATCAGCAAATAGGGATAGTTTTACTTCTTCCATACCAATTTGGATGCTGCCTTTGATTTTTCTTTCTTGCCTTATTGCCCTGGCTAGGACTTCCAATACAATACTGAATAGAAGTATGGAGAGCATCTTTCTCTGGTTCCTGTTTGAGAGGGGAATGGTTTCAGTCTCTCTCCATTAATAATGTTGGCTGTTGGTTTTGCATAGATTCCCTTTATTATGTTGAGGAATTTCCCTTCTTTTCCTATTTTGCTGAGAATTTTTA
>NW_006922034.1:463435-464184 GCF_000298275.1 Orycteropus afer afer | reverse complement strand
TGTTTTTGAATTTATTGAGACTTGCTTTGTGGCCTAACATATGGTCTATCCTGGAGAATGTTCTGTGTGCACTGGAAAAGAATGTATATTGTGCAGTCATTGGGTGAAGTGCTCTGTAGATGTCTATAAGGTCAAGTTGGTGGATTGTATTGTTTAGTTCTTCTCTGTGTTTGTTGAGTTTCTTTCCAGTTGTTCTATCTTTCATTGAAAATGGTGTATTAAAGTTTCCTACTATGACTATGGAGTCATCTATTTGCCTTTTCAATTCTGTTAGACTCCCATTTATGTATTTTGGGGCTCTTTCATTGGGTGCAGAGAGATTTATTATTGTTATGTCCTCTTGTTCAATCAATCCTTCAATCATTATATAATGTCCTTCTTTGTCTCTTATGGTAGTTTTTGTCTTAAAGTCAAGTTGATCAGAAATTAATATTGCCATCCCTGCTCTTTTATGGTGGCCATTTCCTTGATAAATTTTTCCAAACCTTTGATTTTCAGTCTATGTTTGTCTTTCTAAGGTTTGTCTCTTGTAGACAGCATATTAATGGGTTATGTTTTCTTGTCCCATCTGCAACTCTCCATCTCTTGACTGGTGCATTTAATCCATTGATATTCAGTATATTCACCAACAAGCATGAATTTGTTGCTGTCATTTTGTTAGGTGTTTTTTAATGTTATGAGTTGTGTTATCACTTCCTTTGTTGCTATTGTTTTAGTATTTGCTAAATATTTGTGTTGGTCCTCTTTAT
>NW_006922034.1:460431-462888 GCF_000298275.1 Orycteropus afer afer | reverse complement strand
TGAGTTTGACAATGATGTGGCTTGATGATTTCTTTTGGGGTCTATCCTGTTTGGGGTTCATTGGACTTCTTGAATGGATATATTCTCATCTTTCATTGTATCAGGGAAATTCTCTTCCAACACATCTTCTAGACGAATTTTCTCTGTGGTTTTATCTATCTCTTCCTGTTCAGGAATTCCAATTACATGTAGGATATTCCTTTTGATGGTATCCCACAAGAACTTTAGGCTTTCTTCATTTTGATCTTTTTTCTGATTAAACCCTTTCCAAAGGATTACTGAGGTATTTGTCTTCAATCTCATTAATTCTGTCTTCCATTGATTCCATTCTACTCCTTTGCCCATTCAATGTGTTATCTATTGCTGATAATTTAGTATTAATATTCTGGATTTCTATCTGTAGATTTTGTATCATTTCTAATTTTTCATTTATTTTGTGATTTTGTTTTTGTATTGTCTTCTGAAATCGTTCTTGGGTTTTCTCTGTGTTTTCCTTAATCTGTTTTTCAATCTATTGAAGGTACCTAAATATAATTCTTTTAAATTCCTTACCAGGGAGTTCCAATGCTGCCTTTTCCTCAGGGATGTGTTCTGGGCCTGTATCCTGTTCCCTTGTTTCTACTGCTTTATCTTGCTTCTTTGTGTGGACTGTGATGGTCTGTTGTCTCTGAGACATTATGATGTTTTTGTGTTTTATATTGGTGATTTTATGTTGGGGTTATTTGTCCAAGATTTTTGTTTTCTTTGGATGTTATATGAGTAAGCTGGGTACTGTGCTCCTCTATTCACTGGTTGGCAGCACTTATGCACTCACCACCTTTCCAGTGGTCAGACTCCCAAATGTCTGTGCTGTCCTTGGCAAGCAAAGGCTATTCTTAGGTCCCTGAAATCTGAACAAGAATGCTGTCACTTTAAATATCCAAAATGGCCACTGTTTGTAAATCTTCAAAATGGCTATGCCCTCCAAAAGTCTGTAGCTCAGTTTGTCTCCTTCTTTGCTGTTTCCCTTCTTAGTCAGCAGCCACCAGTGCAGTCATCCATGCAGCCTTTGCTAAGCAGGGCAGATTTTTACATTTAGAATTAATTCTCAGGTCCTAAGATCACTTGGAAATATTCAGGCTGTCCATGCTTTCATGATAGCTGACAGTCAGCACCTCCATTTGTCTCTTTAACTCATGGTTTTCATTCAGGTTCTTCTACTAGATGGTGTTTAATTCACTTCTGTATCCTTCCTTTTAAAGCTCAGGGCTCCCAGATTAACTTTTGTATTTGTGTCAATTGGTTTCTCTTTTCTTTGTTGAAGAGGGTCTGTGTAGCTTGTCTGCATTTTCTGCCATCTTACCACAAGTCCCAAGCCATGGTATTTTCAATCAATTCATATGCATGCAAAAGTTGAACAATAAACAAAGACAACCAAAGAAGAATTGATACCTTTGAATTGTGGTGTTATTAAAGAATATTAAATATACCATGGACTGTCAGAAAATTGAACACATCTGTCTTGGAAGAAGTACAACCAGAATGCTCCTTAGAAGTGAGGATCCCAAGACTTCACCTCATGTACTTTGGACATATTATCAGGAAGGCCCAGTCTCTGGAGAAGGACATCATCCTTGATAAAATAGATAGTCAGCAAAAATAAAAGCATCTTAATGAGATAGATTGACACAGTGGCTGCAACAGTGAGCCTAAACATAGTTGTGACTGTGAGGACAGTGCAGGTCTGGGTGATACTTTGTTCTGTTTTACATATGGTCACTATGAATTGAACAAGTCTCAATAGCATCTAACAACAACAACAAAAAATGTGATCTATCTTCTTTCCTCTAATCCATGTCCCACTCTGCTAGCTGATTTATTTTCATTAAAATAATATAAACTTTACCATGGATCTCTTAAGTATAATGACCTCCTCTGGCTTCCTGTTAACTCCAGCATGAAATCTAGGCTCTAAAAGGCACCCTACAGACTTAGATCAAACCATCTCTCCAGCATCATCTACCTCCCCCTACTTACCTCAGCTGCTTTTGAACATCTTACTGTACTTAAATAGGAGCCTGTTTTCTTGCTTTATCACTCCTTCACATACTATTATCTCCTTCATTTGCAATACACCTCTCTCCATCGTGGAAAGTATACAACCACACCAGTTGCCATCTAATCGACCCTGACTTATGGTGACCCTATGTGTCAGGGTAGATTTAACTTAAACATTACTTAAACACTATTTTTATTGCACCCTGGACCTCACCATGATAACAGCAAGCATAGTTGGTAATAAATTTTTTCATTGGCCTTCTTTATTTTAGATCTTCTTACCCATAGTAGCTAACACTATCTACTGATTATCTACTGATAAAGAGGAAAGAAGGTGGCATCTTTTGACCTCCTCTAAGTATACAAGACAGAAACACCATCAGCAGCCCAAGGCCTCTTTCTATGAGTTGGAATCAACTT
>NW_006922034.1:450756-459609 GCF_000298275.1 Orycteropus afer afer | reverse complement strand
CAGCCCTGCAGATGTTGAAAGATAGTAATTCTGCATTTTAGGGATTTCAACTAGATATTAAGGACTGTTAATATTTCTGCCCACATTACTAGATAATCCTTTCTTCTGATCAATGTGGTTCACAAATCTCATCTAAAATTACTGTATTAGGTCACTGGATCATTTTTAGATATCATAGAAGGTGTCATTTGCTAGATTGTCATAGTATATATGTCAGTGGCTAGAGAAGAACATTTCAAATATTCTTTCTCCTCTAAGTAATCTTAGAAATGTGTATGAAGTAGTAAATGTTATTTTCCCCCAGAATTCCCACTAGTGGAATATTTAGTTACAATACTTAAGGAGGAGACTTTGCAAAATGTAACTGGCAATGTTTCTTACCCTTAGAAGCATCTATAACTTCAGAAAGATAGGCAGAAGAATTCCAGGGTCTGAAGAACTGTCTTGTGGGTGTAGTGTAACAATAATACAGAGTAAAAGTCTGATGGGTTAAATTCTTAGAAGTGTCACAATTTCTGTAAATTCCTGGGCACCTTTTAACCCATCTTGTGCTTTACTGTACAGCCAATATTGGTGGAATTTCACTAAAAGTTGGATTAGAAACATCATTGGGGGATAAGAAGAGGTGATAGAGAGTGTGATAATTAGAGAAAGAGAGAGAGTCAGAAAGAGAGAGAGATGAAATATCACTGTACAGCACCTGGCCTATGCTGCATTCCTGAAGGTACTCAGTCAGTAGTCTAAATTTGTTACTACAATCAATTCTCCATCATCTGGGAGTAGATAATCTCATATTTTCCTTTACAGGCAACTGATAAGATCTATGTGGGAGGAGGCTGGGAATAGGAAAATATGTACAGAAGCTCAGGATATGTGTGTTCATGTATATCTACTAAATGCGTCTTTTTGCACTCCAAAACCAGATAAAAATGGCCTTTTTGATTATGAATGCTTCTGCTCCATTGAATTATCTAAAATTTCTACGTACATACACACACATACACACACACACTAACTGGAGCACTTAAAAAATCATGTCTTCTAAGCCTTGAAAGGGTAGATGTCAATACTTTTATAGTTTATCAAACAAAACCACAAACACCTAAAATAATTCCAGCACCTCCTTTATTTTCATTTATTTACTTTTGTCCTGTTTTATTATTATTAATCTTTTGTTGTTGCTGTGCTTTAGGTACAAGTTTACAGAGCAGTTAGTTTTACATTCAACATTTTGTGTACATTTAGTTTCACTCCCCAATTACCATCCCCAACCCTAACCCAGTCTCCTCCCCTCCCTGTCCAGTAACCACCCCCATGCCCCTCATAACTGTGCATTCCTGTGTGTTGTGCATTTCCTCCTTGTGAATGTTGCCCTTCTGGTGCCCTGTGGCTGATTGCTCCAAGGGATGTATCTCTATAGAGTATGTGGGGGCATCAGCCTGGGTTGAGTAGTCTGCATGTACATCTTATTTACTACTGGGCTAAGAGCCAGCCCCTAGGAGTGAGTTTTATTCCAGACTGGAAGTGTATCCCAGGGCCATAGAATTGGGGGTCCCACCAAAGTCCATCTGACCAGTATTTCTGGTCGTTATTGTGTTTTTGGATTTTGTTCCATGTTTTTCCTCCCACTCTATCCAGGATCTCCAGTTTTGATCCTTTCCTGAGTGGTTGGCATTGGTAGCCAGCAACATCTAGTTCTGGTCTCATGGTCCATCATGTCCTATGGCTGATTGCTTCCAAATGTCCTTGCATTGTTGCACTCTTCTTCACTTCCGATGATAGGAGACCATCACCTGCATCTTAGATGCCTGCTTGAAAGCCTTTAAGACCCTAGTCACTACTCACCAAAGTAGGTTGTGGAACAAGATTTTCACGTATTTTGTTGTGCCAATTGATTCTGCTGTCCCCCAATACTACGGTCCTGAGTCAGCAGATCCAGTGGATCCCACTCCCAGTATCTGGCTGCCTATAAGGGATTGCTCTATGTCTGTCTTCTGTTGCATCTGTAAGGATATCACTAGTATCTGTGCAAGATTAGCCTCAGCTGAATCTATCCTTGGTCTAAAGTATAATCCTGTTTACTGAGCCCCGTCTGATCTTCTCAGATGTTATGTGTTTGTCTGTAGCCTGGTGTTTGATGTTAATGGTAATACAGTATTGTGGATATATTGGTATTAGCCTCTAGTCTATATCTTATGTGCACAATTCGGTGTCCTCCCTTTCCCTAATGTTATCATGGTGGTCACAGTCTCTTTCCACGCCATCTCTCCCTTTACCCACCTCAGCGTGTGGCCCCCAACTAGCCTGAAATTATCCACCCCCTTCTCTTCCCACCCTGGTAACCTACAAAGTTTCTTTCCTTAACCAAACCCTTCCTTGTCTTTTTAGAGTAATGGGCTCATATGATATTTGTCTTTCTGCATTGACTTATTTCACTCAGCATAATGTCCTCCAGGCTCAACCACATTGTGAGATGATTCACATATCCTTCATTGTTCTTTAATGTAGCATAGTATTCCATTGTGTGCATGTACCATAATTTGGTTATCCATTCATCCATTGATGGGAATTTAGGATGTTTCCATCTCTTTGCTATAGTGAATTGTGCTGTGATGAACATAGGTGTGCATATGTCTGTTCATGCCCTGCCTCTCATCTCTTTAGGATATAATCTTAGTAAGGGAATTGCTGGGTCAAATGGTATTTCTATTGTCAGTTTTTTAAGGAAATGCCATACTGTTTGCCACAATGGTTGTACCATTTTACAATCCCACCAGCAGTGTGTAAGAGTTCCAATCTCTCTGCGACCTCTCCAACATCTGTTATTTTCTGTGCTGTTGAACTTTGCTATTATTGCTGGGGTGAGATGATATCTCATTGTTCTTTTCATTTGCATCTCTCTAATGACTAAAGATCATGAGCAATTCCTCATGTGTGTTGGCCGCCAGCGTATTGTCTGTTCTGGTTACCTAGGGCCACTCTGACAAGAATATACTACAAATGAGATGGCTTAAACAAACAGGGGTTTATTCTTACAATTTGGAGGCTTTAAGTCCAAGTTCAAGTGCCAAGCTCTAGGGGCTGGGTGAAAGCCCCTCAGCCTTGGGCTTCAGCTCTGCCTCCAGCTCCTGGCCCACTGGAGCTAGAGGCTTTTCTTCACTCAGACAGCTTCTGGCTGCTGAGGCTGAGAAGCCCCAAGGTTGACAAGTAAAAAGACACAGTCACTATGTTACCAAACCACACGACAGGCCATTAATTTAAGTCCATTTTAAGTCCCGAGGTCTCCAGGGCATGGCAGGCTGCTGAACAATGACACAGCTACATGTAGGGTCCAAGCATGCCATAAGCTAGAGACTATCCCTAAGGCTTCTCCTTATATGCAGGAAGTAGACCATATCCCAAAGCCAGCTACTCAGCTGTTTGTGGTAGATCCCACCATAGAGTTGATTGCCAGTCTTATCATGGGGAATAACTACCACCAGCTACCCAGCCACTCAACCAGGCCCAGCCAAGTTGACACACAAACATAACTACCACATTGTCTTTAGTGAAGTGTCTGTTCATGTCTCTTGCCCATTTTTGAATTGGGTTGTTTTGTCCTTTTGGTGTTGAGGTGTTGAAGTTTTCTGTAGATTTGGGAGATAAGTCCTTTGTCAGATGTTATAAGCAAATATTTTCTCCCAATCTGTAGATTCTCTTTTTACCCTTTTGATGAAGTCTTTCAATGTGCATAAGAATTTAATATTTAAAAGACCCCAGTCATCTAGCTTCTCTTTTACCTCATGTGCATTCTAGGTTATGTTTGATAGTCCAGTTATGCCATAAATTAGAGCCTCCTAGATTTGCCGCTATTTTATCTTTGATGAATTTCATGGTTTGGGGTTTTACATTTAAGTCTTTGATCCAGCTTCAGTTTGTTTTTGTGTATGGAGTGAGGTATGTGTCTTGTTTCATTTTTCTGCAAATGGATATCCAATTTTGTCAGCACCATTTGTTTAAATGGTTATCTCCTCTTCCCCATTTAATGGGTTTTGGGCCTTTGTCAAAGATCAGCTGTTCATAGATGGATGGGTCTATTTCTGGACTTTCGATTCTGTTCCATTGGTCTATCTGTCTATCATTGTACCAATACCATGCTGTTTTGACTTTTGTGGCTATATAGTAAGTTTTAAGATCCAGGAGTATGAGACCTCCCACTTTGTTCTTGTTCTTCAGAAGTGCTCTGCTTATGCGAGGTCTGTTTCATTTCCATATGATGTCAGTAATTGGTTTTTCCATGTCCTTCAAAAAATTTTTTTGGTGTCTGCATCAGGATTCCATTAAATGCATAGATTGCTTTGGGTAGTATTGATGTTTTCACAATATGCCTGAACAAGGCAAGGTTCCTCCATTTATGTAGATCCCTTGTTGTCTCCTATAGTAGTGTTTTATAATTTTCTTTGTATAGGTCTTTTGTGTCTCTGGTAAGATTTATTCCTAGGTATTTTATCTTTTTAGTAGTTATTGTAAATGGTATTGTTTCCCTTATTTCTTTATCAGAGATCTCTTTGTTGGTGTAGAGGAATCCAACTGGTTTTTGTATGTTGACCTTGTATCGTGCTATTTTGCTGAACCTCTCTATTAGTTCCAGTAGTTGTTTTTTTTTTTTTTTTTTTTTTTTTGCTGAGTCTCTTCAGTTTTCTATGTCCAGTACCCTCCTTTAAAAATGACTTAATTTATACTCTAGGACACACTACCATCTGGTCTCATTCTTAGCCAATATTTTAGAACTTCAGGCCTTGAAGGGAGGAAAATTTCTTGAGCTTACCAGTAGCATAAATAAGATATACTCCCATATTCTATTAAGTCATACATACAATTGCATTGCAGATAAGGGAAACATTCTTCATAATTTAAGTAGCAATGCTTCTGTTTTGATATTATCATAAAGAAATTACTTTTGTTCACAGTGTTATCTGACCTTCACGGAGAAAATGATTAAAATGCTTTCCCCCTACGACAAAGACAACTGTAAATGAAAACTGAAATGAAATATATGGCCAAACATCACTGTACAGGGAGCTTCCCTGTTTAGGAGGGGAAAAAAAAACCACCACCACAGAAGGAAGAAACATAGGAAGGCTCATTTCTTTTGCTACAATCAACCCAATTACGTTTTACACAAAGGATATTTCATCATTCATGACAGCAAGTTGTCACTTCCAGGGACAGCTTCAGTGTGGCTTGGTGAGTATTTTATACAGCTTATTCACAAGTATTTTTATTGAAATGACTTATGACTTACAGCTAAGACACATGTGAATACAAATAATCTGATAGGTTATGGTATATTATGTATGCATGCTGAGGAAGGGGCAGAGAGACTCATTGTAGTGCTTGTTCTTTTTATGTTTCTATGGCTTTTTGTTGGTGTGTGTGGGGGGAGAGGATAGATCTACTTGCTAAAGCCCCTCCTCCATGGTTACTTAATGCTAGCCTGATACCAATACTATTTGTGTTTGCCTGAATAAAAATTGCAAATTCAAAAGAAAAGGAAGCAGATAAACCAGACAGTCTCACCTCAGAAAGCAGAGAAGGAAAGAAAGAGGTGAAATTGTTTCCAGGAAGTCAGAATAATTTCAAATATTTGCCCAATCATCTGTAGAATATACTTGTTTGCTTTTTTGTGTGTACCTTTCTTGGCAAAGGGATGTAGAAATCATTGGCTTTATCAGAAATTTCCTGGTCTAGGGCCATTTTCCAGAAGAAAGGTCAATATGCTCCATTATGTCTATATTGAGGAGACTCAGTGGAATTAGAGGAAATTAGCATGAAAAAATTGAAGGGATAGAACCCTCCCTTAGACAGAAACATAGAGAACCATGAGCTTTTAGAACTGTAAGAGACATAAGCAATCATCCAAAACAATCCATCTCTCTGGGGGAAAAAAAAGAAAGGAAACTGAGGCTAAAAAGAATCTGCGAGATCAGCTAGTCAGTGAAAGCCCAGCATAGCATGCAAGTCTCCTGACTCACAGCCCAGTGCTCTTTTGTCATCCTTCAATTGCAGATCATAGCACACACACACAAAGCCCACGTTGGTGTCCCTACCCTGATAGTTGCTGGTACAAAGTTTGATTCTACTTAGATGGGGGAAAGGGGAGATCTGATTTAGAGCTCCCATCATGATCCCATCATCTTTTTGAGAATGTTCCGTCTAGATAAGAACCAGAGGTTCAGTCACTCAAGAAATGGTCATTTTCAAAAAAAAAAAAAGAAAAAGAAAAAGAAATGGTAATTTTCAAAAGAATAACATCAAAAGCCAGTGGTAAAATATTAAAACTAGTCTTATAAATGTGTCAAGGATAAAGACCCAACTCAGGCTAATATGGATGGTAGAAAGGGTGACTAGTATATTAATTAGAATTTGCTTTTCTTTCTATTGTCAATGTTAACAATTTGTTTGAACTAAAACCTCCCACTTTCATTAGTGTCAGTGAGCAAATGATAACTTGTTGAAATTTCACTTTTATTCCACTCTAGGAATAAAGATGGAATCTGATACCAATCTCAAAGTAGAGGGTCCTTATTAAGGCAAACAGATGGTTCACCTTCACAACAAAAAATATGTCAAGTTGATGTTACTCTTCTTTTTTCACAATGTATTTTTTTAAAATCAACCTTTTTAGTTCTAAGCCAGATCCTATCTCATGCAATTGCTAAGGGTTTATCTTTGCCGAAGATATTAGCTCCCTGAGTCTTTACCCATGATAAACAGTATTTACTAATAATTAACAACAACAAAAACTCAGTCACAAAATGAAAAAAATCCTTCATAAAATAAAATGGTAATAATGGTAAATTTATATCTATATGGCACAAAAATTATAAATCTGAGTATTTTCTAATGTGAGCTTCAAAAATGCTGATTATGGACAGTTAGATTTCACAGTATTATAAAAATGAAGGAACTAAATCACCTTCTCTATTTATAGAAATCATGTCTTGGATATAACCTTCTTTTCCCTTTAAAACTCAAATTGCATGCATACTTAAAAAATGTGGTTGCCCCACAGCAGAATTTGGATACTTGAGACAATAAGGTTCCCTGCTATCTCTAAAAGCCACAAGTGAAGAATATTGAAACCTTAAGTTCCCAATGGACTTAAGAAATGTAGAGCATTTCTGGCGAATGACTTATTTGCTTGTCCTCACAAAGCTGTGAATCATTAATCTCATTTAGGTTATTGAACTTTGCTTACTATACTATTCCAAATGGAGTTAGCTCTCCAAACTCCCCAAAACAAATTTTTCTATAACCCTTGGAAAACAAGAGAGTAAACAAAATTTATGTAGATCAGAGATAATGTATGATTCTAGATTCCAGAAGTTTAAGATTAAAGACTTCTGCATTTCAAATAGATGAACTTTCAGAGATGCTCTTTCCTTATTTTCATATTCCCAGCACCAACTCCAAAGCTGAGGATAAATAACTATGCAAATTGGTGACTTTTACACATTTGTCAAAGAGTTCAGAGGTGGTATCGTTGATCTGAAAAACAAAGAAGGCTCAAGAAATAGAAAAGATGAAAAGCTTAAAAAGCGTGTATGTATGTGCTAGGCAGGAGTGAGGAGGTAAGGCATGAAAGGGTGGATATATTAAGCCATGTACAACTTAGTGGTTAGTAGGTTTACACAATTCTGTGTCCCACTGCTAATTCTTAGGCTAAGGAGCTCTGGTGATGTGGTGTCTTAACACATTTGACTGCTAACCAGAAGGTTGGCAGTTCAAGCCCACCAGCTGCCTTGCAAAGGAAGATAGAGCAATCTACTTCCAAAAATATTGCCTCAGAAACCCAAAGGGAGTCACTGAGTCAGAATCAACTTTATGGCAGTGAGTTTGGTTTGGGTTTTTTGTTAGGTTCCTAGTACCAGCTGCCTTGGTGTCAGTTCCAACTCACGGTGACCCCATATGTGTCAGAGTGAAACTGTTCTCCAGTGTTTCCAGTGGCTGATTTTTCAGAAGTAGATCACCAGGCCTTTCTTCTGAGGTGCTTCTGGGTGAACTATCAAGTTGATTCCAACTAATAGCGACCCCCTTTGGGTTTGTGAGGCAGTAAATCTTTGCAGGAGTAGATTGTCCAGTCTTCCTTCCACAGAGTGGCTGGTGGGTTTGAACTGCCAAACTTCTGGTTAGCAGTCAAATGCCTTAGGCACTATGCCACCAAAGCTCCTTCCTATCAGACCTAGAGTACCACAATTTCTAGTGGTGAAGCTGGAAATTTCATGTTTAAATTGAAAGTCATCTTCTGGATGACTGTAAAGTTTGAGAATCACTACCTAGAGCAATAGTTCTTAACTATGAGGTGGCATCAGAATTCCCCAAGGAGCTTTCATAAAATGCACATGCCTATGCCACAGCCCAAGATCTACTGAATCAAAATGGGGATGGGCCTGTATATCTGTGGTGGTGGTGGTAAAAGAGTATTAATGCGATGACAGAAAAAGCCAGGTAACTATCCTACACTCTTTATATGTATCACTCATTTAAAGTTCCCAACCCTTAGGAGGCAGGTACCACTACTGTCCTCTTTTCTTATGTGTGGTAATTAGGGCAGGCTTAAAGAAGTTCATTGACTTGTCCACAGTCACAGGGCCAGTATGTGATGATACTGGGGTGGTGTATCCCTTGTTAAGTGCTCCTATCCTAGAGATTGGGTTTTTTTTTTTTTTTTTAATGAGGCTACCACATCTTAAAAGCACACTGATCCTCTCACAAGGCAAGGATTATACAGCCTGGAAAGAAGCTGCCTTTCCCTTAACTATGATCAGAATTGAGGAGCTGTTTTTCAACAACCTAAGGAGATCTGGTGGT
>NW_006922034.1:449479-450105 GCF_000298275.1 Orycteropus afer afer | reverse complement strand
TTTTAGAATTAAAGTAAAAATCTTGGAGTCAGACTCCAGATTTTTCCAAAGCACAACAAATGGGAGGTCCTACCAAACAACAAAATGCTTTTGGTCATATCAAAGCATTACATATTAACACGTACATGATTACAAAGTTGCTTAACTTTATAACCTAGAACAGATCTTGTGAGGTTCAGATAAGTTCCTCGTGACCTGACAGCTGGCTACAGCATGAGATGAAATTTCACATACCTAACAAACAAACAATGCACTCAGCTGCTAATGGAAAGGCTAGCAGTTCAAGTCCATCCAGAACTGCCTTGGAAGAAAGGCCTGGCCTTCTAGTTGTGAAAACTCTGCCCCAGAAAACTCTATGGACCACAGTTCACTGTGGCATGCATAGGATGACCAAGAGTCATGGGTTAGAGTCAACTTGACAATAATTGGTACTGATAAAAGCAGTTTAGTTTAGTAGCAAAACTTTAAGAGCTTGGAGGAACCATCAATAGTGCAACTTTAGACAAATTTAAATATCTCTCAAAATTATTAAAACTTGGAGGCGGGGCAAGATGGCGGACTAGGCAGAAGGATTGCACAGACCCTCTTCAACAAAGAAAAGGGAAACCAATTAACACAGACACAGA
>NW_006922034.1:424013-430882 GCF_000298275.1 Orycteropus afer afer | reverse complement strand
TGAACTGCTGTATGAAAAGTGAATTTACTCTGTAAATCTTCACCCAAATCAAAATAAAATTAAAAAAAAAAAAAACTATCTACATGGGATCACATAGACAACAGCAACTCAACAGGTTAAATAGGAAATGTAGGAGGCAGTAAGTTTATGTTAATGACAGAACAACAGTTGGGAAGGGAGAGGGAGAATGGTTGCACAACGTCAAGGATCTCATCAATGTCACTGAATTGCACATGGAGAAATCGTTGAATTGCATGTTCTCTATTTATTTTTAACAACAGCAAGAATAAAATTATTTGAGAGAAAAACATAGGGCAAGGCAGAGGGAAGAATGAGTATTTAAAAAGCAGAGCAATCAACTGGGGAGATGAGGGGGAGTCAAAGGAGCAAGAGAAAAAGTTATGCACACCATTACTACTTTAGCCACTTTTCTCAAACTAGGGCTCGTTCAGTGCCGCATTCAGCACAATTCAAATCCAAACTGTCTGATATACCCTATTGTAGCTGAGTCGATTCTGACTCAGAGTGAATCTATGGTAGAGTAGAACTGCCCCCACAGAGTTTTCTAGGCTGTAATATTTATGGAAGTCGCCAGGTTTTTTCCTACTTTGGAACTGCTGGTAGGTTTGAACTGCTTACCCTTCAGTTAGCAGCCGACCACTTAACAACTGTACCACCAGGGCTCCTTCTCTGATGTATAGGACTCCTAATCCATCTCCCAAATTACCTGGGTCTACTCTTTGCCACACTTCTATTTGTATCCTACAGTATGTAGAGCCATAAAACACTGACAGCAAAAAAAAAAAAAAAAAAAAATCCTTAATCCCTTCTAACTATATTAACATTTCAAAGAATAGGAATTCCAGAACACTTAACAAGCCAAGCCTGTACAAAGACCAAAAGGCAGTCATTCAAACAGGACAAGGGGATATTATATGGTTTAAAATCAGGAAAGGTGTGCATCAGGGGTAGTACCTATCTTTTCACCATACTTATTCAATCTGTATGCTGAGCAAATAATCCCAGAAGCTGGACTATAAAATAAGAACATGGCATCAGGGTTGAAGGAAGACACATTAATAACCTTAGATATGCAGATGACACAATCTTACTTGCTGAAAGTCAAGCAGATATGAAACGTTCACTGATAGAGATCAAAGACTATAGTATAGATTTTACTCCAATGTAAAAAAAAATCCGCACAACTGGGAAAATAAGTAATATTATAATTAATGGAGAAAATACTGAAGTTGTCAAGTATTTAATTTTCCTTGGATCCACAATCAATGCCCATGGAAGCCTAAGTTACATTGGGCAAATCTTTTCTAAAGGATTTCTTTAAAGTCTCAAAAAGCAAAGATGTCACTTTGAAGACTAAGGTACACCTAATCCAAGCCATAGTGTTTTCAATAGCCTCACATGTGTTTTAGAGCTGGCCAATGAATAAGAAATACCACAGAAGGATTGATGCATTTGAATTGTAGTGTTGGCGAAGAATATTAAATATACCATGGATTGCCAGAAGAATGATTGAATATGTTTTGGCAGAAGTAAAGCCACAATGATCCTTAGACATGAGAATGATGAGACTTCATCTTATGTACTTTGGACGCATTATCAGGAGGGACCAGTCCCTGGAGAAGGTTATCATGCTGAGTAAAGCAGAGTCAGTGAAAAAGAGGAAGATCCTTAACAAGATGGATTGACACAGTGGCTGCAACAATGGGTTCAAACATGGCAACGATTGTGGGGATGGCCCAAGACCAGGCAGTGTTACTTTCTGTTGTACACAGGGGGGACTACCAGTCAGAACCAACTCAACAGCATCTAACAACAATAACCACCACCACCATATTCAGGAATGACACATTGATTACAATTCACCATGATGTCCACAGTGAAAAGCTCCCCCTGCCACTGGTCCATTTGGTAATTTCCTTCCCTCAGCCCTCTCTGGCCTCTCACTTTGCTTGTGTTCACTATAATCCTTCTCCCACTGCGTCTCTGGTGTATGGACATCGGTGTTCTGTCACAGCTTTTACATTTGAACAACCATTCATTTTATAGACATTACAAATAAAATACATGGTCCTGCAAGGAATATTATACTTGTACTTCAGGCCAACATACTTTATAATGTCAACAAGACACATCCATTAATTTACAGTTTTGTGTTAGGTTGGGAAGCCATATAATATTCTACATATATTTAGTTCTCTAGAATGTAGCTTAATCAATATGGCACCTCAGGCAACCTGAAATACTGAAGGCAACATAAAAGTAAGATTGTCAGACCAAGAAATTTTATGTCCACTGGTGGGGGTTTAACTGCTTTGGAGGCTGCAGAAGGTATATATATTTAGAAGATTATAGTAAAGTCAATGATAGGAAAAAGTCAAACTGATGTGTATAAAAGGGACTAAGGGAGACAGAAGTTTCTGCTTAGGACTCCAAGACAGGGACTTCCAGATTCTAAATCCTTGTGTGCCAATCTTGAGCACTGCAGTGATTTCAATAATATTTTGTACCTCTGAGTGTCATCAGACATTTGGAAAGTGAATGCCTCACATAAGAAATCCTGCAGTACCACTTTGAGCCAACCATTGACCTTCTGTGTGTTTTAGTTGCAGCACCTGACAAGTGGGGTGGGCAGTTATACAATTTCCCTTTAGATTCTTTGACTCTTGTAGTTCTATTAGTACCACACTCTGTTCATCTCAAAAGGCCATTCTGAGGCTCAAACGAAGTATTCGATATGTAAGTGTTATAAAAATTTTAAACGTGTTACACTAATGTAAAAGTGTTTTAAATTATGCATCACCAAATATAACCAACAACTCACACATGCTCTCCAAAACAAAACAAATGGGCATCTGGGCTTCAATTTCCGATTAGTCCCAATATGTACGCCTTTACTTTGTTATAATTTTGGAAGCAAAAAAGAACAAAAGGTTCAGATTATGATGTTTATTAAGAAGGTACGAAGTCATTTAGAAATGCTAGGCACATTTTGTGGTTAGGCCAATTTTTTCACTACCATGTAGGTCCCCTGAACGTATGCATATTCATATTACTGTGAAGACTATTAAAAATGATAGGAGAGTTGAAACTGAACAGAATTAGATTAAATTTCAATCTATATGCTGCAAAGGTAGTTTTGTTGTTGTTGTTGTTGTTTTTCGTAATTTTCTATATGCTTCTAATCTCTCCACATGGTTTGTAGACCAGGTATTAGTTAATAGGCTTTGGCATGTGATTAATATTTAGGTATTTGAAAATTCATGTGCTGCATGCCTGTGTATGTAGCAGCAAGGGGCTGAATCTTAATTCACCTCAGGAACTTTCCAATGTAAAGGCAAGCCCAGAATCCTATTTGCATGAAGGACTGGAGCTAGGGCCTCTCTAGATCCCCAAGAGAAACACTGCTGAAGACCTTGTTTCATTAAGCAAACAGCCATTAAGAACTCAATAGGTGCCACAGACTATGCTAATTGCTGGGAGCATAGAGATGAAAAAGAGATATCCCTTCACAAAAGTGCTTATATTCTAAAAGAAAGAAAAACTAATGGCCAGCTCCCATGACACTAAGATAGAATAAAGAATGGAAGATAGAAATTTCCCCAAACTCTTTCTGGGGTGGGAGTGGATGGAGCAGTGCCCCAGAAACACAGGAAAATACTTGAATATATGCAAATATATACTTGAAACACTTTATCGTCTGAAGTGCACTACTTTCTGTCTAAATATTACTACATTGGGGCACACTGTTTATTATGAAATCTGGTCAAGACATGCACACTCTGCCACTGTTTACACAACTACAAAAGCAGGCAAGGCCCAGAGCAGCCAGACCAGCTGCTCTGATTTGTTGATGGACATAAACACTTGAAAAGCAAATGCAACAATGGCTTATATACTATTAACAAGTTGCTTCAGAGTATCCAACAAGCACACAAGATAGAGACCTGAGGCCGACCTGAAATAGTAAGCAAAGTCTAATTTACAATGTGTGTACATAGGAAAAAGATTGCTAAATACATGGGTTTGATTTCCCATTTATTTATCTTAAGGGTTGGTATATGTTTTATACAACTTTCTGAACAGGCAATAAACAACCTTACAGCTTCTTTTTTTAACATATACAGCATCTTTATTGAGAAACAATTCACATACCATACAACTCAAACATTTAAATTATACAATTCAATGTTTTTTTTAGCATATTCACAGAGTTGTGCAACCATCACTACAATTTTAGATCTTTTAATCACTCCACTCCCCTCCAAAATATTCACACTAATTTTCAGTCACTTTCCACTTACCCAACCCCACTCCCAACCCTAGACAACCACTAATCTATTTTCTGTGTCTATTAATTTGCCTATTACAGACAATTCATATAAATGGAATCATACTATATGCTCTTTTAACTGGCTTCTTTCACTCAACATAAAGTTTTTAAGGTTCATCTAAGTTCTAGCATATATCAGTACTTCATTTCATTTTTGGCTGAATAATATTCCAGTGTATGGATTTACCACATCTCATTTATCCATTAAGGAACCCTGGTAGCACAATGGTTAAGCATTCGGCTGCCAACAGGTTGGAGGTTCAAACTCAGCAGTCATCCCATCCCATGGCAGGGAAAGACCTAGAAATCCATTAAAGATTACAGCCCAGGAAACCCTGTGGAACAGATATACTCTTTTATGTCATATAGGATCAAATAAGGTCATTATGAGTCAGAAACAGTATTGACTCGATAGCACACAACAACAATTTTTCTATTCATCAGTTAATGCACATTTGAGTTGCTCCAATTATTATTATTTTTTTTTTTTGGCTGTTGTGAATAATCTTACAGCTTCTTTAGTTTCTAATGTAACATGCACATAATGAAGCACTGGTCCAGATATTAAAAGATATGACCATTAGCTGACCTTTTCCAATTCCCTTCCAAGTCACGAAAATCAGTAAAACATAAATGGTCTCCAATAGGCATATAGTTACCTGTTACCACTGAGTCAATTCCAACTCAGAGAGACCCTACAGGATATAGCAGAACTGCTCCATAGGGTTTCCAAGGCTGTCATCTTTATGTAAGCAGACTGCCACATCTTTCTCCTGTGGAGGGCATGGTGTGCTCAATCACCAACATTTTGGTTAACAGCTAAGTTGAACCACTGGGCCACCAAGGCTATAGGTACATATAGCAGCACCTAATAAACATTTGTTGACTCAATGAATTAATGAATGAGATAAATCATTCCTTCAACCTGTTTTTCCTTTAAATCATATTCTCCTATCCCAGAATGTTAGAGCTGGAAAGGGCCAAGGAGGCCAGGGTTTCTCAAAATGTGGCTCAAGAATCACATGCATCAGAACCATCAAGGAAGCTTGTTAAAAATATTTATTTCTGTCCTCTCACTCCCAGAGATTCTGATTCAGTAAAACTGGAGGTGAGGCTGCAGGATGCTGCTTTTGCAACAAGCACGCTGGTTGATTCCATTGCATACTAAATTTTGAGAATCACTGATCTAGCCTAATCTTCCCACTTTATGAAGGAATAAATTTGGACTACAATGAAGAAATGGCATGTTCAAAGTTACAGGGCAAGGTAGAGATAGTTACAGGGAGTTGAGGTTTTGGAATCTCAAAATAATGCTTTCAAATACCTCTTTATCACATCTCCATGTTTTTTTTTCCTGTAAATATATGGCTTCCTCATAGGCTTGCTCCATAAGCTAAACTTAGCATCAGACATCTTCTCTTGGCTTCTTAAACATGGTGATTTCTCAGCTTTAAGTTGTCCTAAAGTATATAATTTTCTTTAGAAAAATTTACCCCATAACACTTACAGTATTAGGTAGATAGTTGCTGCTCAATAAATACCTATTTGATAGCTAGATATGCAAAACAATATTCTCATGCCTCCAAATTGACATAGTAAGACCAAGGCTTGCTGTGTATCCCATGTTAAAAGTTAGCTCAAGGGCCACTCTCTCTCAGGAAGCACTGGTGTCCCACAAGCCATGAGATTGGCAGGACCTCAAAGGTCCTGAATGAAGTGCCCTTCATTGCATATGTTACTCCCACAGTAGCAAGTCACAAACCCAAGACCAAGAGTAGTCAAAGTTTGTGGGCCTTGGAAAAATGGTGCACACAGGGGCAAAATGGTATCTCTCCTGTAGTGCTCATGCTAGTTCCCTCTAACATCTTAGTGCCTGAAAAAGTAGGTGCAGCAGTTTGAAATGGAGATTCTGGTGCTCTGAACAGCTCATAAAGTCAGAGTACACCAAACTCAGGGGAGTAGGATTAGATAGGAGAAAGGGGCAGTGCAATTACCTGGAGGGGAAAAAAAAATAACAAAAACAGGTGAACCTGCCTTGTGACGTACCAACTGGCAGGTGAGAAAGGCCATCAGAGACCTCCCTGGGGCAGTGGAGAGAACACAGCACACCAGAGAACCTATAGCCACTCCACGAATCTACCTTCAGCACCTGCTTTTATCGGTAAATTTGGGGCTGCTGGGTGAGAGCAGAAATTTCTCTGGCTCCAGTACCACTGAAGCTTGAGCAGAAAGAACATTTAATGCTGCAAGTAGGTGGGCCCTGGGAGGAACTCCTGTGGCAGATATGGATCAGGGCAGTTATCCTAGGTCAGCTTTTTGGCATGGAGGGGCCTCGAGAGTGGGGATTTTGCATGTGTCTGAACTTGGCAGAAAGTGGCGGCCCTGTAACAATTCGACTCTTTGCTGAACTTGAGCTGTGAGCCTGTGAGTAGCAGTATATCATCATCATTAGCAGCCTGCTCAAAGCCCTAAAAACCACTCCTGGCACCATGGAGCTTTTCTTCGTTCTCTCATCTCA
>NW_006922034.1:421973-423913 GCF_000298275.1 Orycteropus afer afer | reverse complement strand
CACTTCCTCTGCCTCTTCCCTGCCTCATCCATAGAAAAACCACATTCAGCCACCATAATACCTGCTGGCTTGAATCCTAAACTCCCTTTACAACAAACAGAGACCTGCATCCACATTCCACACAACATTTACATCATCACAAAGAAAACTGCACAGTAACCCAGCACACCTGAATTACTAGCCAAAAAAAAAAAAAACCACCATGTCCACCTTTTCAAAATATTAAATCACAAAACCAAGACAAAACAAATCAATATATAACTAACAGTTAAAGACAACTTTAAAATGTCTAGGAAACAACAAGCAAACTCAAATCAAACAAACAAACAAACAAAAACAGGGTAAGACATTAGAAGTAAAATCCCAAACAAAAGTCTCATTAAACATGGAGGAAGAGGAGGCAATAGAATCATCCAAGAAGGAATTTAGAAGGTATGTTTATAGAGATCTACAAGAACCTAAGGAAACCCCAAATAGAAGCAAAGAGAACACAGTGTCCTGGAAGAACTCAGAAAAACCATTCAGGAACAAAATAACAAGATTAATGCACAATCAGAACTCATACAAAAACAGCAGTTAGAAATCCAGAAGATGAATACCAAAATTACAGAATTACAGTGGAAGCACAAAAGAGTAGTATAGAACTGGCTAAAGAACACATTTCCCAACTAGAAGACAAATCCCTGGACACCAGCTTGTATGAAGAAAAATGAGAACAAAGATTTAAGAGAAATGAAGAGAACCTAAGAGTTATATGGTATGACATGAAAAGAAACAACAGCCACCTCATTGGAATTCCAGAACAAGAAGAGGTGGGGGGAAAAAAAAAAACACTGAGAAAATTGTGGAAGATCTACTAACAGAAAACATCCCCCATATCATGAAGGAAGAAAATATATTTGTCCAAGCAGCTCATAGAATTCCATACAGGATAGATCCCAAGAGAAAAACACCAAGGCATATCATAATCAAACTCTCTAAAACCAAAGACAAAAAAAGAATTTTGCAAGCTGCCCAGGACAAAAGAAATATTACTTATAATAATCAAATAGGCTGAGCTCTGAATACTCAGCAGAAACCATGCAGGCAAGAAGGCTATGGGATGGCATATATAAAACACTGAAGGAAAAGAACTTCCAACCAAGAATCTTACATCCAGCCAAATTGTCCATCAAATATCAGGGTGAAATCAAGGCATTCTCACTCAAACAAATTAAGGAATTTTGTGAAAACCAGACTAATCCTACAAGAAATACTTAAGGAAGTCCTTCCAATGGAGAAGTCATAAACAGAGAACAACAAAATAAGGACATATGACATCAACACTAAAAACAAATCAGACATGTTGTGTTGTTGTTATTGCTATCGCGTCAGACCCAACAACACATAGCAACCCCTCCTTGGGTTTCCGAGGTGGTATCACTACAGAAGTAGACTGCCCAACCTTCCTTCCGGGGAGTGGCTGGTGGGTTTTAACTGCCAGCCTCCTGGTTAGCAGTCAAGTGCCTTGTTGTTGTTGTTGTTGTTAAGTGCTGTCAAGTCGTTTCTGACTCATAGCGACCCCATGCACAGCAGAACAAAACACTGCTCGATCCCGTGCCAGCCCCACAATCCCTGCTATACTTGAGCCCATCATCAAAGCCACCGTGTCAATCCATCTTGTTGAAGGCCTCCCCCTCTTTTGTCGACCCTCCACCCTACCAAGCATGACATCCTCCTCCAGGGAATGGTCCTTTCTGACAACATGACCAAAATAGGTGAGACCAAGTCTGGCCATTCTTGCTTCCAAGGAGCATTCTGGCTGCACTTCCTCCAGGACAGATCTTGTTAGTTCTTTTAGCAGTCCATGGTACTTTCAACATTCTTCGCCAGCACCACAACTCAAAAGCATCAACTCTTCTTCGGTCTTCCTTATTCATTGTCCAGCTCTCACATGCATA
>NW_006922034.1:420226-420963 GCF_000298275.1 Orycteropus afer afer | reverse complement strand
CACGTCCTCTTCTGAATCCGGCTTGAACCTCTGGAAGTTCTCTGTCAACATACTGCTGCAAACGTTTCTTAGGCACTAATAAGACCATAAAACACTGTACACTAAAAATCAAGGAAGCCAATCTGCACACGGCAACATCAACTAACCAAACAGAGGGAATAAAAGTTCTAGGTACAAACTTCCAAATGAAAAGGAAAATAGGACAATGTCCTCATAGAACAGACTGTTCTACAAATAGAGAGACAAGAATTCACTCCAAGGTCACCACAGAGAAAAGAAACAATCCCCTTAAGCAAATCCAGAAGGAAGGAAAACATATGGGTTTAATAAGCACAAAACCAACAATAAAGAAGGAAAAAGAGGAAGCACTTGATAACAAAACAAACTCAGCACAGAAAAGTATATGGACCAAGGAAGCTCCAACCACACACACACACACACACACACACACAAAACCCACAATAGAATGACAGCAATCAATTTATACCTATCACTAATTACACTCAATGTGTAATTGGACCAAATGCACCTATCAAGAGAAAGAGAGTGGCAGACTGGATAAGAAAAGAAGACCCATCAATATGCTGCCTACAAGAGATAGACCTAGACACAAAGAAAAACAAATTAAGAGTTAAGGGGTGGAAAAAATATATACTAAGCCAACAGCAATCAAAAAAGAGCAGGAGTGGCAATATTAATTTCTGACAAAATAGACCTTAAGTGAAAAACAACATAAG
>NW_006922034.1:416483-417198 GCF_000298275.1 Orycteropus afer afer | reverse complement strand
ATGAGACAAAGTATATGTGAACTGCTGTATGGAAAGTGAATTTGCTCTGTAAATCTTCACCCAAATCACAATTTTTTAAAAAAATTACAAAAGTAGTGATTTGTTGTAATCAGTCAAATAATGCAGGAGTGAATAAAGAAAAAAGTCAGTCTCTTACCTCACAACATATACAAAGAGAAACCCAAAATGGATCAAACACTTAAAATATAAGAGTTAAAATGATAAAACTCTTAAAAGAAAACATTGCTATAAATCATCATGAACTTGGACTAGGCAATAGTTTCTTAGATATGACACTTAAAACATAAGCAACAACAGAAAAATGGAGAAACTGGACTTCAACAAAATTAAAACTTTTATGCTTTCAACATGATCATTATAACTGCTATTGCTAAATTGTACAACTGGGGGCAGGGAGGTTCAATTGACAAATGTGCTATATAGTTACAACAACTTGAAAAAGTCAACTCATCTACCCTCCCTCTTCTAGTCTTTCCCTAAAACCAAAAAACAAACCCATTGCCATTGAGTTGAGTCTGACTCATAGTGATCCTACAGGAGAGAGTAGAACTGTTCCTATAGGGTTTCCAAGGCTGTAAACCTTTATAGAAGTAGACTGCCACGTCTTTCTCCCAAAGAGTGTCTGGTAGGTTCAAACTGTTGACTTTCAGTTAGAAGCTTAGTGCTTAACCATTGTGTCACCAAGACTTGCTCT
>NW_006922034.1:415568-416383 GCF_000298275.1 Orycteropus afer afer | reverse complement strand
TCATAATAGCCAAGATCCAAAAAAAAACCTTAAAAATGCACATATGTAATACATACTTCAGAACCAACTTCTGGGCAATGGATTACAGGTGAATTAATTTTTAAAATTAATAGGCCTTACTTTTTAGAGAAAGGATCCCTGGTGGTCCAGTGATTAAAGTATTCAGCTGCTAACCGAGAGGTCAATGGTTTGAACCCAGCAACTGCTCTGCAGCATCAAGAAATAGCAGTCTCCTCCTGTAAACATTACAGCCTTGGAAACCCTATGGGGGCAGTTCTACTCTGTCCTATAGGGTCCCTATGAGTCAGAATTGACTTGAGAGCACACAACAATAATAGTGTGTCTATTGTTCCTTCTGGTAAAAATCTCTGCCCTAGTGAGGCTCAAACCATCCTCTCTATTCTTGGAGTGGTTCTCTATCAACCTTCCATCCACTCCCTCTCATGTGCTGAAGAATTTCAAAATAGTCTTACAGTTGTTGTCTCTCCCTCAACTCCTACCATCATCCTAAGTAATTTCAACATCCATATGGAGAACCCATCAAGAACCTTGATCAGTTACTTGCCTACTCATCTCTAACGACCTTCAGCTCCACTTCATTTTAGCCAGCCATGCCCACAAATCTTGGACCTTATGGCACTTGTTATAATGGAGAATGGTCTCATCTATAAAACTGTAAATTAAACCATCCTATTCTCTGACTAGGAGCTCTGGTAGTGTAGTAGTGCCTAAGGCACTTGACTGCTAACCAGAAGGCTGGCAGTTCAAACCCACCAGCCACTCCTTGGAAGGAAGGTTGGGCAATCTACTTCCAT
>NW_006922034.1:396938-415153 GCF_000298275.1 Orycteropus afer afer | reverse complement strand
CTACTTCCGTAGTGATACTGCCTCGGAAACCCAAGGAGGGGTCGCTATGAGTCGGGGCCGACTCGACGGCAAAACAACAACAACAACAACATAGGACAGTGTAGAACTGCCCCACGGGGTTTCCAAGGCTGTAATATTTACTGAAGCAGTCTGCCACCTCTCTCTCTATGAAGCAACCAGTGAGTTTGCACCGCTGACCTTGCAGTTAGCAGCTGAGTGCTCAGCCTCTGCACCACCAGGGCTCCATTGCAAGAATAGTACAGCAAAATTGCATATACCCTCCATTCATTGAAAAATAATCAAGTTTTGCCAATTGTCCCAAAAATGTTCTTTATAGCAAAGAGATTCATAGAAGACTTATGCATTACATTTAGTTGTCAGATCTCTTTAGCTCCATTCCCACTGGAACAATCCTTCAGATTGACCTTGGCAATTTTTAAGGTTATAGTGCAGTCATGTTACAGAATGTACATCAATCTGTGGTTGTCTGATGTTTCCCTGTAATGAGATCCAGGTTATACATCTTTGGAAAAACTATCTCAGAAGTGATGCTGTATTCTCATGACATCCTATTAGGTGGCACACAATTTCAATTTGTTCCATTACTAATCATGTTCATTGTGATCATTTGATTAAAATGGGGTCTGCCAGGATTCCCCAATGTAAATCTCTTCTTTTTCCTCTTTTTAATTATTTTATATGAAAAGACTTTAAAAACTATGCAAATAATCCTGTTCCTCTTCCTACTTTCACTTATAGTTTTAGTGTAACACCAAAAACATTGGTGTTGTTTGTTAACTTAATTATTACTATGATAGTTGCCAATTGCTGATCGTCTAATTTCATCATTCTTTCTACATTTATTCATTGGCATTGTAATATAAAGAAGAGCTTCATCTTCTTCTCTTTTATATATTCATTTAAATACATGTGGTCTCATGGATTCCTACTTTTTCAGTGAGTTATAAACTGTTACTATCATTTATTTTGATGCTCAGGTTGTCCTACATATTACCTCTTGAAGTTTGTGTCTTTTGACATGCTTCTATTATTCTTTGAGCACTTTCTTACTCTTTGGCACCACAGGGTCTTCCAGGGTCATCTTGCTTCCCTGCTGCAGATCTTCAATAAGCAATTTCTCCAAAGAACCTTGGTTACTTTTAGTAAAGGGAAGTACTGTAAGATCAGGGTGCTTGTTGTATTCATTGCTACTGAAGGGTTGCTGCTCCCAGGCCCTCTTAATAGATAAGAGTTAGGAAATATACATACCATGAAATACACACACATTTTCTTTAGAGGGATGGATGGATGAATAGGTAGAGTTATGGGTTAACTCTGATACTTTCTATTCCAATTCATTACCATAGGGTTACTTCTAACCTCCTCCCCTCTTTCAATATTTGTACCTGGCTTCTCTGACAGTGAGAAACCTGGCTGCAATGATCCTAAATATATTCATTTATTTGCCCATTCTCCCAATACATTGTCAAATGCCTGACATTGTCCAGTCTGCTGTCACACTCAAAGCCCTTCTCATATGTGCCTTGACCCCTATAGGCTTACCATCTCCCCAGATGCCCTGTTCATATGACCCACAGACACTACTGGGCTGCCTTCTCACACTGTTCTGATGTCCTCCTCACACAGACCCTAACTACCACTGTGCTTTCTTCCCACTGGGCAACCTGTTTTAAACTTCTTTGTGAACCCAAATCAATGCATGGTTCTTCACTTCCACAACTTTTACTGGTATCTTCAATTTTCTCTTCCATCATTCTTCCATTGAATTCTTCCAGCATTAACTCAGCCCTGGATCAACTCACCTATCTACTGCCTCGAGGCTCACACCTGAGCTCAGCTGAGGGGTGAGGGAAATCACACAGTTGTATAGATAGGAATAACATAAAATCACAATCTCCAACCACAGAGTCTCAGTGTTACCTACATATTCTTCTGTTTTCACTAATGACCTCTTTCTCCCAAGCTCTATGCTGACACTTCACATTCCTCCCCAACTGCCTCTCCACTCACTCTTAACAGATGACATTGCCTGCTACTTCACAAACCAAACAGAAAGCAGATGAAAGCTTTCTCAGCTTCCTTCCATCAAATCTACAACCTATCAATATCCCCATTAATCTTTCCCATTTGTTAAAATGGTGGGAAAAAAGTCTTTCTTGTTGTCTGATGTTAATCTCTCTCCAACTGTGAAAATAACATGAAATTCCTCAACAGACAAGGAAACTTGGGATCCAGATAATTTATTCACTTAGAAGAAAACACTAGGGAATTAAGTCAGCATGGAGAAGGAGGGATTAAGGAAGAAAGAGAGAGGAGCAGAGAGAGGGAGAGAGAGAGAGACACATACTGGTGCAGGTATAAAGGTAGAAAGTGAACCCTGACAGTGAAGTAGAAGGCACCAAGGGCATCTGTTTGAATGGGGAAATGTAGTCCTAGATGAGTGGTGAAATTTAGAATAGTTACCATGGGAAACAGATGGGCGAGAAAGCTGAATAGGTACATGTACAAATTCTTCCTATTCTCTTCAACAAATGGTGCTGGGACAACAATATCCACATGCAAGATAATAAATGTTGATCCCTAATTCACATAATATACAAAAATTAACTCAAAATGTATCAATGCTGTAACTATAAGAGCAAAAGTCATAAAACCCTTAGAAGAAAACACAGTGGTAAATCTTCATGACCGCAGATTTGGCAACAGATTCTTAAAATATGACACATTTCCTACATTTCCTAGGAAACTGAAGGGAGATATTTTGTTCAAGGTCATCTGAGCACAGATCTGGCTTTCTTTCCCCAGATGTCGATGAGGCTTTGTTGATGCCAAGTTTGGTTTAAGAACAAAGAGTTCCTGCTAGTTTTTTTTCTTTTTAATCCCCTTAAATGGAAGTTCAGAGATTGTTAGTATAAGGTTGTTCCCCCACCCCCAGAATGGTGCCACAGACCCTGAATATAAAAGACTAATGGTTCAGGGAGAAAAAAAAAATCAGCTGTTTTCTTGGATTTGGCAAGATCTTGGATCTTCCCTGTCTAGTTACTGTCACTGTCAGCTGTAAATCTATTAGGGAACTAGGAATCCCTATAAGTTCATGCTAAGATACACTGCATCTGCTCCCACATTATGAGGTCAGTCTATTTTTGATAGTGTCTTCATCTAATTATATCAGAAAATTACAGTGTGTACTTTCTTCCTTACCAATCCATAATCCATCACAATCACTGTAAATGATGGTAGAGCTAGGATCTGAAAACTGCAATAACATATATCCTAGCTCTACCATCATATATATATTTGTTGTTGTTATGTGCCATCAAGTCAGACCCAACTCATAGCTACACCTCCTTGGGTTTCCGAGGTGGTATCACTATGGAAGTAGATTGCCCAACCTTCCTTCCGAGGAGTGGCTGGTGGGTTTGAACCGCCAGCCTTCTGGTTAGCAGTCAATTGCCTTAGGCACTATACTACCAGAGCTCCGTGTGTGTGTGTGTGCGTGCACACACACACACATATATATGATATATACAGTAAAACCCATGGAAGCCGGAATCTGTATAAGGAGGCAACTTGTCAGAGAAGGAAAGCTCAAATATTTTCCACTAAATAGTGACAAACAAGTGGTGACTGCACCCTGTCAGGAGCTCTGGTGGTGCAGTTGTTAAGCACTTGGGTGCTAACTGAAAGGTCAATGGTTAGAACCTACCAGCTACTCTGCAGGAGAAAGATAAGGCAGTCTGCTTCCGTAAAAGTTACAGCCTTGGAAACCCAATAGGGCAGTTCTACTCTGGCCTAATGGGTCACTATGAGTCAGAATTGACTCCACAGAAATCGGTTTGCTATTTTGGTTTGTACCCAATCAAGGGTGAAAAACTTGTGAGACCTAGAAAAACAAGGTGGTCCCATTGAGTTCCAGCTCTTACAGGTTTCACTGTAGTATATAATTTAATATGCAAAATATGGAGTAAGTATATATCATTATCTATCATATATTGCAATTATTTGCCCCAGTTTATTTTTATCTTATTGTATGTTTTTACATGTTTTCAATGTAAAATGATGTATTTATTTTCCTTTATTATTTCCTTAGTTTTATTACTAGAAAGTCCTTCTTCCAATCTAAGTTACATTTATTCTAATTATTTAAAGCTTTTTTTTTTTACTTTTCACACTTGAATCCTTCTGAAATGTGCATGTAATTTTAACTAGTCTTTCTTGCAAATGATATATACATAATAATAACAACTACCACCATGTATTAAGCATTTGAGTGTTGTGTACTGAGATAAGCAATTACATACATTCTATAAGTTATTTTTATTACTATCACTGAAATATAAGTAATAATAAAAAGCAAAAACATGAGATTTTTTAAAAGATAAAGTATCAAGAGCTCTCTCCCCATAATTAACATTTTCGTGAACACTTTTCTATACATTTTCATATGCTCTATGTACACATCAATTTATAGAGATACATGCAATTACACAGAGATTGAATTATGCTGGTTATAACCTACCTTTTCCCTAAAACAGTACTTAGGGCTGTCTTTCCATATCTTTATAATGTAGGTCTACATTATCTTTAAAGTGTACATGGTAATTGATTTAATTGATATAATCTGATTTACTTAGTCAATCCCCTACTTCAGCCATTTAGGTTGTTTCCAAAGGTTTGCTACTATAAGCAAAATTTTAATTAACATTCTGTATATACATCTTTCAGCACTCACATTTATCTTCTTCAAATAAATTCCTAGTGAAATCACTTGATCAAAGGTTATGTACATTTTACATTGCTATACAGATTGCTAAACCAACTTTTGTAACTACAACAATTTAAATAGTTCATGAAATCATCCTTATCCCCACAGCCTTGCTGGCACTGTTTCCTTGATCTTTTAAACCTTCCCTAAGGAGCTCTGGAGGCACAGTGCCTAAGGCATTTGACTGCTAACCAGAAGGCTGGCAGTTCAAACCCACCAGCCACTCCTCTGAGGGAAGGTTGGGCAATCTATTTCCATAGTGATGCTGCCTCGGAAACCCAAGGAGGGGTCACTATGAGTCGGATCCAACTAGACAGCATCGAGTTAATCTGAAAGGTGTAAACTATTGATTTTTATTTGCAAAGTGAGGTTGTCCAGTGGTATTCTTTCTTTTGTGAATATTCTGTTTTTATGTCTTCTACCCATTTTTCTATCAGGACATTTTTTTCTAATTGATGTGTAGAAGTTCTTTATATATGAAGAATATTTATCCCTTTTTATGTGCTAAAGATATTTCTATTTTGTTATTTGTCTTTAATGTTGATTACGGTATTTTTGTCATAGAGATTTTTGTGAAGTTTGCACTTATTAAAATTTTTCTTTAAGGATTCAGTCTTCATAAAATGATTAGAAAGGACTTCTCCATCTCAAGACTGTAAAAGTTTTAAAAGATTTGTTAAACTATAATGAAATATATAAATTTCAGGAACGCTGGTAGTCCAGTGGTTAAGCATTTCATTGCTAACCAAAAGGTTGGTAGTTTGAACCCACCAGCCACGCTGTGGGGGAAAGATGAGGCAGTCTGCTTTCATGAAGACTTACAGCCTTGGAAACTCTACAGGGCAGTTCTACTTTTCTTACAGGGTCTCTGTGAGTCAGAATCTACTCAGTGGCAGTGGTGTTGATTGGTTAGTTGTTTATATAAATTTTAAAATAATATATTTTCTGGTACCTTTACAGTTTCATTTTTCACATTTAGATCTTTTTTTTTTTTTTTTGATGGTATTAGTTTTGGCATAAATAAAAGTACAGATGTAGCTTCGTTAATTTTCCCCTCAAATGACTAGCCCTGCTGTCCTAACCACATTTATTGAAAAATTCATCTTCCTTCCTCACCCACACATTTGAAATTCCTCCTTTATCGTATCTCAAAATCCATAGTATACTTGGGTTTATTTCTTTGGATACTGTTCTGTTGCATTGATTTGTCTATTCCTACACAAGCACCCAGTATTTTAATTATTGCAATTTACAATACAATGTATTCATGATAGGACAAGCCCCTCATAATTTTCCTTCAGAATTTCATCTGGAATTTATTGTGGTGTTTGATATAATATAAATACTTAATATTTCTATTATAAATATCCCCAACTAAAGCAGAGTCAAGGTGATTCCTATAATGTTACTCACTGACTTGTGTTCTGAGAGGGAAGAAAAGTAGCAGCATTATACCATTGGGAACTGTGAATAATTCTGCATAAACTCATGAAAGCAGTCACCTTTGTGAACATGTTTCTAGGTAGAAATAAATGTTGAGAACCATTGTTGTAGAACAGTGCTCTCCAATAGAACTTGCTGTAGTTATGGGAATGTTCTATATCTGTGATGGTAATCACTACTTACATGAGGCTATTAAGCACTTGAAATGTGACTAGTGTGACTGAGAAACTGAATTTTCAATTTCATTTAATTTCAATTTCTATACCCACATGTGTACTGACCAGAGCACAACCAGATCATACCTATATTAAAAGAAAATCACTGCCCTATTATAGTGCTTCATAGCATTGTTGACATACAATAGTTTTGGCAATTTCCTATCTAACCTGAAACTATCAGGCTAACCCTGAGATCTCAAAACTTACTGCCATAAAGTTGATTCCAACTCATAGTGATCCCCACTGGGTTTCCAAAGCTGTAAATCTTTACAGAAGCAGAATGCCCCATCTTTCTTCCACAGAGCAGCTAGTGGGTTCAAACCACTTTTTAGCAGCCAAATTCCTTAACCACTGTACCACCAGAGCCCCTTGAGGTCTCAATGGCAATGCAATTAAACAAGTGTTTAACAGATGCCCCCTGTATGCTGGGCATTCTGCAGAATGAAAGAGACAAGATAGTCTGTGCCTCCAAGAAATTTATACTTTAGTAGGAGAGATAAAGTGATACACAAATAACTGTAATGATTACAGAACAGGGCAAGTATCATAAACGTGGAATCAAAAAATTGTGAAGAGCATTCCAAAAACAGAGAAAGTGTTTTGGTTATGGGCTTGAGCGATATGAGGGAGGGCTGCATGGAAGAGGTAGCACTTAAGCTCCATCTTGAATATGGCTCATTTTCAACAGGCAGAGATGTAGAGATGAGGGGAGGGGAGAATGAAGACACACCAAGAGAAAGGAATGTCATAAGCAAAGAGACAAAGGAGGGATAGCAGAGGTTTTGTTGGACAATGGTGAATAGTTCAGTCTGGCTAGATCACTCAAGTGAAAAATAAGGCTGATTAGGCAGGTTGAAACTAAACATTAAAAGGTCTTGGATTTCTGGTCAAAGAATCCTGACTTGACTTCATAAGCAGTGGGGAAAAAAAATGAAGTCACCTTAGACTAGAGTCACCTGATCTCAGGACTATGGAGCAGTAATAGATTGTGTAGTATCAATAAAATAAAGTTTTCCAACTAACTCAGTTGTATTACCCTGGGGAAGTTACTTATATATTTAGATCCTTGGTTTCTGGTATATATAAGATGAAGAGGTCATCCACCTCACATGATTATTGTGAACATTAAGCAAGATAAGGAAAGGGAAAGGCATTTCACAAAGTATAAAGTACAATATAGATGCTAAAAATTCTTAACAATGTACAGTGACCTAGATGTTTCTTATAGTGACATAGACCAATAAACCAGAACAAAACAACCTATCCAGCCATAGCAACAGACTGGAAGAGAAAACTCTAAACCACAGTCAAAATAAAATTTTTAAAAAGGTGTTAATTCCACAGGCCAAACTGATAAGAAACAATACACTATTCGGGTCCTTGGATGTTTAAAGGAGGTACAGTATGTGGGTTAGTAGTAATAAAGGTCATCCAGTCCAACCTCCCAGATCTGATGTTTGAATCCCCACCAAGTGGTTGGTTATACAGTGCTGGAGAATGTCCTAGGGTTACAATGCAACCTATTTGTCAGGGAATTCTAGTTGTTAGAAATTCAGATTGCATAACAGTTCTCACCACTTAACATCCACTTCTAGGTATCTAACACTTTGAAGAACAGTAAGTCTCTGACTATCAGGGGACAACTGTACTTGCCCTTTAATGTTATGTAAATCTGTCCTCACTTTGAAATGACAGAACCAACTCCTACTCCCAACAAATTTCTCATCACAATCACCTTCATGTGCTTCATATTCAGCTTTTAAATCATTAAAAAGGCTTGGAGCCTTTTTTTTTTTTTTTTTTTTTTTTTTTCATTTTTTTTTTTTTTTTTTTTTTTGCACTCAAGTAAGACTAAATGAGAACCATATGCACCTGTTCTGACTTACCTACACATTCAACTTAAAGACACACTTAGAAATGGATCTCATTGGTAACCCAGGGACTGCCTGTTGTTGTTATGTGCCGTCGAGTCAGCCCTGACTCATAGCGACTCCTCCTTGGGTTTCCGAGGCAGTATCACTACGGAAGTAGGATTGCCCAACCTTCCTTCCGAGGAGTGGCTGGTGGGTTTGAACCGTCAGCCTTCTGGTTAGCAGTCAAGTGCCTTAGCCACTATGCTACCAGAGCTCCCAGGGACTGCCTATAAAGACCTAATTGTAATACATGTGGAAATTGCTGAATTGGCAAGTGTTTGTTGTGTATATTTTCACCACAATAATAAACGAACAAACACTTAATTGTGCTTCATGAAGATTAATCCTAATATTCAGGATATATTTAATTGGAGAGCAAACAAAAGACAACAGGTCAAGTCAAGTATCCGGAGGACCCAGCTGGGATCCATGGCAGTAGGAATGTAAAGAGAAAACCTATTCCAGGGACAGAACTCAGGCCATGCAATAAAAGGATGGACCAGGCAGGAATGAATGAATGAATGAATGAATGAAGCATGTAGGAGCAGTCACAGACAACTGAGATCAGAGACTGAGGTCAGGAGCCCTAGGACTAGCTCTGGTAGAGTAGTGCCTAAGGCACTTGACTGTTAATCAGAAGGCTGGTCGTTCAAACCCACCAGCCACTCCTCGGAAGGACGAACGGTCAATCTACTTCCATAGTGATACTGCCTCAGAAACCCAAGGAGGGGTTGCTGAGTCCGGTCCGACTGGATGGCACATAACAAGAACAGCAGCAAGATTAGAGAAAGGTGGGGCCATTAAAATGAAGACAAAGCAAAAGTTTATGTAGGGGAAAATGTCAAATTAGTGTTTGAATACATTTTACATAATAATAGGACACCCAACTAGAGTAAAAGTAATCCAAGTAAAAATGTTTTGAAACTCTGGAGAGAAGCCAGGTACAGGTTCACAAGAAGATGCCAGATTTAAGGGATGAACATTTAAAAAAAAAAGTTCAAGCCAGGCTCCTTGGCAGATAAGATGCACTTTGGTTATTTGACCAAAGATTTGGAGTCATGTATGTTGACCGGGAAACCTGAAAGATACAGCTCACAAAAGACTCAATCCAGTGCCCCTGACCTCATTCGGAGCCAGCTCAGAGTGAACCAGCCCTTGGTAGCCTTGGCCAGAAAGATTCATCTTACATCAATGTAAGGCCAACGTATCAGGCCTTACATGGGCCAGGTGTGTTTTACTTTGGCCAGTCCCTTGGCACTCACAGCTCAGAATCTAAACTTAATAGGTTTATTTTCAATTCCTGGGCTCAGGCTTATTAAACACACATTGCATGCTGAGCACAGCTTCCTGACCTAGGCTCAAGGGACAGAGCTCAGTGGTTAGGGGTTTGCATTGCTGGGTACAGCTAGAAACCAAACCTGAAAAATCTTGTTAGCCTTCAATGTTTGGGGCGATTTTTTTATTTTAATTTTTTGTATCATAATACTAAAACAGCTCAGAATTGGGATCTTCTTTTACTTCTTCCACTTGGTTTCAGTGCCTTTCACCAAGGAGGAGCTTACCTAACTGAAAGCCATTGCCTTTGAGTCAATTCCGACTCATAGCAACCTTATAAAAACCAAACCAAATTCACTGTCATCAAGTTGATTCTGACTCATAGCAACTCCCATTGAGTTTCTAAGGCTGTAAATCCTTACGGAAGCAGACTGCCTCATTCTGTGGAGTAGATGGTGGGTTCAAACCACACATCTTTTTTTTTGGTTACCAGCCAAATGGCTTAACCACTACACCACCAGAGTGCCTTAGTGGCCCTATAGGACAGAGTAGAACTGCTCTATTGGTTTCCAAGGCTGTAAATCTTTAAGGAAGCAGACTGGTATCTTCCTCTTGTGGAGTAGCTTTCAGTTAGCAGCTGAGAACTTTAACCACTGCACCGCCAGGGCTCTTTAAGGCGCTCACAGTACTTCTGAAATAAAGAAGGCAGTGTATGCATTCTTCTAACAGTCCTGGCTACAATCGTTACTGCCACAGTTAAAGAATTATCAGAGTAAAAGGGAGAAATGTATTTTGCCCCTTTTGTTTCATTATACTTCAACAACCTGTCACAGAAACTACTCAGGACATCACAGTGCACAGAGTGATGAATTCCTTTAAGCAACAGATATGAAAACATAATTCTGATTTACCAAGGTATATGGTTGTTTTGACCATATTTAAACTCATTTCACTTTCCCAGGCAGCAAATGATTTGCACTAGGCCACTTCAATGAACTATACAAGCCAACCTATTTGATAAAGTGAACTTTATTGCTTTAAACAAAACTAAAATGGCCACTTCATAGTTCATCTCTTTTATAAGGCTGAGTTCTGTAGAGTATTTGTTAAAACTAAATAAAACTTCAATGGGCTTTGCACCTCTAGAGACATGCGCTTAGTGGATAATTCAGGCTATTCCTCCAAGTAACCACACCATCCATTCACCCTGGCAAGAAGCATAAGCTTGTACAGACTCTATTGCTACTTACTGGCAAACAAGAAGGTTCTAATCAATTGATTTTACCTATAAAATCCACAGTCCAGGAGCACCCAGACATCCCCCAGTCTTGACCAGTGCTTTTGGCCCTGGATTAGAGTGGTCCAAGCAGTTTGAAGCCCCTCAGAATTGGAAAATGCCTGATTGCTCAACCTGAGTGAAAACCACTCAAATCAGAAAGGGTAGCAGAGGCCATACAGCTAAGCCAGGCTTGAATCTCCAACCCTGCCTCTCTGAAGCCCTCCCCTTAATCTATCAGGCAGGCTGGCTGTGACACTCAGGCAGCTGTCACCCAGGCAGCTAAGAGCAAAGCTTGCCCCTTCTTCCAACAAGGTGAGGCAAAAGTGAGCGAGCCAGTAGCCGTTGGCATCGCAGCCTTTTACTGCTTTTAAATGCTTTTTATTGAAATCATCTGCTTCCACCAAGGGTCTAGCCCAGGGCAGTCCAAAATTTGGGCACTCACACAGTGAGCAGGCGGCTTGGAGCAAGAATCACCACAACCGCAACCAGTCCAGTGCCACAAGGTCTCACAGTAGTGGTCCTGCAGCAGGGGTTGCTCTGCTGGCAGATGGGGGGGAGTTGAAGAAATGGGAGGGGTGCAGGTAGGAATTCCCTGCAGCCTGGGTTCTGGATACCCGGGTATTTTGAGTTTCCTAATTCCTGAGTGGGGACTCCAGGAGCATGGAGAAGGCGGAGTTCTGTATGGCAAGAGCAGGGTGCAGGTCCAAGTGCCTCTCTTGAGCATCACTGTCCCTAATCCCTCCAGGACAGCTCGAGCTCGCCTCCAGGGCCAGGAGAGATAGGCAGGTGGGAGGGGAGAGAGTGTAAGGGGAAAATGGCCCCCAGACCCCACACCTGCCCTGACACTTCTCCCTCTCAGGAGCTCTGGCACTGGGGTAACCTTCCTGAGCAGTATGATACCAGCTGAACTTGCATGGCCTCAGGGACAAGTCTCTTCCTCCCTCCCTTCCTCCTCTGAGGCTGCCCAGGTGCACTGGCGCTTCTAATACCTACAATTTGGCTCTTGGGGCAGGAAAAGAGAGAAGGATTTTCTCTTGAAAGTCTACATAATCTGAGATTGAGTGTGTGTGGTGCGGCTTGCATATTTGGGGGCAAAATAATCCTGAATAGATTCATATTGTCTGTCTGTCTGTCTCTCTCTCTCTCTCTCCCTCCCTCCCTCTCCCCCCCCCCACACACTCTTAGGTTCCAGAGTAGCTGTCAGCCCAGAAGTGCTTTTCCAGGACTTTAGCCCAGCCATAACTTTTATAGGTGTCATGGGGAAGGGGTACTTAAATACTTGTTTAGGACTGTCTTCCCTGAGTCCCTAAGCTAGGGAGACAGGGAAAGGAGAGGTGCCACAGAAACCAGTAGGAACCCCTGGAACCAAAAATTATTATAACACACACTTCCTTTCCTTCAGGACCCAGACCTCTTTGCTAAAGCATTTTTTCTTAAATGCCCGAGAGTGAGAAAACGAAGCTGGTTACAATAACCCCAGGTCCGGAGGAGCAAGGCTGGCCTCTTCCCCCTCCCTCTCTCGGGTTCCCTCGCAAGGCTTCAGAAGCCCAACTTAACACATGTTATTGCTCACCCCTGAGAAAACATGTAGAGAGGGATCACTCAACTTGGAAAACCTGTTCAAGGAGTAGCGCCCACTCCTGCCAGGAGATAGCAGGGGTCGATTTAGGGGCCACGCTGTGGTCCCTTCATGCTCTCAGGCAGGAGGGCAGAGACAGCCCCAGATTGCCAGCGCTGTCCCCTGCCTCTTGCTCGCTGGGAATCCCCAGGGACCCTGAGGAGGAAAGCTCATTGCTGGGGATCCCCAGGAGCCACCATGAGCCCAATTCCCACGTTGGCTGCTCTCCTGGCCTCTCGTAGAAACGTGAGCAGAGTCGGAAAGTAGCACCAAGTGGGACAGTGTCTTCCAGGCTGCAGAGCCCGGGGGCCAGCCGCAGAATTCAATGCATGGGCTTGATAGCACCTGACGGAAGGCGCGCGCTCCTCCTAACCAAGAAGTCTCTGAGCTTGGAAGCGCTGGGGCCCCAGCTCCTAAACTTTCTAAGAAGGCTAAAAGGAGAGAAGGAAAACAGGTCAGTGTTTCCAGGCACCCGGAGGAGGGCTGCGGGAGAGCTAGCTCCTCCGTTGGCCACGGCCTGCTTCCTCCCTACAGCCAGCCAAGAGGCCAGCGCATTCTGTCTCAGGCCCTCGACATCCAACTCTTCCGTTCGGCAAGCGGGTATTACCTGTATGAGTCTTGCAAAACAGCCGTCTGCGTCCAGCAGGGCTCACTCGTGAAGATCCAGATCTGGGGCTGTGGGCAGCAATCCAGAATGAGATTTCCAGCTGGCTTCCAGTAAGCGCGGGTCTGGCCTCCCGGGCCTCGGGGGAGACTACCCAAAGGCTAAGCCGGCTGGTGGAGGCGTGAGGAAGACTGCGCAACCCCGCCCGTTTTCTCCACTCTCTACCCTAGCCTAACAGGATGCCTGGAAACTTCTCTCCGCCCAGAGAAATATTTCTAGAGTTCAGCAGAGCTTCTGTGGACTTTGGGGATGGGGAGCTGGAGAGGAAGAAGATAAAGGAGTTCCTAAGTGTAGGAACTTGGCACCTTTGCGGGTGCCGCCTCTCAAGCTCTGACCAGATCCTTCTAAGTCGCTTGCCTCCCAGTCTTTTCCTTCTGCGCGACTTAGCTTCGGAGCAGTCACGCACCAGCCGTACTGTGCCTCTTGGCCAAGTACTGCAAGCAGGGAAGCGGGTGTCTCAGCCTGTGGCCCTTGCACCCCTCGTGAAGCGTACACGCCCCCAAAGGACAGTGGTCGGATCAGCTACCCTCTCACACTGGCAGCTGCGCAGGTGGCAGGTGCAAACTCTGCCTGCGCACCTCCCTCCCGCTTGCTAGCTGCTCCAGCCGGTGCGCACTAGCTCACTAGTCTCAGCTAGCTCCGAAGAGGGAGCGGCGCCAGGGAAGTGCGCTCCAAGCTTGCCTCACATCTTGCCACCACTGCTGCGGTCCCCGAAATATGCCTGGAGTGTGTGAGGGTAGAGTGAGGGGTAGTGAAAGTCACCAAGAGCTGCGTCTTCGTCGCTAACAGTTTGGTGCCTCCAGGCTGACTGATTGCACTGGGGAGGAGGTGGGGATTACAGAGAACCGCTCCGGTGCGTCACGGAAAAGAGCTGCTGCTGCTGCTGCTGCTCCTCCTCCTTTTCCCCACCCCTTTTGATTTGGGAGCTCGGGGAGAGGAGGGGGAGTGGAAAAGGCTGCCAACGCCAAGTCCCCCATCCCCTGGTTAAAAAAAAAGAAAAAAGGAGGAAGGAAAAAAAAAAAAGCGCTTCTCTTTTACCTTTCCCGGAGAAGGAAAGCGCGTCCCGGCAGCGCCGTCTAGCGTCCGTACCAGAGTAGGCCGGCATACAAGGTTGCTGAGTACAGGAGTGGAAAGCCACTAGGCAAAGTTTTTCACCTCTTCTGGTCCCCAGTGCCAGCCACAGAACGGGTATCTACCTCAGCCAGGAGTTCACTGCTTGGGTCTTGCGACCTCAGAATTTATGTTTTTAAAGAAGCAGGCAATTAATTTTATTCTTAATGCGAGCTTCCTTGTCCCAAAGAAAACTCCCCTTTTCCACCTCTCCCACGTTAGAGATCCTTTAAGCTTCAGAGTTCTCCAACCCCTCCAATCACACGCTGGATAAGGGTCCCAAGACCCCAGGGTGGGCTCGGAGCTAGAACCTAGGCCACTATCGCTGTGCTGTGCTCCCAGGGCTCTCCAGCGGTACTCCTGACCACCTACTCGCCAAGGTCAGGCAGCACAGGAACCCCTCTCTATAAGCTGGAAGGGGGAGGAGGACTACAAGCTAGGACTCGCGGGGTTTGGATTGCAGCAGATGAGTCCCATTTCGGCTCCAGGTATCTCCTGAAGCGTTCCGCTCGGGCTCACGGGCGCCACGCTGATTAACACACTTAACAGGATTGCTCATTTAATGGGTCAGCTGAGCGCTGAGCGCCAGCATTGCTGTTGTGCCGGGTTCCTATTAATTTGTCTTTCTCTGAGTTTCCTCCAGCTGTTCTCCCGAGGCTGCGCCATCGCTCTGCATTAGCCACGGAGAGCGAGCAAGCAAAAGCCAGAGACAGGGACCATGAGGGTGCGACCAAGCGCGCGGTATGCGGAGCGCAGCGCAGACCCGCATCTTCCTAGTCCGCTTCCTCTGCTGCTCCGCCAAGGCCGAGGTCTACCTTCTGGTCGACTTTTAAAGCCAGAGCCTGTGAACAATTGAAGTTTTGCTCCCTCTCTCACCTTTCCTATTGTATTCATGCAATCTTTTTTCTTCTTGGACCATCCCATGGATCAAATCCTGCATATCCCCTCACCCTGGAAAATACCCTCTGTAGTTGGAGTCCAGTGTAGAAGAGTCCTTTTTGGCAGGAACCAGCACCAAGTTATTCTCCTGGGATTTTGTTGTTTATATACACAGAAAAAATAAATAAATAAATGCCCTGCTGTTTCTGCTTTTGTTTTGAACAGCTCTTCGTTTTCAGATAAAAGCCCATTCGTAATACTGGGGCTACTCACCAGGTTTTTTCCTCCTTGCTATGAAAAACAGTTGCCATGAGTCGATTCTGACCAAGTTGAACTGCCCCATAGGCTTTCCAAGATTGTAATTCTTTAGAGAAGCAGCCTGCCACATGGTTCTCCTGTGGAGTGGCTGGTGGGTTTGAACTGCTAGCCTTTGGATTCCCAGCCAAGTGCTTAACCACTATGCCACCAGGGCTCTACCCACCCACCCCCGCCCCCCAGCTATGGTACACTAAACTTTGCTGTGCCTGCGCCCAAGCCCTGATGAGGATGGCAATTCCTCATCACCACTGCCAGCCCAACTAACCCAGCCTATGTTAATGCTACTTGTGGGTAATTCCAGGTGCCTCTAACTAGATGGGGCAATCTACTTCCGTAGTGATACTGTATCCGAAACCCAAGGAGGGGTCGCTATGAGTCAGGTCTGACTCGATGGCACATAACAACAACAACTACAACTAACTAGCAAGGAGACCATAGCTACAAGGAGTGTGATCCCAGATGGAAGAATGCCACACCTTCATGTCTCACCTTCCTGGCGGAGTGCCTGGAACCTCCAGTCTGGCCTTTCCTCAGGTCCTGGGCCAGAGCTCAACAGCAGTTGTACCCAAAAGAGTGGGGGAGGGGGCTGTTAAGTGTGGGGCCCCTTGGCATGTGCCTTGAGGCCCCTCACTTGCATTAGGGCATTAAAGAGCCAGCAGTTAAGGTGAAAGGAGTTCATTCAGGATCTTAGCCAATAATGTTGTTAGGTGCCATGGAGTCGATTTTCTACTCATAGAGACCAGATGTGACTGAAGAAAGCTGCCCTATAGGGTTTCCTAGGCTGTAATCTTTACAGGAGCAGATTGCCAGGTCTTTTCTTCTGCAGAGCCCCAGGTGGGTTTGAACTACCTACCTTTCAATCAGCAGCCAAGTGCTTTAACCATTGTGCCATGAGGGCTCTTTTAGCCAATAATATCCCTAGACAATCAAGTAGGCAGTACACTCAAAACAACAAAAACCTCTTTCATTATCTTTCAATACTCAATTTGACCCAACTTCTCTCTAATTCCAAGGAGCTCTGGTGGCACCATGGTTAAAACACCAGGCTGCTAACCAAAAGGTCAGGGAACCTACCAGTTGCTCCCAGAACGATGAGGCAGTGTGCTACGATCAAGATTTACAGCCTTGGAAACCCAGTGGGGCAGTTCTACTCTGTCCTACAGGGTATCTATAAATTGGAACTAGATGACAGTGGGTCCACTTTAACTCCCAGAGTCTTATGTATCCAAGTTCTGCACCTTCCACCTCATCGAACTCACTTTCTTGTATAATTATCATTCTTTGAGTACTCTCTGTTAATGACAATAGTTGGTGTTTCAGTTTGACTAATCCTTCACTAGGTTGACTGTTCCAACCTACCAGCAACTCCAGCAGAGAAAGATGTAGCAGTCAGCTTCCTTAAAATTTACAGCCTTGGAAACACTACGGGGCATTCTACCCTGTTCTGTAGGGCCACTATGAGTTGGAATTGACTCTACAGCAGTAGATTATGTTTCTCGGTTTTAGTCTGGCTAAAGGAGGCCTGGTAGAACAGCTCAGAACCAGCCAAAAGGTCCGTGGTTTCAACCCACTAGCAGCTGTGCGGGATAACGTGGTGGTCGTCTGAATCAGTAAAGATTATGGCCCTGAAAACCCTATGGTACAGTTTTACTCTATCCCACAGGGTTGCTATGAGATAGAATCAACTGGATAGCAACTGATTTCCTCTGGCTAACCTTACTCTCCCAGGTAACATTACCATTCACAACAGACTTTAAAAAGACTTTCCAGAATTGTACATTTAATGCACTCTGGCAGATCAGTGAATTTCCTTTGGGTAGGGGAGTGGCCTTTGGTCCCCATCAAGGAGGACTACCTGTTTGGTCAATCCTACTTGTCTGGTTTATTGTTGAATGACATGATATCAAAAGAATTAAGGATGTAGGAATAATGAGTTGAAAAAGGAACAAAATGCCAAAAAGTGAGGAAGGACTTAGTGATGTCTCAGAAAGGATTTACTGACACCTTAATTCTAGGTCTTTGCTCTGCAAAGTATGGCCCATGGGCCAGTAGCTTTCAGCCATTAACCTGAGAGCTTGTTAGAAATGGAGAAACTCATGCCCCACCCCAGACCTACTGCATCAGAATCTGCATCTTAACAAGGTTCTCAGGTGATTTTGTCTGCACATTAATGTTTGAGAAGCATTTTTTTCTAGAAAATCTTTCAATTCTGCCTTAGCCCAGGAAAGGAAAGGGGGCAGTGAATGTGACTACCCAAGAAGGTAGTAGTAATAAGATACCATTATCATATGACATACCATTATCGTATGATAAAGCTGGACAGTGAATAAAGAAGACTGAAGAGGAGTTGATGCCTTTGAATTATGGTGTTGGTGAAGAATACTGAAAAATAACATGGACTGCCAGAAGAACAAACAAATCTATCCTAGAGGAAGTACAGCCAGAATGCGTGCTCCTTGGGAATGAGAATGGCTAGACTTGGTCTCACTTACTTTGGCCATGTGGTCAAAAGGTACCATTCCCTGAAGATGTTGCACATAGGGTCTCTATGACTCATAGCTGACTTGATGGCACCTAATCACAACGTCATATGATAAGCACCTAGGAACAAGGCCAGGGTCGTATCTTTTAGGTCAGTTAAGTTCAATCAAGGAGCTCTGGTAGCATAGTGCCTAAGGCACTTGACTGCTAACCAGAAGGCTGGTGGTTCAA
>NW_006922034.1:393918-396738 GCF_000298275.1 Orycteropus afer afer | reverse complement strand
ACATGGCTTAATACAAATTAATCACTATTGCTGAAGAAACAAATCAACTCCCAAGGCCCAGTAGACTAGAATCAGTAGCATCATCTTCCTAATAATACAAAAAACAGGACTTTACTGAATTAATCACTCAATATATGCTCATTGATTAATGGTGAGAAGAGTTGATAATCATTTAGTGAGGCTAAAATCAGTTAATAACTGGGATAAGTAGCTTTGCAAAAAATAAATAACAAAAATAATGCTAACTTTTTGCCTCTACTCAAGGCAAATTTCAAAGTTCTTCTTAGGATAATAAAGGGAGGGTAGGAAGCAGTGTTTTTTTCTATTTGGTCTTAGTGCATCCAGGCTCCTACACCTGGCTGGTAGACAGAATTACTTGTATACCGTCTTGTTAAATATTCCTAGGACCATGCCCAGATCTATTAAATCAAAATCTCAGGGGATGGACTTCCTCAGGTAGGGAGCACTTTTCCAAGCAAAAGTCAAAACCCATGAACTCTAAAGAAACCAATTGATACATTTCATTATAAAAAAATTAAACACTTCTGCAAAGGGGAAGAAAATACATAAGCAGAGTCAAAAGACAAATTACATTGGGAGGTGGATTGCAACATCTCAGACTAATGGAGAATTCCCTCAATATATAAAGGGCTCTTATAAATCAATTAGTGGAAAAAATCAACCCAATAGAAAAATAGGCATAAAGCATGAATAGATACCATACCAAACCAAAAAACCCAAACCCACTCAAGTTGATTCTGACTCATAGTGACCTCCACTGGGTTTCTGAGGCAGTAAATCTTTATGGAATTAGATTGCTCAGTCTTGCTTCCATGGAGCAGTTGGTGGGCAAATGAACATATATTAAGTGCTAAATAACTACAAACTAAAACCATAGTGGGTACAAATAAAAGTTTGATAACACACTGTGTTACAGACATGTGAAGAAATAGACCCTGTCATTCATGCCAGAGTTTAAGCTAGTGCAACCTCTTTGGAGAGCAATGTGTCAACAATGTCTACTGAAATTACTGATATGAACAGATTACTAAGATGTAATGAATACAATAGCTATCTATTAACCCCCAAACCCATTGCTGTTGAGTCGATTCTGACTCATAGCGACTTATTGGACAGAGTAGAATTGACCCATGGGGTTCCAAGGCTGTAAATCTTTATCAAAGTAGACTTTTCTCCAGTGGAGCAGTTGGTGGATTTGAACAACTGACTTTTCAGTTAATAGCCAAGGGCCTAATCGTTGCACCTCCAGGGCTTCTATACCCCCACACACATGTGTTTATGTAGGTGTATTCATATACACAAACATATTTCTGGGTGAATATTCAATAAATTGGCAATAGTGGTTGCTTTTGGGAAGGGGTGGTTGGCAAGATCAGGTAATGGGCAAATGTATATTTTACTATGTATTATGGTACAATGGATTATTGTTTGCAGTTCTTCACACCCTACCTTACAGAATTTTGCCCTACACCCTTTGTCTTGTGATTTTGAGTACTAGAGTAATGAAAACCTATTTCCCTACTCCACTGGGGTTGGTCACATGACTTGCTTTGAGAGAAGGAATGTTAGCAAACATGATACTAACTGCTTGGCCTCTTGTGCTTCTGTCACCCACTAGTAGTCATGGATTGCTCCTGTCATGAAGAATGACAAGACCCGTGGAGCAAACCTGAACCCAACCCACAACTTGGGACCAAGTCCTGAAAATTCAACTAAGAAGTTGAATTCCAGTGGACTTGCAGATGTGTGATCAAGGAAAATAAATGTTTATTGTTGAATTCCCTGGTAAATTATAATTGTTTTGTTACAAAGTATTGGTGTAGAAATAGTTTATGCAATTCCCTTTATATTTAGAAATACTATTTTCATTTTAAAATTATTTTGATAATAAACCACTTGAATATCTATCATTAGGATATGGGTTAAATAAATTACAGAACATCCATGCAATGGAATACTAAGTATCTTTTTAAAAAATGAGCAAACTCTATGTACTAATATGAAATATCACCAAGATACAGTGCCAAAACAGAGCATAAGTTGCAGAATACTATAAAATGCTGCTATTTCATATTAAGAAAATAAAAATTGAGGAGAGGATAATAATGCCTATTTGTATTTTCATGGAAGGATACCCAAGAAACCAATTCTACTGTGTTTTGGTTACTATGTGCCGCTCTAACAAATACCACAGGTGCATGGCTTTAACAAATAGGAGTTTATTTTCTTATTGTTCTGGAGACTAGAATTCTGAGTTTAAAGGGCCAGGCTCCAGGGGCTGAGTGAAAACCCCTTGACCTTGGGCTTTAGCTCTGCCTCTTACTCCTGGCCCACTGAAGCTGGAGGCTTTCTTCATTCAGGCAACTGCTGGCTGCTGAGGCTGACAAACCCAAGGGCAACAAGTAAAAAGGCACAGTCCCAATACTACCAATGGCAGGCCATTAATTCAAGTCCATTAAGAGTCCCAAGACCAGCAGACAACATGTCAGGCTGCTGAACAATGACTCGGCTACATACAGGGTCCAAGTGTGCCATAAGCTAGAGACCATTCCCAAAGCTGCTTCTTATATACTGGAAGCAGACAACATCCCTGTTTTGCTTACTTAGTGCCACTCTGACAGGAATATACCACAAATGGGATGGCATTGTCAAACAGGAGTTTATTCTCTTACAGTTTGGAGGCTTTAAGTCCAAGTTCAAAGTGCCAGGCTCTAGGGGCTGGGTGAAAGCCCCTCAACCTTGGCTTCAGCTCTGCCTCCTGCTCCTGGCCCACCGAAGCTGGAGGCTTTTCTTCACTCA
>NW_006922034.1:390335-393726 GCF_000298275.1 Orycteropus afer afer | reverse complement strand
CATAAGCTGGAGACCATTCCCAAAGCTGCTTCTTATATACAGGAAGCAGACCACATCTCCAAAGCAGCTACTTAGCTGCTTGTGGTAGATCCCACCATGGAATCGATTGCAGTCTCATCATGGGGAATAACTACCACCAGCTGCCCAGGCACTCAGCCAGGCCCAACCAAGTTGACATACAACTTTGACTACCACAATCCCTAAAACAGCTACTCAGTTGTTTGTAGCAGATTCCACCATGGAGTTGATTGCCAGTTTCATCATGGGGAATAACTACCACCAACTAACTGCCCAGCCACTCAAAACCAGGCCCAACCAAGTTGACACATAACCTTAACTACCACATACTAGTTACCTGTGGAAGGTGCTCTGGTTTCATAGTGGTTAAAGCACTCAGCTGATAACCCAAAGGTCAGCAGTTCAAACTCACCACGAGAAAGATGAGGCAGTCTGCTTCCATAAAGATTTACAGCTTTGGAACTCTCACGGGGGTGAGTCTACGCTATGCTTTGAGTCAGAATCGACTCAACAGCAGTTTTTGGTTTAGTTACCTGTGGGGAGAGGATAGTACTGGACAGTTATAGGAGGAGATATCTCACTGTATACTTTTTATAATTTTTCTGTTATTTTATAAAATCTTACTGAAGTAGAAGACAATAGAGAAAAGTTGTTGTTGTTGTTGTGTGCCGTCGAGTCAAACCCGACTCATAGCTACCCCTCCTTGGGTTTCCGAGGCAGTATCACTACGGAAGTAGGATTGCCCAACCTTCCTTCCGAGGAGTGGCTGGTGGATTTGAACCACCAGCCGTCTGGTTAGCAGGCAAGTGTTTTAGCCACTATGCTCCCAGAGCTCCCAGAGAAAAGTACGCATAGTCATAAATGTACAGCTTGATGACATTCCATAAACTGAACATACTCTTGTAACCAGTACACAGATCAAGAAACACAAAATCCCAGCACCCCAGGAAGCCTTCTTCAGATCTCTCTCTAGTCATTACCCACACCTCTCCCAGCGTAACTGCTAACCCATTCTGACAGCATAGATTAGTTTTACTCGCTTTTCTACTTTATATAAATTGAATCTACACTATGAATTCTTTTGTGTCTGACTTCTTTTGCTCAAAATTATGTCTGTGAGATTCACCCATGTGTACTGTCAAAGACTGTTTCCAAATTTTTCTGTCGTTTTTGCTTTCAAACTATATGAACGTATTATCTCTTCAGAAAGAATTAAAATGAACTTAAAATATATGCATTGTTCTATTTTAAATAAGCCTTTCAGGCACTGGATTAATTCACAGGAAACTGGTATCAGTGATTTTTTTTGGAGAAGGGATTGGTAGTCTAGCTTTGGAGGTAAATTTAAATGTCATTAAACATTTGTGGTTCCCAATAATCGCCCAGGTTTGGGAATCAGGGATTTAATCTTCACAAGGACATTCGTTGCAGCGTATGTTATTTCATTTTTTATTTTTCGGTAGCTAATGAAATTAATGTTTACAATGGTTAAGTGACTTGCTCATGATCTTATCTGTCTTATTTCACAGCCTGTATTTTTTACACTACATCATGCTACCTTCCCATGATAATGTACAGGCTAAAATATATGCTCTAGCAATGAAAATTGCCATAGAGAAGTTCAATTCTTTAATTTAGTCTCCCTTCTTATTTTCTACTTTCACACTACTACTATTTCCATAGAATCAAAACTTAAAGAGGTAAAAAGTGTGTGTGTGTGAGAGAGAGAGAGAGATAGAGAGAGGGAGAGGGCAGGGGACAAATTCTAGGAATATACAAATATTCTTCCACAGAGAATAGATTTTTTTTCCCTGATACATTTTATTTTGTCTTAAAAGACAGAACACAAGTTGTGTGATAACCTCAGAATTCAGCTTCTAAGCAGTGATCTTTCTTTCAAGTATCTATGGCCTTGGCAAGCTAAGGATTGTAACCACAGATACCTCCCTCTTGGCTGAAAGCAGAGAATACCAGAAAGATGTTTACCTGTGTTTCATCGACTATGCAAAAGCATTTGACTGTGTGGATCATAACAAATTATGGATAACATTAAGAAGAATGAGAATCCCAGAACACTTAATTGTGTTCTTGAGGAACCTGTACATAAACCAAGAGGCTATCGTTCCAACAGAACAAGGGGATACTGCATGGTTTAAAGTCAGGAAGGGAGTGCGTCAGGGTTGTATCCTTTCACCATACTTATTCAATCTATATGCTGAGCAAATAATCTGAGAAGGTGGACTATATGAAGAAGAATGTGGCATCAGGATTAGAGGAAGAGTCATTAACAACCTATGATATGCAGATGATACAACCTTGCGCGCTGAAACTTAAGATGACTTGAAGCAAATGATGAAAATTAAAGACCACAGAAAAGATTGAAGTTCTCAAGAATTTCATGTTATTTGCATCCACAATCAGCGCCTATGAAAGCAGCAGTCAAGAAATCAAATGATCTATTGCATTGGGGAAATCTGCTGCAAAAGACATCTTTAAGGTGTTTAAAAGCAAAGATGTCACTTTGAAGACTAACCCAAGCCATGGTATTTTCAATTGCCTCACATGCATGTGAAAGCTGGACAATGAATAAGGAAAACTACAGAAAAATTGGCGCATTTGAATTATGGTGAAGAATATTGAACACACTACCAGAAAAATGAACAAATCTGTCTTGGAAGAAATATAGCTGGAATGCTTCTCAGAAGCGAGAATGGCCAGACTTTCTCTCTCATACTTTATTCATGTTATCAGGAGGGACCAGTCCCTCATTTTAATTCCCTCATGCTTGGTAGAGGGTCAGTGAAAAGGGGGAAGACTCTCACTGAGATGGATGGATTGACACAGTTGCTGCAACAATGAGCTCAAGCAAAGCAATGACTGTGAGGATAGCACAAGACCAAGTAGTGTTTTGTTCTGTTGTACACAGGTTTGCCATGAGTCAAAACTTACTTCACGGCACCTAACGACAACATTGTTATGTGCATATATGTTTATAATTGTATGTTCCTAGGATTGATTAGCCACTCCTTGGAAGGAAGATGGGGCAATCTACTTCCGTAGTGATACTGCCTCGGAAACCTAAGGAGGGGTCGCTATGAGTCAGGTCTGACTCGACGGCACATAACAACAACAACAACAACAATGGATTGATTATTTGATCATTATGAAATGTTCCTTCTTATCTCTAGTAACTTTCTCTTTTTTTTGTTTTAAAGTTTATTTTGTTCAATATGAATATATCCACTCCAGGTTGCTGTTTGCATGATGATATGTGTGTGTGTGTGTGTGTGTGTGTGTATATAAGCTCTGGTGGCATAGTGCCTAAGGCATTTGACTCTGGTGGCATAGTGCCTAAGGCACTTGACTGCTAACC
>NW_006922034.1:388138-389946 GCF_000298275.1 Orycteropus afer afer | reverse complement strand
GTATATGCATACATATACTCAGTGACATTGAGTGGGTTCCAACTCATAGTGACTCCCTTTGAGTTTCCAAGGTGGTAAATCTTTCTGGAAGTAGATTTTCCTGTCTTCCTTCCATGGAGCGGCTGGTGGATTTGAAGCACCAGCCTTCTGGTTAGCAGTCAAATGTCTTAGGCACTATGCCACACACACACACACACACACACACACAGAATGCTTTTACTTCAACCTATTTTTATTTTGAATCTAAAGTGTGTCTCCTATAGGCAGCATATGGTTGAGCTTGTTATTTTATCCAGTCTGACAGTCTCTGCTTTTTGATTGGATGGATATCACATTTCTATTGCTATAGTTGGATTTACATCTGCAATTTTATTTTCTGTTTTCTATATGTCTTATGTCTTTTTTGTTCCACTAGTCCTCCTTTCCTGTTTTCTTTTGCATTAAGTAAATATTTTCCAGTGTATCATTTTAATTCCTTTAATGATTTTTTTCACTAAAATTTTGAGCTATTAGTTTTTGTTCTAGGACTTATCATATGCAACTTCTCAGAATCTACTTCATATTTGTACTAACTTAATTCCTGAGAGATTAGAGATGTTACTCCCATATAGGTCTACTCCCTCTTCCTCACTTTTTTTGTGATATTATACATATTACATCTATGTATGTTACAAACACAAGAATCCATTTCTATAATTATTACTTTATATAATTTTTCTTTTAAAATATGAGAGGGAAAAAGAAAAAAAAAGAAAACAAATATATATTTAGTTTGTTTCATTTTCCTTCTTTTTCTTGGAATATTTGACTGTGTTTTAGGTGAAAGTTTACACTGCAAACTAGTTTTCCATTCAACAATTTAAACAAAAATTGTTCCATGACATCGACTGCTATCCCCACAATGTCTCAGCACCCTCCCTATTCTATGCTGCCTTCTCCATTTCCATCCCTCCAGTTTCTCTGTCCCCTACTTGCCTTGTCTCATTTTTGCTTTTAGCCAAGTGTTGCCCATTTGGTCTCTTATAGTTGACTGCTTTAAGGAGCACTTTCCTTCAGGGTGTTATTTTTTATTTTATAGGTTAATCTATTATTTGACTGAAAGGTGACCTCCAGGAGTGGCTTTAGTTCCAGGTTCGAAGGGTGTCTTAAGGCGACAGTCTCTCTTAAATTCTTTACACACACACACACACACACACACATATCCCCTCAATGTCAGCAATCTTCCAACCTCCTCCTGCTGTTCCTACCTCTGAACTTTGTTTTTGGGCAAATGTTGCCCTTTTGGTCTTGTATGGTTTATTGTTCTCAGAAGTACATTCCTCACAGGTGTTATTGTTTACTTTATAGGCCTACCTATTGTATGGATGAAAGGTGATCTCCAGGAGTGGGTTCAGTTCCAGGTTTGAAGAGTGTCTAGGGGCCATAGTCCCAGAGGTACCACCAGTCTCTATAAGACTAGTATTATTGCCCTTCTTATTTTCCATCTCTGTTTCTCCTCATCTGTTCCTGTGAATGTGAGTTACCACCTGCTGTAATTTCTTACGACAATACAACTGTGCTCCCACCCACCTCATTTGTGCTATTATTGTCAGATGTATTTCTATATGTTGTAAGTCCAAGTCCAACAATACATACATACATAGATTTATGTGTGTGTGTGCATGTGTGCATGTGCATGTGCACGTATGTAGTTTTATGATATAGCTTTGAAAATCAGTGAAGAAGAGAAAACAGAATAAATATTTATTTATATTTTCATTTATAATTACATAATTACCTTTACTGGTGCTCTTTGTTTTTCTCACTTG
>NW_006922034.1:386012-387603 GCF_000298275.1 Orycteropus afer afer | reverse complement strand
CCTGGGGTAGGTGTTCGGTGCATAGGTCTTCCTACTGTTGGGCTGAGAGCCAATCCATGAAAGTGAATCCATTTCTCAACCCAAAGGGTAACCTTGGGCCATAGTTTCCGGGTTTCCACCAGTCTCTACCTGACCAGTAATTCTGGTCATTTTTGTGTTTTTTAATTTCATTCCACATATTTCCTCCCACTCTATCCAGGATCTCCAGTTTTGATCCCTTTCCAACTGGTTGGCATTGGTAGCTGGGCACCATTTAGCTCTTCAATTTTCTCTTTGTCTTTCAGCATTTTTACTATGATATATCTGTATGTGGTTCTCTTTGCACTGGAGTTTGATGAGTTTCTTGAATATTGAGATTAACATTTTTCATCAAGTGAGGGAAGTTTTCAGCCAGTATTTCCTCAAATATTTTTGTCTGCTTCTTTCTCTCTTCTCCTTCTAGTACTCCCATTATGCCTAATTTGATACACTTAATGTGTCCCACATTTCTTCCACCAGACCCTGTCTATTTTCCTTCATTCTTTTTTCTCTGTGTTTCCAGACTGTGTCTTATCTATCAATCTATCTTCAAGTTCATTAATTGTTTCTTCTGCCAGTTAAAATAGACTGTTGAACAACTCTAATTTTTCATTTTGATTAGTGTACTATTCAACCCCAAAATTTCCATTTGGAGATCGATCTATCTATATCTATCTATCTATCTATCTATATAACCAAACCAAACCAAACTCTCTGCCATCGAGTCGATTGTAACTCAAATCAAACCCTCCCTGGGTTTCTGAGGTGGTATCTCTATGAAAGTAGATTGCCCTGTCTTCCTTCTAATATATGTGTGTGTGTGTGTGTGTGTAACTTCTCTCTTTATTGATATTATTTATTTGATTACATAGTCATTATAGCTTTCTTTACTTTTTTAAACAGAGTTACCTTGAGTTATTTAAACATATATAGCAGCTGCTTTGAAGTCTTTGTCTGTTAAATGTGACAACTGGGCCCTCTCACAGTTTCTGTGGTATGTTTTTTTTGTGTGTGTGTGTGTGTGTGTATGTGTGTATTTGTTTGTTTGTTTTTCCTGTATATAATATATGAATCACACCTTCCTGTATTTCTGCATGTCTTGTAAGTTTTTGATGAAAATTGAACATTTTAGGTAACATAGCAACTCTGGATAATGATTATCTCTCCAATCTCTGTAGCTTGTTTTTATTGTTGTTTGCTTGTGTGTTTGTCTAGTGACTTGGCTAGGCTATGTTAGTGAAGTGTGTCTTTCTTGCAGCATGAAGGTTTTCGTATTGATCCTCAGAAAGCATAACCTTGGGCATACACATAGTCATCCTGGAATGCCTGAGTTTTAGCAGGGCTCTCTTTGACTATCTCTTTCCCTGATCTCTTAGGCTGTCTATCTCATTTGGTATCACATCAAGTAGTGGTATCACATTCACATCTAGCCTCTAATTGTGTCTGATTGCTCTATTGTTTTCAACAATACCCTGGTATTGTTGTATGAATTACTCCACAGTCTGATCCAGTTAATTTTTGGCAGAGCTACTTTTTTTTTTTTTTAATGCTAGACTCTGAAACTTGCCCTTGA
>NW_006922034.1:383587-385223 GCF_000298275.1 Orycteropus afer afer | reverse complement strand
CCTGGAGAAGGATATCATGCCTGGTAAAGTGGAGGATCAACGAAGAAGGGGAAGGTCCTCAATGAGATGGGTAGACACATTGGCTGCAACAATGGGCTCAGGTATAGCAAAGATTGTGAAGGTGGCACAAGACTGGGCAGTGTTTCATTCTGTTTTGCATAGGGTCGCTATTACTCAGAGACAACTCAATGGCACCTAACAACAACAACAACAGTCTTTTAGGTTACTTCTAATCCCAGAAGGGTTCTACTTAAATGTCTCTTTCCTTTATTCTCTCTAGTGATCTATGTAGCCTATGATTTTGTTTGTTATTCTTAATTAAAAGAAGTTACTAGAGGGAAGGAAGATGGCACTGTACAGACAGCATCCACGTTTAATCCCTCTTCCAACTGAGATTCTGAGTTACTAGGTAAAGCAGATACAAATAATGATACTGGAGTTATGAGCATCTAAGGAGAAGATAAAGTATTATATTCAGTGAAGGTGAAGAAAGCAAGCAGATTAAACAACTGGGAAAAATAAACAAACCAACTTAGTTGGCAGAGGTGGAGGTGGAGACAGAGGAATCATTAGAAACACAAAAGAGGTTGAAAAGAAGGGAAGGAAGAAAAAATAATCATGGATCCCACAGGCACTGGGGACTCAGAACAGCCACACTGGGAGTTTTTCAAGGTGAGCTGGGGATCTGAGTGAGCACAACAATCTTACGGGGAAATGGATTAAGACACCCCCCACCTTGGCTTTGGCTGCCACAGAGTCCAGAAGGGAGTGGGGGAAAGGGAGAAACTCCCTCCAAGTAGGTAGAATCCCAGAATGGGTACACACAGCAGTGGGCTTGGGTCCAAGTCTTGGTGATCCTTTTTGGTGCAGAGTAGATCTGTGTACTGGTATATTGCAGCTTGTAAATACAGCCAGATCGTGGTGACACTTTATCCTTCAGGGCTTCTGTCAGTTTGGAACTGTGGGTCTTTGACTGAAAGCAGGGCATCAGCAGCAGCAGATGGGATCTCAGAAGAACCCAGGTTGCCCTGCCCATGCCTGTATTGCTGACTGAATTATCTCACCCAAAATGCAGAAAACTCCTTCTGCCTTTCTATCCTGGGGTTTGCTTCTGGCACTTATTTTCTCTTTTTCACTTTCCCCCATGCCTTGTCCAATAAGAAGAACACATTAAACCTCCACTAGGCAACCGGAGCTATTATACTGAACACCTCACCAAATAGACAGGTAACACAAATAGCTCCTGTGCCACAGGATCAATGACAAATGGTGGACAATGCCTGCTCATTCCAACTCCAAATCCTCTTCACAATGAACAGACACCTGCACCCACATCCTCACTAACACAGAGAGAGCTGTAGAGAGACCCAGTACAGGCAAGTTAATAACTGAACTACAGCTGCTTCATACTTTCAGATATAGTAAAACAAAATAAGGATGAAACAAATCAATACATAACTAACCATTAAAGACAATCACTTCAAAATGTCTAGAAAACAACAGACAACCTCAAATCAACAACAACAACAAAAAAGGACAAGATAATAGAAATAAAAATCCAGACTAAAGAATTATCTATCATGGAAGAAAAACAAGCAATAAAACTATCTAAGAAGGAATTCAGAAGGTATATATA
>NW_006922034.1:380948-383040 GCF_000298275.1 Orycteropus afer afer | reverse complement strand
CATCATAATCAAACTTTCCTATATCAAAAACAAAGAAAGACGCTTGGGAGCAGCTCAGGAAAAATGAAATGTCACCTACAATGGACAATCAATAAGACTAAGCTCTGATTACACAGCAGAAACCATGCAGGCAAGAAGGCAATGGGATGGTATATATAAAATCTTGAAGGAAAAGAATTACCAACCAAGAATTATTTATCCAGCCAAACTGCCCCTCAAATATGAGGGTGAAATCAAGACATTCTCCAACAAACAGAAATTAAGAGAATTTGTAAAAACCAGACCAGCCCTACAAGAAATGCTATAGGGAGTCCTTCCAAAATAGAATACACAACAGAGAAGAACAAATTAAAATCAAGATACTTGGCATCACCACCTAGAAACCAAACTAGAAAAAGAGTCTCAAAATAAACCCACAAAAAAGTGTGCATAGAGAAGTAGGGGAGTCAATCTGCAGATGACACTAGCAACAAAACAAATAGAGGCAATAGAAGTTTTAATTACAAAACTTCCAAATGGAGAGGAAGATAGGACAATGTCTTTATAGAAAAGATTGTTCCAAACTTAGAGAGATAAGAATTTACTTTGGGGTAACCCCAAAGAAAATGAACAGTCTTTCTAAGCAAACTCAGAAAGAAGAAAAACACAAGGACTTTGTAAGCACAAAACCAACAATAATGAAGAAAAGAGAAAAAAAAAAAAACACTTGATAACAAAATGAACTCAGCACAGGAAAATAATTGGAAAAAGGAAGTCACCAACAACATAACAAAAAACACAATAGAATGACAACAATAAATTCATACTTACACTCAATGTGAATGGACTATATGCACCAGTCAAGAGAAAGAGAGTGGCAGATTGGATAAGAAAAGAAGACCCATTGATATGCTGCCTACAAGAGAATCACCTTAAGACACAAAGATTAAAACATTAAAAGTCAAAATGTGGAAAAAAAAATATACCAAGCAAATGGCAACCAAGAAAGAGCAGGAGGGCAATATTAATTTCTGATAAAATAGACTTCAATGTGAAAAACGGCATAAGGGATAAAGAAGGACATTATATGATGCTAAAAGGATCTATTGACCAAGAAGACATCACCATAATTAACATGCACGCACCCAATGAAAATGCTCCAAAATACATTAAACAAATATTAACTGAATTGAAAGGAAAAATAGACAACTCTACAATAGTAGTATGAGACTTTAACAAACCACATTCAAGGAGAAACAGAACAACTAGGAAAAAAAACTCAACAAAGATAAAGATTAACTCAACAACACAACCAACCAACTTGACCTCATAGACATATACAGACCACTCCATCCAACAAAAAACATGAAACACATTCTTCTCCAGTGTACATGGATCATTCTCCAGAATAGAGCATATGTTAGGATACAAAACAAGCCTCAATAAATTAAAAAACACTGAAATACTACAAAACATGTTCTTGGATCACAGTGCTATGAAATTAGAAATCAATAATAGGAAGACCAAGGAAAAATATCAAATATGTGGAAAATGAATAATACGCTGCTCAAAAACTACTGGGTAACAGAAGTAAAGTGTGAAATAAAAAAATTTCTAGAAACAAAAGAGAATGAAGATACAACTTACACAAACACAGTGAAAGCAGTACTCAGAGGTCAATTTATAGCAATAGACATAGACATTAAAAAAGAGGAAAGAATCAAAACCAACACTTTAACACAACAACTCCAACAATTAGAAAAAGAACAACAAAAGAAACCTACACCACCCCGAAGTAAGGAAATAATCAAGATCAGAGCAGAAATAAATGAAGCAGAAAACAAAAAAGAGAGAGAGGAAAAAAATGAACAAAACAAGAACCCAGTTCTTTGAAAAGATTAAAAAAATTGACAAACCACCGGCAAATTTAACAAAGGAAAAGAAAGAGAGGAGGCAAATAACACCAGTAATAAATGAAAAGGGTGACATCACAACAGAACCAACTGAAATAAAAAAGATAATAACAGAAAATTATGAATAACTGTACTCCAAAAGATTTGAGAACCTACAAGAGATGTACAAGTTTCTAGAAACACAAGACCTACCTAAAGTA
>NW_006922034.1:375240-379553 GCF_000298275.1 Orycteropus afer afer | reverse complement strand
CCCAGAAATAGAACCATCCATCGATGGACAGCTGATCTTTGACAAAGGACCCAAACCCATTAATTGGGGGAGAGATAGCTTCTATAATACATGATGCTGGCAAAATTGGATATCCACTTGCAGAAAAATGAAACAAGACCCATATCTCACCCCATACACAAAACTAACTCAGGTTGGATCAAAGACTTAGATGTAAAACCCAAAACTATAAAGCTCATCCAAGATAAAATAGGGACAAATCTAGGGGTCCTAATCTATGGCATAAATAGACAATCAAGCATAACCCAGAATGCACAGGAGTTGGAAGAGAAGCTAGATGATCTGGGACCTTTTAAAAATCAAATTCTTAACACATCAAAAGACTTCTGCAAAAGGGTAAGAAGAGAACCTGCAGATTGGGAGACAATATTTGCCTATGACAAATCTGACAAAGGATTTATCTCCAAAATCTATAGAAAACTTCAACACCTCAACACCAAAAAGACAAACAACCCAATTCAAATATGTGCAAGGGACATGAATGAACATACTGGCTGCCAACAAACACATGAGGAAATGCCCACGATCATGAGCCACTAGAGATGCAAATCTAAACAACAATGGGATATCATCTCACCCCAGCAATAATAGCAAAGTTCAACAGGACAGAAAATAACTGCTGGTGAGGTTGTGGAAAGGTTGGAACTCTCATACACTGCTGCTGGGACTGCAAAATGGTACAACCATTGTGGAAAATAGTATGGAGTTTCCTTAAAAAACTGAAAATAGAAATGCCATTTGATCCAGCAGTTCCATTACTTAAGCTCCATTACTTAAGAGATGAAAGACAGGATACGAGCAGACATATGCACACCCACATTCATCGCTACACAATTCACTATAGCAAAGAGATGAAAACAACCTAAATGCCCATCAACAGATGAATGGATAACCAAACTATGGTACATTCATACAATGGAATACCACGCAACATTAAAGAATAATGAAGAATACATGAACCATCTCACAATGTGAATTAATTTGGAGGACATGATGCTGAGTGAAATAAGTCAATTGCAGACAGACAAATAATGTATGAGCCCATTATAGTAAAAAGTTAAGGAAAGGTTTACTCAGGGAAGGAAATTCACTTTGTTGGTTACTGGGGATGGGAGGGAAGGGGAAGGAAAATTTTGTACTAGTTGGGACTCACATGTTGATTTGGGTGATGGGAGGGAAGATATGGAAAGAGTCTGTGACCAGTATGATGACATTGGGGAAAGGAAGGACACTGAAATGTGCACATAAGATATAGACAATAGAGGTAAAGAATAGTACACGTACAATACTGCAATACCACTAGCACCACACACAAGGCTATGGAGAAATGCATGTTGTTGTTGTTGTTGTTGTTATTTGCCATAGAGTCGCCCCCGACTCATAGTGGCCCCTCTTTGGGTTTCCGAGGCAGTATCACTACGGAAGTAGGATTGCCCAACCTTCCTTCCGAGGAGTGGCTGGTGGGTTTGAACCGCCAGCCTTCTGGTTAGCAGTCAAGTGCCTTAGGCACTATGCTACCAGAGCTCCTGGAGAAATGCATAGACAGGTGAAAAGATCAGGTGGGGGTCAGCGAACAGGAATATACTCTGGAGCATTTGGCTGAAGATAATCTTTCATATGCACTTGTCCTACAAAATTAGCCACTTACATTAAAGAAGCAACAGAAGGCAGAGTTGGAGTAACTTCTCAGAGACAACCAAACACCTTGAGAGAGAGAATCACCAGGCCTGTGGGCTCAGGACTATAACCTTGGGGGACACTGTGCTCAACTGGCACAGCATAGTACATAAAAATCTTGTTCTACAACCTATTTTGATGAGTATCATCTGGGGTCTTAAAAGCTTTCGAGTGGCTGTCTATGATGCAACTATTGGTCTCCTCTCATCTGGAGCAAGGAAGAGTGAAAAAAATCAAAGGCATCTGGAAACAAGGATAAGATGGACCCTGAGGCCAGAAGAACTAGATGGTACCCAGCTACCAATGCCAATCACTTGGAAAGGGATCAAAACTGGAGATCCTTGCTAGAGTGGGAGGAAATATGTGGAACAAGATCCCAAAACACAAAAATGACCAGAATTACTAGTCAGATAGAGACTGGTGGACCTTCCGAGACTACATTCCTGGGTTGTCCTTTGGGCCTAGAAATGGACTCACTTTCATGGATTGGCTCTCAGCCCAACAGTAGAAGGACCTACATGCACAACACCTATCTCAGGGTGATGTACCCACCTACTCTAGGGAGATGCACCCCTTAGAGCAATCAGTCTCAAGACACCAAAGGGGCAGCATTCACATAGAGAGAAAGCTGGACAGACAGGAATGCATAGTTAAGAAGAGCACAGGGAGGGGGTAGTCACAGGGAGGAGAGGGGCAGAGAGTTTTCTTATGGTTGGGGATGGTAATCGGTCCGTGAAGTCAAATGTGCATGAACTGTTGAATGTAAATCAAATTTGCTTTCTAAATTTGCACCCAAAGCACAATTAAAAAAGAAAAGTCAAAAAAAGAAAGAAAACATACTTCAAGCACTTAAGGGGGAAAAAAAAAAAGAGGAGTTACCAGACTACTTTGTGTTTTTTTCAACCACCAAAATTTCCATTGTTTCCAGGAAGGCCATTAAGTTTGAACTTCCCTACACTCTGTTTCAATAAAGTCAGTTCCTGTTAGAAGGGCTATCAAGCTTTCTGTTCTTATGGACTATCTCTCTCTCTAGAAGAAAAACACCTGAGCCACTTCTCTGGGCCCTGGCATGGGTGGTAGCCCCTGTTCTTTTCAGTTTGCCTCTCTTGGCATGGACCTCTGCTGCAAGCTAGAGTTTGGGTCACAGAGGCCCTTGTATTTTCACCCTGCCATGCTTGGGATGTATATCCTTTATCCTATAAATAGAAATTAAAGAGCTCTGGTGGTGTCATGCCTAAGGCATTTGACTGCTAACCAGAAGGTTGGTGGTTCAAACCCACCAACCACTCCCTGGAAGGAAGACTGGGCAATCTACGTCTGTAAAGTTTTACTGCCTCAGAAACCCAAAGGGGGTCACTATAGGTCATAATAGACTTGGTGGCAAAGAGTTTGGGTTTTCTTTGGTATGAGTAAAAGGTTGGGCAATCTACTTCCGTAGTGATACCACCTTGGAAACCCAAGGAGGGGTCGTTATGAGTTGGGTCCGACTCAATGGCACATAACAACAACAACAACAAAAAGAAAACTGAGTGGAGTAAGAGAGCTCCTGATCTCTCAGCTACACCCACCAGGAGCTTAGCATCTTCAACTCAGAGTTGGATCAGATAAGAAATGCTGGTAGGCTGCCCCTCCCGGTGAAGTTCCTTGATTGGAACCTGAGAGCAGAAGGGGGTCTCATCTTCTTGGCCACACCCACCTAACATGGGAGTTTTATTAAGCTGAGCTGGGTTGGGGAAAAGGGAAAGTGAGGAAGTGAGTAACTCATCGAGTACCACAAACTCTTACTTTTCTTACAAAGTTTTAGTAGATTTTCTTGACTACATTTTTTTTTCATTTGCTGTATGTCCTCAGGGCAATTTCCAGATTTAATTTTTTGTTTTTCTTTGTTTTTTCACTTTCACCAGTTATGCTTCTTTTGCCGTGGAGTGGGTCTTCAGAGCCCCTCACACTGCTATCATAGAAATGGAATTCTTGAATGAGTTTTTAACCTTAAACTGTTTAAGTTGTTTTGGAAAGGTGTATAGATAATAATACAAGTCCTGCCCTCAGGAAGCAAATATTTATCAGAAGGAATAAGAATACTCATAAGTAACCAAAGGACAGATGAAAATATAGTCAGGTCATTTCAAACAAGAGAAATTACTTTGAGGAGCCAGAGAAGGGAGGGATAATATTGCAGGAATCAGGAAGGCTTCCTGAAGGAGGTAGCAGCTGAAAGTGGTTTGAAAAGATAAGTAGAAGAGAAGGAATTTCAGGCAGAGGGCATAGAATCAATCCATTCATTTGTTCAGTGAGTACTTTATTGAGAGCCTGCTACAAGCCAGACACTGACTCTAGGTGCTGAAGATATAGCAATGAAAAATACAGACAAAAATCCCTGCCCAAATGAAACTTAAGTTCTGGTGGGGATAACAGAACAGGAACATAAGCAAATGGTATGATAGAGAATGGTGCTATGAAGAAAGTATAGCAGGGTAAATGATATGGAAAGGGCCAGGAAGACTGTAATGTGAAATAGGGTGGTCAAGGGAGGTATTACAGTCAAGGTGACATTTGAGGAACAAGTCTATCCTATATCTGTGGCAGAGTGTTCCAGG
>NW_006922034.1:365686-375140 GCF_000298275.1 Orycteropus afer afer | reverse complement strand
AAAACCTCACTGCCATGGAGTCATTTCTGACTCATGGAGACCCCATTGGATTTCCAAGGCTGTAAATCTTTACAGAAGTTGATCACCCAGTCTTCCCTCCACGGAGCAGGTGGTGGGTTTGAACCACTGACCTCCTTGTTAGCAGTCAAGCCCCTTATCCACTATGCCTCCAGAGTGCAACAGCCTTGAGGCACGAGTATGTCCAGCAACATGGAACAGAAGGAGACCAGTCTGGCAGGACTGAGTAAGTGATGGGGAAAGTGCTAGGATTAAAGTCCAAAGAAATACCAGAAGGGCTAGAGTCTAAGCATGAGCAAGTATGGATGGCAGAAATTGGTGGTGCATTTTATAAGAAACAGGGATCACTGAATGTAGGTTTGTGGTCTAATATACCTGGAAGGGATGAACGAGAGATACGGAAAAATGAATTGGAGCCAAATTGTGGAGAACCCCAAATGTCAGGCTGAGGGGCTTATATTTAACTCATTGGGAAGACAGAGTGTCATAGGTATTAGCCTTCAAAATCCAGACGTAAGGAAGTAGTATATGTTACCTTCTCTCTCCTCCTCTCCTTAAAAACCAAAAAACCAAACTCACTGCCGTCAAGCCAAATCCGACTCATAGTGACCCCTCCTTGGGTTTCCGAGGCAGTAGCTCTACAGAAGTAGATTGCCCAGTCTTCCTTACGAGGAGAGGCTGGTGGGTTTGAACCACCAGCCTTCTGGTTAGCAGTCAAATGCCTTAGGCACTATGCCACCAGAGCTCCCTTACTGAGGCCAAAAGTGGGCAAACAGCAGCTGGGTCAAACATCAAAAGGGGATATAGGCCAGGGGACAGTGCACTCCCTCTCCCCTCTACTATGTCAAGCCTTAAATGACTTATTGTGAGGGGTGGGACCCCTGTCTAACATTCCACAGCTTTCTTTGACAAAACTAATTCCCATATTTCACTACATGTTCACGACATTTCTCCTTCTATCTCACCTCAATCGCCTCTACCTTTGCTTTATTCCTTAGAGAAGTAAGTAACTCTTCCATCAGCTTAGGTTTCTGAAAAAAGTAGGGGGAAAAAAAAAGCTTCAGACTGAAAATCCTCTGTCACCCTTAAAGAAAGAAAGTCAATTTTTATTTATTTTTATAATCACCAAGAAACCCTTTGTCAAAGGAAAGTCAGATATCACTAAGCATCAGCACATTTGCCAGAAAGGGTAGTCAGTTATAAATGGCTTTCTAAGTCAATTGATTGGAGTTTGGGCTTTTATCACTAAAAGAAGAAAATCCTCTACATAATAATAATAATAAATAAAAAATCCCAATCATTGAACAAAAAATCAGCAATCCAGAGCTTAAAGAAGCACCTCTGACACTTAGGCAAATGCTTTTGCTAAATCAGGAGCCAATACTTTCTTTATACTGATGCTTAAAATTGGAGTTGGAATTCAAATAGCAATGTTGTAGGTTATGGTTTTAGGTGGTTTTGACATGAGTACTTTGGAAATATTGAGAGACTGGAGCCAATCTTAAAGAAAGGGAGCTCCATATGGCAATTAATTATTGGTATGTGTTTCTAGATAAACACTCTGTTATAAGCTTTCCAGCATTTGAAACTGTCAGTTGTCATTTAAGCTCATTTGTGGCACAAGGATAATTGCTCTTTATTAAGATGTTGATTCTGAAGTCTTCTAGGTCATCAGAGAAATCATTTTCAGTTTTATTTGATTATTTTTACTTGGTTTTTTAATAAATTTCTTTTAGAGCAGTTTTAAGCTTACAGAAAAAAAAGTGTTGAAAACATAGAGTTCCAAATTACACCCTCCCCTCTGCATAATGTGTATGCTATTAACATCTTACATTCCTGTGATATACACTTTATAACTGATGAATCAATATCGATAATATAATTATTAACTAAAGTCCATAGTTTGCATTAGTTTTCACTTTGACCATTCCATCCAGCAAGTGCACTCCTAGGTATTTACCCAACCCAAACGAGATGAAAACATGTCCACCTAAAAACATGCACACAGATATTTGTAGTAGATTTATTCAGTTGCCAAAAATTGGAAGCAACCAAGATGTCCTTCAATAGGTGAATGGATAAACAAACTGTGCTACATAGATACAATGGAGTATTATTATTCAGCAATAAAAAGAAATGAGTGATGAAGCCAGAAAAGATGTGGAGGAACCTTAAAGGCATACTGCTTAAATGAAAGAAGCCAGTCTGAAAAAAGTACATACTGTATGATCCCAACTATATGACATGTAGAAAAGACAAAATTATAGAGACAGTAAAAAGATCAGCAGTCATTTGGAGATGGAGGAGGGATGAAGAGGCAGAAAGCAGGGTATGTTTAGGGCAGTGAAACTATTTTGTATGATACCATAATAAGGGTCACAGGACAGTAAGCATTTGTCAAAACACATCACGGAAAATTTTAAGTATCCTCAATACTAATTCACCATCAAGTATATTGTACTGCTGAATGAGCATGGTAACTTTGTCTTCACAAGAATATAAACCAAAACATTATTTTCCTTGGCCATACCCAATAACTCATATTTTAAAGCAGTAAGAACCATGTTTTACTAGAAAATATTGTTACTGAATAAGAAGAAACACCACAAGTAGCCTTTTCACTGCATGGCATAAACAGACGGCCCTGTAATCTGGTTAAAAGTTAAATACAAAGATCATTCAACAAAATTTCAAATGTTGTACTCTCTGAAAGTGTCCACATTGGGCAGCTAAAGTAAAAAATGCCAGGAGCCATTTAAAACCATCAATAAGAACTGCCCCCAACACGAATCTGCACTTCTTAGAATGTAAGACAACATCTTAGGGATCTGGGAGGCTGTTATTTACTTCCCATAAAGGTATCAAAGAATACTCACACTTGTCAAAAACATCACTAATTAATTTTCAGAAAACAAAATTTCACTTTGTTGGACTTTCACGGCATGCTGGTTATTTTAGATCATGCACGTTGAAACAAAGCAGCAAGGCTCAATGCAGAACAGACTAGGGTAGGAATCAGAAAATTGACGAAATGTTTCTGTAGTTGTTATTGTTGTTTTGAAAATCCTAGTTCTGCTATTCATCTGTTCCTTATTTGGTATCTCTGTTTTTCTATCTCTAAATTGCCTTGGGAGGAGCGGATGGGGGATATTGTCATCTGACAAGGATATGGTACAGAATAACAAAAATGTGCCTGCAAAGCATTTAGAATGCCTTGGAGATAAATACCAACTAGTTACTATTATAGTATCATTAATAAGCTAAAAATAATAATCAGACACATTTAGTGAAAATGCTAGCTTAACATAAAATATACTTTTCCTTACGAGAAATAATAGATTTGTTTTGAATCTTGATATTTTCTTTCCCTTCCTTGTAATATTGATACTCTATCATGAATCACTACAGACATCAACTCTCAGGTGTTCTGAGTCCATCTCCTTAGGTGATGCCCAGGACTCAAATTTCCCTCTCTTTTCCTTGTGGGAGTCACAAGCTACAGACACAAGAGTGATTCTACAAATACATTCCAAATCAACAAAACCATTACCAATTTTGAATCTGTCAATTAGAATGAGTCAATAAGCAGATCTCTCTCTTCCCCCTGCCAAAATTTCATACAAAAAAAAAAAAATCATAGCCATCAAGTCAGATCTGACTCATAGTGACCCCTCCTTGGGTTTCCAAAGCGGTATCACTACAGAAGTAGATTGCCCAACCTTCACCTTTTTAGCAATTTAGAACCTCTGCCACTTTAGATTGTCTTTCACTTCCCTTGTCATGATTATGGCATAGAAGTGTTATCCTTTAAATTATTTATCATGTCACTTATTAGAGTCATCTCTTTTTTTAGCTGAATTAAGAGATTAGGAGCACTGGAATAAAATAGCCCATGGATTCTGAAATATACAGTAAGGTGAAATTATATTTAATGATACCTTTGATTTATATTTTAATTTTAAATGCATAGATAAAGTGGTATCATTAAACATACTTTAACTTTTGATAATAAATCAATGGTACCTTAATTATTATGTTATAAAGTAAGGACACATACATTATTCATAGGTATCTACTGCAAATTAAATTTTAAAAACTAGCTTTATTTTCCCTGATTCTGGTCTCATCTTAGCCACTAGTGGAAAATAGTCCATTTCATAGCCACTGCTAATATGACACAGTTGGCAATCTTTACTGAGAACAGGCTTAGGAGGGAATGAAAAGAGAAATGTCAGTGCTGTAGAATATTGATCAGATGAGAATATACTTCCAGTGAAATTGAGCATTCATGCAGTGACAGAATAAGGAACAAGTTCTCAAAAATGTTGTCAGTGGTTAAAACTTTTGGAATTTGTTTTTTGAGGTGTATTGATTTTATGGTGTTTTATCATTTAACCCATTGTTTGTTAATATTGCACCAAGGGCCTGCCTCATCTTCCCAGTTTGCTCCAATTCTCTGGTGCACTTTACTCCCATACCCCTAAAGGCCTTGGTGAGCACAGAACTCTCACTTTAATCCGAGTTATGCGTGAAGAACATCTTTGTTCCTTAAGACTTTAAAGAGGTCTTTTGCTGCAGATTCGCCCAGTGAAATATTATGTCTGATTTCTTGACTGCTGCTTCTATGGGTGTTGACTGTGGTACTTCTAACCAAAGGCACGGTATTTTCAATAGCCTCACATGCCTGTGAAAGCTGGACAATGAATAAGGAAGACTGAAGAAAAGTTGATACTTTTGTTGTGTTGAAGAATACTGAAAGTACCATGGAATACCAGAAGAACGAACAAATCTGTCCAGAAGAAGTACAGCCAGAATGCTCCTTGGAAGTGGGAATGGCCAGAATTCATCCCACCTCCTTTGGTCATATTGTCAGAAGGGACCATTCCCTGGAGAAGGATATCATGCTTGGTAAAGTGTAGGGTCAGCAAAAAAGGGGAAGTCGCTCAACAAGATGGATTGACACAGTGGCTACAATGATGAACTCAAGTAGAGCAAGGACTGTGAGGATGGTGCAAGACCAGGCAGGGTTTTGTTTTGTTATACATAGGACTGCTGTGAGTCAGAGCTGACTTGACAGCACCTAACAATAACAACAACAACAGCCGTGAAAAACAGGCAAGGGTAAGGACTAGAAATCAGTTATCTGATGGATACTATGGATCCAATGCCTTATAAGGTCCCAGTTTTGTCTCTCTGGTCTTCTCCTATGATGGGTACAAAAATACAGAGATGAGATGAAGACCTTATTGACCACTCTCTGTAGTGCTACCTAGCATGTCACAGAGGCACTACCGCTTACATCACTCCCCAGGCAGGACAATTTATAACCTGAAAATGTTCCCACAATGCTGCCACTATTTCCAGCTAATCCTTTTCCTTCCAAGGAAGTCTGCTTTCTTGTAGCCTCTCAATTCCAGACCTGGACTGATGTTTCCCATGTTCAAACTCTTTCATACTCTTCTACTATTTTACACTATACCATATATCAAGTCTGTTTCTTCCAGAAAACTTTGGATACTTAGGGCACACCAGCAAGATGTCACCTCTACTCCATCCTACAAATATCCACATGTAGAGCTTAAAATACACCTCAGAACTTCTTTACTAGTATGAAAGCATAGTCTTCAGTACTGGTTCCCAACACTGGTTTTGTACTGGAATCACTAGGAAAGTTTTCAAAAAATACTCAGGCTCAAGCCCCATTCCAGATAAATTAAATCAGAATCCATCTTGGTAGGGGCCAGATATTAGCATTTTTGAAAACCTTCCCAGATTTTTCTAATGTCCAACCAGGGCTGCAAATCACTGGACTACAACTATGATTTTAATATCACTCCTCTAACTTTACACTTCACAATTATGTTTTTAAATCAGCTTCTTACAGTTTACTTGGGGAGCAGGATGAATATCTCATATTCCAAGAAATAATAGTCTTAATAACCCTAACAAACCGTGCTTTAACAAGGGTGGGGCAGTGAAGCAAATAGGGAGGTATGTTATCTGTCAAAATCCACTGCCACCAAGTGGATTTTGACTCATAGCGACTCTATAGAACAGAGCAGAATGCCTCATAAGGTTTCTAAGGCTGTCAATCTTTCTCCCACAGAGCAGCTGGTGGGTTCGAACCACCCGCCTTTTGGTTAGCAGCCCAATGCTTTAACTGCAGCACCATCAGAGAGCCTATATTTTCTGTAGAGAATTTAAAAACAAGAATAAAATTAATTAAAAGTCAGTCTGCTTTTTATTATCACCGTGTGCCAGCATTTGTAAACAATGTTAGTGATATAACATCCCGTCAGCAATTGCTCCCGCTGCCCTCCCCTCTAGCATGCCTCTGCTAATAAATAATCACTTTCACAACCAAGTGGGGGAGGTGCGATTGCTGTCAGCTGCCTTCCACTGTAATTTCACAATGGAGAGAGCAAGACAAGACATCTTTGCCTACAGATTTCTCCAGAGTTGTTAAAGCAATTTAGTGGAGAGAGGCGTTCTTTAACTATACCACCTTTCTATAATAAGCTTCCGCCCCCCTTTTTTTTATACAAGATTAATACTGATGTTTTAATAAAAGCACATGACAGATGGTCAAATGTAAAATACATATACTCTGCTTCATACCACTGATGCAGCAGAGATAAGTCAGAATCAACTCACAGCAACTAACAATGCAGTGAATTGACATGCAGCATCCACTCCCACCTTTCATGTTTTGCTTCTGGAACCCTCTAGGTAAAGCAGATACTAGAAGACTGAAACCTAGAGGGTTCTAGAAGCAAAACATGAAAATATACGTAAGATGGGGACATATTCCTCCTGCTTTGGCCATCACTAATCACAAAAAGCAAGATTTGGAAGGCTTTTTTTTTTCACCACCCAGAAACATTCTAGTGTCCAATAACTAGATTTGTAATTAAGCCTCCCTAGGTGGTGGCAGGGGAGCTCTGGTAGCATAGTGGCTAAGACACTTGCCTGCTAACCAGACGGCTGGCGGTTCAAACCCACCAGCCACTCCTCAGAAGGAAGGCTGGGCAATCTACTTCCGTAGTGATACCACCTCAGAAACCCAAGGAGGGGTCATTATGAGTCAGATCCAACTCGAAGGCAGTGAGTTTGGTTTTGGTTTTTGGAGGTGATTCTAAGTAGGAGCCCTGCTGGCACAGTGGTTAAGTGCTTGGCTGTTAGTCAGAAAGTCAGTGGTTTGAACCTACCAGCTGCTTGGCGAGGAAGATGTGGCAGTCTGCTTCTGTAAAGATTACAGCCTTGGAAACCCTATAGTGCATAGGGTCACTATGAGTCAGAATCAACTCAACAGGAACATTGGTTTTATGGGTTGTTTTTTAGATCACTCAAAAGTGCATCCAAGATATTTAGAGAGAGTTGTAGTAATGACAGTGGGTTCCTTCTTTTGCTGGATTGCAGATATGGCAATGTGGTTTTGAAAACAAGAGTTTCAGTGGTGGCCTCCTCATTCCTCTCACTCCTCACCTTTCTGAACGTAGCAGAGTTAGCGGTGACCTTGATGTTGACTGAGACTTCTCCCTGGAGGCCTAGCCTGGGATCTCACTTCTTGAGCCTTTCCAGGAATCTTTCAAGGGCCTGATTTTCTATATTAAACCCTTTTATGTGCTTAGCTGCTAATCGAAAGGTTGGGGACTTAAACCCAGTGTTGGCTCCATGGGAGAAAAGACCTGGTGATCTACTTCCATAAAGATTACAGCCTAGAAAACCCTATGAGGCAGTTCAACTCTGTTATGTGTGGTTGCTATGAGTCAAAATAGACTTGGTGGCACTTAAAACCAACATGCCTAAAATAACCAGAGTGGTTCTATTTCAAGTAAATGAATTAATGATGTAATTGTTGTTGTTAGGTGCCGTAGAGTTAGTTCTGACTCATAGCCAACATGCACAACAGAACAAAGCACTGCCTGGTCCTGTACCATCCTCACAATCATCGCTATGCTTGGGCCATTGTTGCAGCCACTGGGTCAAGCCATCTCATTGACAGTCTTCCCCCTTTTTCGCTGACCCTCTACTTTCCCAAGCATGATATCTTTCTCCAGGGATTGGTCCCTTCTGACAACATGACCAAAGTAGGTGAGACAAAGTCTGGCCATTGTTGCCTCTAAGGAGTATTCTAAATGTACGTCTTCCAAGGCAGATTCCAAGACAGACTGATGCAGTATTTGGTACTATTCAAACATTCAGCAAGTATTTACTAGACAATTACCTTATTGATATTGTTCTAGGCACTGCAATACAACAATGAACATGACAAGGAAATATCCTTGCTCTCATGTAACTTCTAACAGGAGGACAGGCAATAAAAACAAATACATATTTTAAAGTAAATGATATAACTTGAAATTTTAAATGAAGTAGCTATAGTAATCTTCAATGAGAGGTTAGCATTTGACAAAGACTTAAAGGTGGTGAGCATCTGTACTGATTGATCAGTGTCCATTCTCATTGCCTGATGCCTGTGTCAAAACAATTGGAAAAATTATTGAATATTATGCATATATATTTCATCATTTGGGGAAATTCATAAGAACATGAGTATCCTGAACCTCCATGTACAGTGAATTTACTTTGCCAGCAGAAGCTACTTATAAAAGCTAGTCCTGCCTTACTCAAATAACCCATACTGCTATCACCACCCAAAATGTAACTTTGGGGTAGAAGGACTGCACACAAAAATAATTACAAGAGTCTGTTAATTTTTATCAGCGTAAACCTGAGAAATATGAATGAGTAGCAATGGATTCTGAGGCTTATAGAAAAAGAGAAGAATATAATTTTTATTGGATTTATAGAAATGGACCAACCCAAAATAATCTCTGGAGTAAATGTGCTAGCTTAGGCAGCTGTGAGTGATTTAGCAAGAGCAAAAAAAGGTAAAAGCCCTGTTAAACCCCTACACTTTAGGCTGAAACACTAGAGAGTTTTGTTCTAAGATTCAGGGTAAATTGGAAGTAAAATTATCTTCACACATATTGAAGCTCAGATCTGAGTCATCTTGGTGACCCAGAAAATCTCAATTCCAAGTTGATCCCTGATTGCTAATGTTCCCAGGTGCCTTGGAAGAGGCAACAGAAAATACTCCAGAAATGGAGGTAACATTTTTTTCTAAAAGTAGATGTTTTAATACAGTATCTGATATATATCAAAGATGGGCCAAACCAGACAACTTGAAATAGAAACAAAAGCAATAGCAGATTATAGAAACAGATCCATGGGGCTCCAAATACTGAAATTTCTAACATAGATTTTAAAATATGTTTACTGGGCAAGATGGCAGAGAGCTTTTCCATCACCTCTCACCACAGATGTTGTCATTCTGATTCCTGTGTACTCCATTTGGCGAAGTCCACATGTATAGCCACCATTTGTGTTGTTGAAAAAAGGTATTTGCAATGAATAAGTAATTGATCTTGCA
>NW_006922034.1:344052-346206 GCF_000298275.1 Orycteropus afer afer | reverse complement strand
CATTGTTATTCATAATTTGTTATGATCCACACAGTCGAATACTTTTGCATAGTCAATAAAACATAAGTAAACATCTTTCTGGTATTCTTTGCTTTCAGCTAAGATCCATCTGACATCACCTATGATATCTCTCATTCTACATCATCTTCTGAATCCAGCTTGCCTTTCTGGAAGTTCCTTGTCAATATACTGCTGTGATTGTTTTTGAATTATCTTCATCAAGATTTTACTTGCATGTGATAATAATGATATTGTTTGATAATTTCTGCATTCTTTTGGATCACCCTCCTTTGGAATGGGTACATATATGGATCTTTTCCAGTCAGTTGGCCAGGTAGCTGTCTTCCAAATTTCTTGGCATAGATGAGTAAGTGCCTCCAGTGCTGCATCTGTTTGTTGAAACAACTCAATGGGTATTCTGTCATTTCCTGTAAGCTTGTTTTTTGCCAGTTCCTTCAGTGCAGCTTCAACTTCTTCCTTCAGTATCATTGGTTCTTGATCATATGCCATCTCCTGAAATAGTTGAACATCTACCAGTTCTTTTTGTACAGTGACTCTGTGTATTCCCTCCATCTTCTTTTGATGCTTTCTGTCCACAGAATCTTGCAGTATTGCAACTCGAGGCTTGAATTTTTTCTTCAATTCTTTTAGCTTGAGAAATTCCAAGTGTGTTCTTCCCTTTTGGCTTTCTAAAGGTCTTTGCACATTTCATTAAACTATTTTACTTTGTCTTCTCAAGCTGCTCTTTGAAATCTTCTGTTTAGTTCCTTTATCTAATCATTTATTCCATTTGCTTTAGCTACTCTCTGTTCAAGAGCAAGTTTAAGAGTCCCTTCTTACATCCATTTTGGTCTTTTCTTTCTTTCCTGACTTTTTAATGAGCTTTTGCCTTCTTCATGTATGATGTTCTTGATGTGATCCCACAACCAGTCTAGTCTACAGTCATCAGCGTTCAGTGCATCGAATCTATTCTTTATATGACCTCTAAATTCAGGAGGGATATAATCAAGGCCATATTTTGACTCACATAGACTTGTTTTAATTGTCTTCAGCTTCATCTGGAAACTTGCATACATATGAGCACCCACAGCTCCTGGCTTGGTTTGGCTTAAGATATTGAGTTTTTTCATCACCTCTTTCCACAGATGTAGTTGATCTGATTCCTGTGTATTCCATTTGGTGAGGTCCACATGTATAACCACTGTTTATGTTGTTGAAAAAAGATATTTGTAATCAATAAGTTATTGGACTTGCAAAATTCTATCATGCAATCTCTTGGGTCATTTCTATCATTAAGGCCATATTTTCCAACTACTAGTAATTCTTCTTTGTTTCCAACTTATACATTTCAATCACCAGTAATAATCAATACATCTTGATTGCATGTTTGGTCAATTTCAGACTGCAGAAGTTGGCTAAAAATCTTCAATTTCCTTGTCTTTGGCTTTAGTAGTTGGTGCATACATTTGAATAATAGTAATATTAACTGGTCTTTCATGTATGTGTACTTCAGGATAGTTCTTGAAACATCTCCTGTGATGATGAATGTGATGCCATTCCTCTGCAATATGTCATTTCCAGCATAGTAGAGCATATAATTTTCTGATTCAAAATAGCCAAAAACAGTTCATTTCAGTTCACTAATGCCTAGATTATTGATCTGTATGCGTTCCATTTCACTTTTGACAACTTCCAATTTTCCTACACTCATACTCTGTACATTCCATATTCCAATTACTGATGGCTGTTTTTAGCTGTTTCTTCTCAATTTGAGTCATGCCCTATCAGCAAATGGAGGTCCCATCCACATCATTAAGGTCAACTCTACTTTGAGGAGGCAGCTCTTTCCCAATTGTATTTTGAGTGCCTTCTGACCTGAGGGCCCATCTTCCAGCACTACATCAGACAATGTTTTAGGGCTAAAGTTTACCAGTAATATATCAGTGTTTTACTGCTATTTATAAGGTTTTCACTGGCCAATTCTTTGAGAAGTAGATAGATAGCCCTTTCCTTCTTCCCAGTTTGTCTTCATCTGGAAACTCTGCTGAAACCTTTCCACCACGGATGACCCTGCTGGTTTTTTAATACCAGTGGCATATCCTCTAGCTTCAGAGCAACACGCAAGCCACCCACAGTACAGCAAACTGACAGATG
>NW_006922034.1:338476-343832 GCF_000298275.1 Orycteropus afer afer | reverse complement strand
AGGGCTTTTAGGGTGCAGGCAACCCTGTATTTTGTAATCTGCATGCTGGCTCTACATCCATTCACTTTTTAACATTTCAGTAAGTTATACATTTATGTGTTATGTACTTTATACTTCAACCAATACTACAGTGGTGATCCTCTGGAAATGAAGGTACAATATGCCTCTGTTGAAATGAGCTTTCTTATTTCAATGGGCATGATGGTATCAAGGAGTGGCAGATACCAAGTGACAATATTTAATTACCAGAAGCAAGGTGAGCATGGTTACTGTAACAAGAAGTAGAACTAGAGTGTTAGTCAGAATGATTTACCTTATAGAAGACTTAATTAGTAGCTAATTATTTATGAGGCCCTTGGACTGAAATAGATGTGAAACCAACTAAGTTCATACTGGATCTATATACCATCATGGCCCCTAACTCAATTCTCAACCTGACTCAATTCACAGAATAGGAACCTCTTCAGGAAGGACTCACTAACATTGTCACAAGTATATATTATGTATCTTTCTTTCTAGTTTTCACCAAAGAAACTTTTAGCCATTTAGCAGGATAACTGTATATTGGGGAAAAGAAAATACCTAAAATCTTTAGGAGTCACTGGCTTTAAGTTATAGTAATCCCTGGGGATCCAGAATGCCACTGTTTTACTGGTTAAGCAGGGGATTTGCGCTCATGGTGGGTGCAGTGGGTATGTGAACCCATCATGTGGTTATTTCCCCAGCCTCCCAATAGCATTACTTGACAACTGGAATAATCCCCACATTGGCACCCCAATTTGTAAAGTAAGAACTATTATAGAAGGAAGGGGGACAGTTTGAAGCCTGTGAAACTCCTCCATCTACCAAAATAGTAAAGTAAAAGCAATGCTGTACTCCTGGGAGAAGCACAAAGAGTAGTGACACCATCAGAGATGTATTCAGGGATTGTGATTCCTAAAACATCCCATTTAAGCTGCCTATTTTTCCTTTACTGAAGAGAGTCAGGTCTTAGAGACTTAGAGTGAATTATGTTCAGCTTGATCTGTGAGAAATTCTAACTGCAGCTGCTGTTCCAGATGTAGTCTCTTAAGGAGATTGGAGCAGCACCTGGTGTTCCTTCCCCAGCACTGGTATGCAGTTATAAATCTGGAAAAAATATATTTTTTTACACCTGTACCTCTAAGCAGAAAAGATCAGAATCAATTTTCATTAATCCAACAGGAAAGACTCTTACATATTCACTATCTTACTTCAGTGATACATCCCACGAGAAATCTTGCTAGTCCACTATTAGCAATGATATCATGCTGATAGGACAAGATGAGCAAGGACTACAGATGCCTTACAAAAAAAAAAAAAACAACTCACTGTCGTCCAGTCGTTTCTGACTCATAGTGACTTCTTCTTGGGTTTCCAAGGCAGTATCTCTATAGAAGTAGATTGCCCAATCTTCCCTCCGAGGAGTGGCTGGTGGGTTTAAACCACCAGCCTTTTGGTAGCAGTCAAATGCCTTAGGCACTCATGAAAATCAGGAGCCTACTACTTCAGTGACGTTTCTGAAGGTTCACTAACCACAGATAAACTGGAATAACCACTACAAAGAGAAAGACAAGTTGCTATATCTGACAACCTCTACTACTAATAAAAAGGCATAATATTTGAGGGGCTCCTTTGCAATTCGGTGGAAGCATATACTGTATTTGAATAAACTGGTTCAAGGCATTTAACAAATAAATCTTAACTGCCAAATTTGATGAGACTTTGAACATTAAAATATTCTCCATTTTGTTCAGGCTGCAGAGCAAGCAGCTCAGTCACTTGGGCCTGTGACCCAAAACATTCAATAGAAACTTAAAAATACCTAGTATTGAACATAATGAAACTTTGTATACAAAAATTCTAGGATGTAATAAAAGCAATATTTTGAGGGATAGCCTTAAACACTTGTAATAGAGATAAACCAAAATCAAACCAAACCCACTGCCATCAAGTAGATTCTGACCCATAGCAACTCTCACTAGGTTCCCAAGGCTGTAAATCTTTATGGAAGTAGATTGCCTCATCTTCCTCCCATGGAGTAGCTGGTGGGTTTGAACCACTGACCTTATGGCTGACAGCCAAATAAATGACTTACGCACTGCACCATGAGAGTACCTTTAATAGAGATACTCACTGCTATTGAGTTGATTGGGCTCATAGCTTCCTCTCCTTGGGTTTCCAAGGCAGTATCACTATGTAAGTAGATTTCCCAATCTTCCTTCCAAGGAGTGGCCGGTAGGTTTGAACTGCCAGCCTTCTGGTTAGCTGTCAAATGTCTTAGGCACTATACCACCAGAGCTCCTCAATAGAGATAAAGCAAGCTAAAATTAATGAGATAATATCTTAAGAAGCTGTAAAAATGCTCAAGAGAATAAACCCAAAGAAAGTTAAAACAAAGAAATAAACAAAATAAATCCAAAGAAAGTAGAAGGAAAAAGATAATAAATAGAAGACTGGGAATTAATAAAATAGAAAACAAAAATACAAAGCCAATAAGTCTTTTGTTTAGAAAAGTAACAAAATGGACAAACCTCTGGCAATATTGATAGAGAGAAAAAGGAACAAATAATAAATGAATGAAAAGAGGACATAACTACAAGTAATGTTGTTTTTTAAAAGATAATTAAAAAGACTTTCAACACCTAGGTTAATGCTTTTGAAAACTTTAGAGAAATACATAAATCCCTTGAAAAATATAATTTATGTGAATTTATTAAAAAATAGAGTATAAAATTGCCTAATAACTATTTTTTAAAAGAATGAAAGCAGTGGATACAATCTTCCCACAAAAGAAATACTAAGAAATAAACTGTTTTATAGATGACTCCTACCAAACTTTCAAGAAACCTATAATCCCAATTTGTACAAACACTTTCTGTCAAAAAAGACTTATTCAACTTATTCTATAAGGCAAATATATCCTGATATCAAAACAGACACGAAACTATGAGAAGTGAAGATTACAGATTCAATTAACTCGTAATTACAGATACAAATATCTTGACAAATTATTAGCAAACCAAACTCCTTGGAAGGAAGACTAGGCAATCTACTTCCATAGAGATACTGCCTCAGAAACCCAAGCAGGGCTTACTATGAGTTGAATCGACTTGATGGCAGTGAGTTTGGTTTGGTTTAAACACAATAATGTATAGAAAAGACAACATATTGCAAACAAGTACAACTTATCCCAGGTATGCAAAGATGGTTTAATATAGAAAATCCATAAATGTACCTCACCATATTAATGCATTCATAAAGAAAATCATATGATTATCTCAACAGATAAGAAAAGTCATCAAATTTAAAGTTATATTTAAAACCCACTTATGGGGAATTCCAATAAGAAGGAGGAATAAAAAGACAAGCTACACAGACCCTCTTGAACAAAGAAAAGAGAAACAAATTGACATAGATACAGAAGATAATCCTGGAGCTCTAAACTCTGAAAGGAAGAATACAGAAGTGGATTAAATACCAACTAGTAAAAGAACCTGAATGAAAACAGTAAATAAGGAGACAAATAGAGCTGCAGACTGTCAGCTATCCTGAACAGCATGGCCAGTTTGAATATTTACAAGTGGGAGGGATTAGGACTTGGGCCAGTAACCTAAAAATCAGCCCTGCTCACCAAGGGCTGCACGGACAACTACACAGGTGGCTGACAAATAAAAGGGAAACAGCAAAGAATGAGAAAAATTGAGCTGTGGACTTTTGGTTGTCTGGAGGGCATAGCCATTTTGAATATTTACAAGTACCATAGCCATTTTGGATATTTAAAGAGACAATGTTCAGATCCTAATGACCTAAGAATATGCTGTACTTTCCAAGAACAGCACAGGCAACCACACTGGAGGCTGACCACTGGAAAGGTGTAGTATTCCTCTTGTTACTCTTATACCCACACCTTCTTGGTGAACAGAGCTGTGGCCACCCCCCACCTCCAACCATCCTCTGGACCAGTAGGAAGTCTATCCCAGTTTGTATGCTCTGACAGAGGCTGGGTGTCATGCCCAGCATTCCCCACAGATTTTTGTTTGTTTGTTTTAAAATTATTCTCTTTTTTCCTTTTTATCTTTATTCTTTCTTTTTCTCTTCCTGGGTTCTAGTTTTGGGTTTTTTTTTTTTCTCTTTCCTTTTCCCAGTTTCCATCTTCTTTCTTTCTTTTGGTTCTTCCCATCCCTTGTTTTTCTTTTTGTTATCCTTTTATTCTATTCTTTTATTCTTCCCTCCCCAGATATTGTTTTTTTTTTCTCTTTATATTTCTTTTGTCCTTTTAAAATACTTCTTTAAATGTTTCTTCTCATTCATTGCCTTTTTTTTTTTTTTTTGGTAATTGTTCCTGTGTGTTTATGCAGAGTGTGTTTTTTATCCTCTTGTTTTTACTTTTTTGGTAGTTATTTTATTGTCATTTTTGTCTAAGTGCATGGGAGACAGCAACCATTCCCATATGACCCAACTATACCCAAAACTACTGCAGCCCCACCTACTGAATGAGGGCCACTATTTCCTTCTATACCAACTGGCCAATGATAGAAGACAGCCAACACAAACCTGACTCACCCTTAATTGCTCTTCACAAACAGCTAACAGAGATATGTGCACCCATGCTCATTCTCTATCACACCCACCAGGAAATACATGGTGAGTGCATAAATGCTGGCAATTATCAAATAGAGGAACACAGTACCCTGCTTACTCGGATATATCAAAACAAAACAAAGGAAAAAAATATTAGGTGAATCACACCAACATACAATCACAAATTAAATATAAATACAATGATATCACAATGTCTAAGAGACGACAGATCATCACACTACACACAAAGAAGCAAGACCCTTGTAGTAGAAACAAGGGTCTAGGATACAGAACCAGAAAATATCCCTGAGGAAGATGTAGCACTGGCACTCTCTAATAAGGAATTCAAAAGAATTATATTTAGGTACTTTCAACAGATTGAGAGACAGATCAATGAAAACAATGACAAAATTAAGGAAAACACAGACAAAACCCTAGAACAATTTGTGAAGACAATACAAGAACAAAATGACAAAATAAATGACAAATTGGAAATGATATCAAATCTATAGAAATTTCAGAAATAAATAACACATTGAAAAGGCAAAGAAGTAGAATCAAGTCAATGGAAAACAATTAGTGAGATTGAAGACAAATACCTCAATCCTACTTTGGGAAGAGATCAATCAGAAAAAAGATCAAAACAAAATGAAGAAAGACTAAGATTCATGTGGGATACCATCAAGAGGAATAACCTACTCAAGGAGGGGTCGCTATGAGTCGGGGCCGACTCGATGGCACATAACAACAACAA
>NW_006922034.1:335660-337146 GCF_000298275.1 Orycteropus afer afer | reverse complement strand
AAGATTTGTTGGAAGAGAATTTCCCTGATATGATGACAGATGAGAATATATCCATTCAAAAAGTGCAATGAAGCCCAAACAGGATAGGCCCCAAAAGAAAATCACCAAGACTATCATAATCAAACTCACCAAAACTAAAGACAAAGAAAGCGTCCTGAAAGCAGCATGTGAGAAACAAAAGGTTACCTACAAGGGGCAACCAATAAGACTAAGCTTGGATTTCTTGGCAGAAATCATGCAGGTGAGAAGACAGTGGGATGATATGTATATAAAACCCTGAAAGAAACAAACTTCCAAACAAGAATTATATACACAGCAAAATTGTGCCTCAAATATGTGGGTGAAATTAGGACACTTCCAGATAAGCAGAACTTAAGGGAATTTGTTAAAACCAGACCAACATTACAGGAAATGCTACTGGGAGTCCTTTCGACAGAGAATCAACAGCAAACAACAACCCACCATTAATATATATGATGACATAACCCAGAAACCAACCAAATTATGGAAATACCCAAAGTAAAATAAGCTTACAATGCTGTAAACAGGGTACCAGAGACATCAATAAACTAAAAAGAGGGAAAAAGTAGTGTACTTACAGAACTCCTAAATGGTGAGGAAGTCAAGACAACTGTAAAATAGAACAGACTGTTTTAAATTTAGGAAGAAAATTATAAACCACAGAGTACCCTCAAAGAAAAATAATAAACCTTTGCATCAAAATGAGAGAGGACAAGCATCAATATTTAGCAAATACTAAAACAATAGCAATGTTGTTGATAACATGATTCATAAACAAAATGACCTCAGCACAGAAAACTATATGGAACAAAGAAATCTGCAACACCATGAAAAAACACATAACAAAATGACAACAACAAATCCATGCTTATCGATAATTACACTGAATGTCAATGGATTAAATGCACCACTCAAGAGATGGAATGTTGCAGACTAGATAAGAAAACATGACTCATTAATGTCATTGTGGTTATGTGCCATAGAGTCAGACTCGACTCATAGCAAACCCTCATTGGGTTTCAGAGGCAGTATCACTACGGAAGTAGATTGCCCCATCTTCCTTCCGAGGAGTGGCTGGTGGGTTTAAACCACCAGCCTTCTGGTTAGCAGTCAAGTGCCTTAGGCACTATGCTACCAGAGCTCCCATTAATAAGCTGTCTAAAAGGTACACACCTTAGAGACCAAAAAAAAAAGACTGAAAATAAAATATTGGATAAAGACATATCAAGCAAATGGCAATCACAAAAGACCAGGAGTGGCAATATTAATTTATGAAAAAAATAACTTTAAGACAAAAACCACCATAAAAGACAAGGAAGGCCATTATGTAATGATTAAAGGATTGATTGAACAAGAGGACATAACCATAACATATATCTATGCATCCAATGAAAGAGCCCCAAAGTTCATAAATCAGACATTAACAGAATTGAAAAGACAAATAGATGACTCCATAGTAATAGTA
>NW_006922034.1:332074-334290 GCF_000298275.1 Orycteropus afer afer | reverse complement strand
GGACTTACCACTAAAATTTATAGAAAACTCCAATGCCTCAACAACAAAAAGACAAACAATTCAATCCAAAAATGGAGAGAAGACAGGAATAGACACTTTACCAAAGAAGATATTCAGGTGGCCAACAAACATATGAAGAAATGTTCACAATGATTAGCCATTAGAGAGATACACATTAAAACAACAATAAGATACTATTTCATCCTAGCACTAATAGCAAAGTTCAACAAGACAGAAAATAACAAATGCTGGTGAGGATGTGGAGAGATTGGGACTCTCACACACTGCTGGGGGGACTATAAAATGATACAATCACTGTGGAAATCAGTATGGTGAATCCTTAAAAAGTTGGAATTAGAAATACTATTAGACTCAGCAATCCCATTACTGGGTATACATCTTAAAAGTGAGAGCCAGGACAAGAACAGATATATGCATACCCATGTTCATCACAGCACCATTCACAATAGCAAAGAGATGGAAACAACCTAAGTGGCCATGAACAGAAAAATGGATAACCAAACTATAGTACAAACACACAATGGAATACTATGCAACACTAAAGAACAATGTAGAATCTGTGAACCACCACATAATGTGGGTGAACTTGGAGGACATTGCTATTGTAAAAAGTCAAGGAAAGGTTTGCATATGGAAGGAAACTTTCTTTGTTGGTTACCAGGGAAGGGAAGGGATGGGAGGGGAAGGACACTGCTATATAGGTAGAGACAAATAGTGATTTGGGTGAAGGGAAGGGCAATGTACCAATGTACCAAAAGTTAGTGATCAACATGGTGGCACTCAGGAAGAGGAAGACAGAGAGGTACACGGGAGGTATGGACAACAAAGATGAACCCTTTTGCATGTACAATACTGCATTGTTAGTAATGGCAAGCATCGATCAATGGGCAGATAGATGATTGGACAGGCTGAATGATCAAATATGTCTAGGCAAGGAGGAGTGTGCCCATGACCATTTATAGAGTTGTTTCTACAGACAATGTTTCTACATGCATATTTGTATGTGTTTTAAGAATGTCCAGGTGTACAGTATAATTGACAAAGGGCAAGGTTTGGGTAGCTTCTTGGCCACAGTCTACTACCTGGAAGAAGGGTGTTGTTGGACCTGTGGCCTCATGAACACAGTTGTGGGGACCATCAAGCTTAACTGGGATAACATACACATAAACATTGTTTTACATCCTACTTTGGTGAGTAGTGACTGGGGTCTTAAAAGCTTGCAAGCAGCCATCTGGATGCAACGATGGGTCTCTCCTCATCCAGACAAAGAAGAATGAAGAAAAGCAAAGACATATGGAAACAATTAGTCCAAAGGACTAGCAGACCCTACAATCCTCAGCCTACATGACCTTGAGACCAGAAGGATTATATGGTGCCTGGCTACCACTGTCACCCACTTGGAAAGAGATCAATGCAGGAGATCTTGGATACAGTGGGAGAACAATGTGGAACAAAACTCAAAATAATTAAAAAAAAAAAACAAAAAACTAGATTTAGTGGTCTGATAGAGCCTAATGAGACCCTCAAGACTATGGCCCCTAGTTTCAGGTCTGGAACTGAACTCACTCTTGTGGCTTCTAGCCAAACAACAGACAAGCATACGGGGAGAACATTTAAATCAAGTAGGTACACTCCTTGGAACGATCCATCAATCAGTCAATCGAGAGAGAACAGAAGGTCAGGGAGATAGCTCAGGGGGCATGGGGAGCGGAAGAGTAGGCAGTATGTAGGAGGGAAGGACACAGGGAAGAGGAAACTATGGGGAGTAGGTGGGAAGACACCTATTACATTGTGGGGAATTGCAGTCAATGTCATGAAACAAAATGTGTATGAAATGCTGTATGGAAATGAATTTGCTCTGTAAACTTTCACCCAAATCACGATAAAAATTTTTTAAAATACAATTTTTAAAATGCTCTTCTTATATTTTAAATGCAAAGGAGATTTCTTAATCTAATTTTTTTAAAACTATAAAATAATGTTAAAGTAAACATTTTAAATGAGCAAACATTAAGATCATGCTCTTTAAGTGCAAAAATGAGACAAGGATGCCCTTTAATACTACTTTTATTCAAAAAGAGAAAGAAATTAGAGACATAAGGATTGTTGTTGTTGTTGTTAAGTGCCGTCGAGTCATTTCCAACTCATAGCGACCCCATGCACAGCAGAACGAAACACTGCCCGATCCCGTGCCA
>NW_006922034.1:323786-328684 GCF_000298275.1 Orycteropus afer afer | reverse complement strand
TACAAAAATCAATTTCAGAGGGACTAAGAATTTACAAGTCAAAAATAAAACTTTAAAACTCTCAGTAGAAAATACAGATGAAGATCTTTTAGTCATGGGTAAGAAAATATATTTTTAAAAACAAGATATGAAAAGATTAATACTTTGACTAAATTAAAACTCTTTCAAAGACATCTTAAAGAAAATGAAAAGGAAAAGTTACTGTCTACTACACCACCAGAGCTCCTTAACTATAAAATAGTATTCACAATACACAAGACCAAGAAAGAGTATTAAGAATATATAATGTAATTTTATAATACATGAAGCATTTCACAGAAGACACATAGAGATGAAAAAAACATATGAAGAGAGTTCAACATGAATGGTGGTTGGGGAAACGCTAACCAAGACCTCAATGAGATACCAGTTTATGGTTATTTTGCTGGCAAAAATTAGAAAGCATGACAATACCTGCTGTTGCAGATGATGTGGATGCACCATATGTCTTACACATTGCTTCTAGGAATGAAAATTTCTACAATCACCTTGAAAAACAGCTTGACTTTACCTCCTAAAATCAAACAATTGCACATTTTATCACTTAGCACTTCCATCCTCAAGTACATACCCAAGATAAATTCTTATATATATAACTGGAAATATGTATAATAATATTCATAGTAGCTCACAGTGCCAAAGCCTGAACACACCCTAATGCCTATCAATGGGAGAAAGGATGAATAAACTATAGAACATGCATATAAAAGTTGTTAGGTAGTTGGGACTCAACTGCTAACCTAAAAGTCAGTGGTTTGAACCCACTCAGCAGTTCTGAGGAAGAATAGGCCTGGCCATCTGCTTACATTAAGATCATGGCCAAGGAAACCCTATGGAGCAGTTCTACCCTGTAACACACGGGGTTGCCATAAGTCAGAATTGACTCAATGGCAACAAAGAACAGCAACCCACATAGACACATAATGAATGAATTAGTATAAACCAGTCAAAATCAATGAACAATAGCAACACACAGCAATATTTAGGACTTTTAGCAACATAATGGTAATAAATAAATCCCAAATATTACATGCAGCATGATTCTCACTCTATAAAGTTAAATACAACTTAAAATTTAAAATACTCTCTTTGGGTATGTATTTTCATGCAATACAACTCTATAAAAACAGAACAATGGGAATCATCAACAGGAGAAACAAGTTGGTCCTACTTTAGATGGACAAAGTAGAAGGATGAGAGGGAGGAAAGTAAGGAGAGGTGTAGGTTACTGTCAAGGTCCTACATTTTGTTTTGGGTGGTTGGGTTAAGAATACTTCCTACATTACATTAGTAAAACCAACTACAGTTAACAAAATAACAAATAAATAAACAAAGACAGGCCGTATATGAACCAGTGATGAGAATGTGCTCCTGAATCCAGTAAAATAATAAAGATTAAAATAATAATAATAATAATGGACGACTACAGTAACCCAAGACCAGCAGAATCACCAAGGAACCATGACTCTTAGGAATAGTTTCGGCTTACCTCATGAACAGCATTGAACTGCTTAGGTGCTGGCTAAAGGTGAAATAATATGAAAAGGATAGAGAAAGAAGGAACTTATAAATATTTGTGAGACCAGTTGCAAAATGAGAACTGCAGTAGTTACCCATATTTTCTTCCTTGCACAATACACACAAATATACACATCCATGTGTCAACTTCCTTTTTTCCACTTCCTTTTCCCAACTATTTCATGTAAAATATGTTGGTAGTAATTAAGTTTATAAGTTATAGTATATCAAGGTAGGATTGTGATATAAGAAGAATGAACATCCTGTTTTGGAAAAAGATAGCCACAGTTTTGCTTTTCTCGGGGACAGTTGTATTACGTCTGGATTAGCATATTGTCATTGTTATTATTTTTGGAAGCTTAAGTAAGGAAAGATGAATACGTACAATCGTGAGTAGGGAAAGAGGTAGTGAACACAGTGAATTGTATTCAGCACCCACTCTCACCTCCTTCTAGCATGACTTCCTGCACTGCAGAGGCTGGAAAAAATAAAATCTACATCCCTGAGATTCCCTTAAAGTTATGATTCTAGATGCAAATTAGGTCCCACCAATTACATGTACTTTCCTGAGATTTAGAAAGCAGTTACTTGAGGATCATTTTCCTGCTGTTTTAATTGTTGCTGCTGGCAAGCAAAGTCTCGAAAACCTTGGGATTTTCTGCAGAGGCATTCCTGTGTCCATTAGCTTAGCACATATTGAGAGGCAGCTGTATTAGCGGTGGTTGGGAGACTCAGCCTTGGATACACTGGTATCAACTTCATGAGGTGAAAAGGTAGCTATAGTAGAGGTGACTTCCTGATCCCTCATGCACAGCCATGGTTGTGTGTACTTGAACTCAACAGTGCCAATGATGGCTTCCCAATTCACTGCCTTCTTCATTTAAGCAGAGGAGCATGTCCTCAAGGATGCCTGGTGGTGCACTAGTTTTAGCACTTCACTGCTATCTGAAATGTCAGTGGTTCAAAACCTGCAGCCACTCTGTGAAAAAAAGGTGTGGCAGTCTGTAAAGATTTACAGCCTTGGAAACCCTATTGGGAAGTTCTGCTTTGTCCTATCAGATCCCTGTAAGTCAGAATTCACTCCGTGGCAACGGGTTTGGTTTTTGGGTTTTTAGCATGTCCTCTGTCAAACCAGTTCTGCAGTACTGTTCTGAGATGTCTTTCTAGAAGCTCAGTCAAAATTCTTTCCTGTAGTCCTGCCAATAGTTTTGGAGATCCCTTATATTAAATACCTAGAAAAGGAGAGAGGTTTTTGTTTTCTGGAACTGAATCTTGACTGATGGAGATATACTCTTGAGAAATAATTTTTACAAGGAATTCTCATTTGCCTGTTGAAGGACATAATATAAAGGACCATGAGACTTCATTTCTGATTGAATTTCAGGGAACGTTTGGCTTTTAAAATGTTAGATTTAAATTTCTCTTAAAACCCAGCTTATCTATCAAGCTGTTAATTATATATGCAAATATGTTTTCATAAAATAAATAATGAACCCCATGACAAAGAAAAAATCCTGCTCCAAATATTTATGGATTTGTAAGTTACTCTTGTCATTTAAACTAAGCCTTTAAAATACAGGCATTTTTACTTAAATAAATTAAATTAAACTTGATCTAATATCAGCTCATATTTATTGAGAGTTTATTCTGAGCTAAGCACTGTTCCATCATTGTGTTTTCTTTTTCTTTTCCTTACCATAGGTCTTTTGATCCCCAGAAAATAGCCTGGTTGTTTTTCAAAGTGAAATTAACATGGAATTGTTTTAATGGGTAAAGCACACACTAAGTGTCTTTGTAGCTTGAAGAAGTTTAGCCTTCTGTGGGTTTAGGTTCATTTCTAGACTTAGCCACCTTTTCATTAGAACTACCAGAACAATGCAGAGAAAATAAGTTCAAAAGTCAATAAACTTCTACTTGGATGTTGATAAGGAGTCCTGATGGCACAGTGGTTAAGTGCTCAGCTGCTAACCAAAAGGTCAGTGGCTTGAATCCAACAGCCACTCTCTGGTAGAAAGATATGGCAGTATGCTTCCATAAATATTTACAGCTTTGGAAACTCTGTGGGGTAGTTCTACCTATATGGTCTTTATTAGTTGGAATTGACTCACTGCAGTATGTTTGGTTTTGGTTTGGTGTTTGCAAATAGGAGCCCTAATGGTGCAGTGGTTAAGCATTCCGCTACTAACAAAGAGTCAGTGATTTGAGCCCACCAGTTGCTCCACAGGAGAAAGATGTGGCAGTCTTCTCCCATAAAGATTAACCAAAAAAAACTAAACTCATTGCCATTGAGTTGGATCCAACTCATAGCGACCCCTCCTTGGGTTTCTGAGGCAATATCACTACAGAAGTAGATTGCCCAACCTTCCTTCCAAGGAGTGACTGGTGGGTTTGAACCACCAGCCTTCTGGTTAGCAGTCAAATGCCTTAGGTACTATGCCACCAGATCTCCTTCCATAAATATTACAGCCTTGAAGATTAAGCTTTGAAAACACATTTCAAAGGGACTTCCGCTAAGATGGAGGAATAGGCAGACAAGCGACACAGACCCTCTTCAACAAAGCAAAGAAAAACCAATTGACAGAGATACAAATGATAATCCTAGAGCCCTGAGCTTTGAAAGGAACTATGCAGAAGTGGATTAGGCACCAACTAGTGGAAAAACCTGAATGAAAACAGTGAGTACAGATATGGTTAGAGCTGTGGACTGTCAGCTACTCTGATGGGACCAACAGCCTGAATATTTTCAAGTGGTGTTGGGACCTGAGAATCGACCTAAAGATCAACCCTGGTCACCAAGGGCTGCAGGGACAACTGTGCTGGTGGCCTATGACTGGGAAGGGAAACAGCAAGGAGGGAGACAACCTGAGCTGTTGGCTTTCTGCTGTACAGAGGGGGCAGCCATTTTGATTGTTTACACATAGCAGCCATTTTGAATATTTAAAGTGACCAAGAGTGCAGCCATTTTGGATATTTAAAGTGAACAAGGGTGCAGCTATTTTGAATGTTTACAAGTGGTGGCCATTTTAGATATTTAAAGGGACTGAGGACACAGTCATTTTGAATCTTTACAAGTGGCAACCATTTTGGATTTTAAAGTGATAGCATTTTCACTTGGATTCCAGGGACCTAAGAATAGGTTCTGTTTCCCAAGGTCAGCAGGGATGTACCAGAGTCTGACAACAGGAAAGGAGACAGGTGGTGAGTGTATAAGTGCTGTCAACCAGCAAATAGGGGAGCACAGTACCTGTTTGCATAGATAACATACAAATAAAACAAAGAAAATTAAAATTGTGGGAAAGTCACTCCAACATACAATCACCAATTAAATATAAACACAAAAT
>NW_006922034.1:320187-322935 GCF_000298275.1 Orycteropus afer afer | reverse complement strand
TCCCTCAAATATGATGGTGAAATTAGGACATTTCCAGATAAGCAGAAATTAAGGAAATTTGTTAAAACCAGACCAACTTTACAAGAGATGCTAAAGGGAGCCCTTTGGACAGAGAAACAACAACAGCCAACAACAACTGACAATTAACACACATGATGATATAACTCAGAAACCAACCCAGCTATGGAAGTATCCAAAGTAAATATGCCTACAAAATTGTAAACAGGGAACCGGAGACATTAATTGACAAATGAGGACAACTACAAACCAAAAAGATGGAAAAAACTGTGTCATTACAGAACTTTTACATGGTAGGGAAGTCAAGACAACTACAAGATAGAATGGACTGTTCTAAACTCAGGAAGAAAACTATAAATCACAGGGTAACCTCAAAGAATAATGATAAACTGTCACATCAAAAAAGAGGACCAGCATAAATATTCAGCAAATACTAAAACAATATCAATGAGGAAAGTGATAACACTATTCAAAAACAAAACAAGCTCAGCATAGAAAATTATATAGAACAAAGAAATCGACACCATGAAAAAGCACATAACAAAAATGACAGCAACAAATTCATATTTGCCAATAATTACATACCTGGCAAGAGACTTTATCTTTAAGATTTATAGCAGAAGACTGGATGACCAATCTATGGTACATACACATAATGGAATGCTATGCAGCACTAAAGAATAATGTAGGGTCTGCAAAACACCGCATAATATGGATGAACCTGGAGGACATTATGCTGAGTGACATAGTCAATCACACAAGGACATATATAGTATTAATTTGTTGTTGTGGAGGGTCAAGGAAAGGTTTATAGATGGAGAGAAGCTTTCTTTGTTGGTTGCCAGGGGTGGGAGGGGAGAAAAGGGAACAATGCAAAAAAAAAAAAAAAATGCACTGACCTATGTCACTTTAGTTTTGTGTATTTCACTGTACATAAATTGTATTTCAAAAAAAAATGCATTTTTTAAAAAGAAAACACATCTCAAAACACACATGTAAAAGATGACCAGAATTACTGGTTGGATAGAGTCTGGTAGAACCCCTGAGACTATGGCCCCAGGTTACCCTTCGGGCCCAGAAATGGACTCACTCCCATGGATTGGCTCTCAGCCCAACAGTAGAAATACCTACATGCAGAACACCTACCCCAGGGCAATGCACCCACCTACTCTAGGGAGATGCACCCCTTAGATCAACCAGCCATGAGGCACCAGAGGGGCAGCATTCACATAGAGGGAAAGTTGGACAGACAAGAATGCATAGTTAAGAAGGGCACAGGGAGGGGTTTGTCACAGGGACAGGAAGGGAGGAGAGTTTGTTATGGTAGGGGATGGTAATCAGGACATGAAATCAAATGTGCATGAACAAATTTGCTTTGGAACTGCACCCAAAGCACAATAAAATTTTAAAAACACTGTGTCAGTTCTACTCCGTTCTATAAAAAAAGGCACTCTGGTGGCATAATGGATAAGGAACTTGACTGCTAACCAGAAGATCACTGGTTCAAACCCCCCAGCTGTTCCGTGGAAGGAAGACTGGGTGACCTACTTCTGTAAAGATTTACAGCCTTGGAAACCCAATGGGGTTGCTATGAGTTGAAAACTACTCTGTCCTATACGGTCACTATAAGTCAGAACTGCCTCAATAGCAATAGGTTTGATTTCTGGTTTGTATTTTGACAGTAGGAAATATAACCCCTCTCTATAGGAACTATGTTATAATGAGTTCATATAATACTGACACAATTAAACACTTTAATTTCTAGAAACACATTCCCCGAAGACAATGGGATATGTCTTTTATCACAGATCTTTCCAAATCTCCTTATCTTTGCCACAATCACCCCACTAAAAGCTTCTGTCATCTCTATTCTTGACTTCTACTGCAGCCTCCTAACTGGTTTCCCTGTTCCATTCTTTTTCAATCTGCTCTTTACACCTCATGTTGCTGTTAGGTGCCGTTGAGTCGGCTCTAACTCATAGCAACTCTATATATAACAGAATGAAACACTGCCTGGTTATGCACCATCCTCACACTCCTTGCTATACTTGAGCCCATCATTGCAGATTGTGTCAATCCATCTCATTGAGAGACTTCCCCTTTTTCGCTGACCCTCTACTTTACCAAGCATGATATCCTTCTCCAGGGAATGGTCCCTTCTGACAAAAAGTAGGTGAGAATAAGTATTCCAAGTGGCTGCACTTTTTTCAGGACAGATTTGTTAGTTCTTCTAGCAGTCCATGGTATTTTCAGTATTCTTTGCCAACACCTTAACTCAAAGGCATCAACTCTTCTTTGGTCTTCATTATGCATTGTCCAGCTTTCATATGCATATGAGGCAAATGAAAATACGATGGCTTGGGTTAGGAATATCTTAGTCTTCCAAGTCATATCTTTGCTTTTCAATATCTTAAAGAGGTCTTTTGCAGCAGATTTTCCCTGTGCAATATGACATCTGATTTCTTGACTGCTGCTTCCATGGGTGCTGATTGTGGATCCAAATAAAATGAAATCTTTGATAGCTTCAATGCTTTCTCTATTTATCGTGATGCTGCTTATCAGTCCAGTTGTGAGGATTTTTGTTTTCTTGATGTTTAGGTGTAATCCATACTGAAGACTGTAGTCTATTTTTTGTTTCTGTAGCATTTTTTTTTTTTTGTTGTTAAATTTAAGCCATCTACCTGTGCCTAAGGCACTTGACTGCTAACCACAAGGCTGGCAGTTCAAACC
>NW_006922034.1:317813-318976 GCF_000298275.1 Orycteropus afer afer | reverse complement strand
GTTACCTCTTCCCTGTCTCCTTCCCTCTCATGTACTCCTGTCCCCCAAACTGTCTCCTGTGCATGTACAACCCTTCTATTCTCCCATAATTGATCTCTCCTAGGAGTATATCTACCTAATATAAATGTTCAGCTCATATGCCTGTTTTTTGGGTTTTTTTTTTTTACTGGAAACCACAGGAGATGGTTCAATTCCAAACCTGAAGGGCAGTTAGGGGTCATAGTATCAGGGATTCTACCAGGTTCTATCAGACCAGCAAACGTGGTCCTCCCTCCCTTTTTTATGATTTTGAGTTGATTTTTTTGATTTTTGAGTCTGCCCTCCCACTCCATCCAGGATCTCCTACATAGATCCCCCACAGAGTGGTTGATAGTGGTAGCCAGGCACCATCTAATTCTTCTGGTCTCATAGTCATATATGTTGAAGATTGCATGGTGTACCAGTCTCTTGGACTAGTTGTTTCCATGAATCTTTGGTTTTGTTCATTCTTCTTTGCTCTGGATGAGGAGAGTCCCATTGTTGCATCTAGATGGCAGCTTGCAAGCTTTCAAGATCCCAGTGACTACTCACCAAAGTAGGATGCTGAACAATGTTTCTGTGTAGTATGTTATGCCAATTGAGCTGATATCCCCTGTGACCATAGTCCCTAGCCCACAGGTCCAACTACTCCCTCTCTCTGTACACAAATACACTTGTAGAAATATTGTCTGCCAGCCCTATATATGGTCATGGGCACACTCCCCCCTGCATAGGCATACCTAATAGTTCAGCCTGTCCACCCATCTATCCACCCATAGATCAATGTTTGCCTTCACTGAAAACGCAGCACTGTGCATGCAAAGTGGTTCATCTTTGTTTTCTTTACCTCCCATGCACCTCTCTATGTCTTCCTCTACCTCGATGCCACCATGTTGATCACTCACATTGGTACATTGCCCTTCTCTTCACCCAAATCAATACTTGTCTCTACCTACCTGCGGTGTAGTAAATTACTTAGTGTGGCTTTTCTACCCATAAGTCTTTGTAAACTCCAAGGTGAGATTTTCTATGAGCAACTGAGGAGCTCCTGATTGCTGAAGTTGTCCACCTGGAGTATTTCTGTTGGGAGTGGCACAAAACAATGTTCTGGGAGGTTCCCACTCTCTCTCAGGTGCTTAGAGTTC
>NW_006922034.1:302639-316948 GCF_000298275.1 Orycteropus afer afer | reverse complement strand
GGAAGGAAGATGGGGCAATCTACTTCCGTAGTGATACTGCCTCGGAAACCCAAGGAGGGGTCGCTATGAGTCGGGCCTGACTCAGTGGCACATAACAACAGCAACAACAACAATGTCCTCCAAGTTCATCTACATTATGCAGTGTTTTACAGATCTTATGTTATTCTTTAGGGTTGCATAGTATTCCATTGTGTGTATGCACCATAGTTTGGTTATTCATTCTTCTTTTGATGGGCACCTAGGTTGTTTCCATCTTTTTGCTATTGTAAATAGTGCTGTGATGAACATGGGTGTGCATACATTTGTTCTTGCTCTGGCTCTCACTTCTTTAGGATACATACCTAGCAAAGGAATGGCTGGGTCAAATGGTATTTCTAATTCCAGCTTTTTAAGGAATCGCCATACTGCTTTCCACAGTGGTTGTATCATTTGACAGTCCCACCAGCAGTGTACAAGAGTCCCAATCTCTCCACATCCTCAGCAACATTTGTTATTTTCTGTTGAAGACTATAGTCTACTGTTCTTCAGTAAGTGCTTCAAGTCATCTCCACTTTCAGCAAGCAAAGTTGTGTCATCTGTATATTGAAGGTTGTTAATGAATCTTCCTCCAATCCTGATATCATGTTCTTCTTCATATAGTCCAGCTTCTTGGATTATTTGTTCAGCATACATATTGAATAAGTATGGTGAAGGGATACAAGTCTGATGCACACCATTCCTGATTTTAAACCATGCAGTATCTCCTTGTTCTGTTTGAACGACAGCCTCTTGGTTTATGTACAGGTTCCCCATAAGCATAACTAAATGTTCTGGAATTCTATTCTTTGCAATGTTATCCATGATTTGTTATGATCCACACAGTCGAATACTTTTTCATTGTCAATAAAACACAAGTAAGCATCTTTCTGGTATTCTTTGCTTTCAGACAAGATCCATCTCACATCAGGAATGATATCCCTCACTCCACGTTCTCTTCTGAATACAGCTTGCATTTCTGGAAGTTCTCTGTCAATATACTGTTGAAACCATTTTTTAATTATCTTCAGCAAAGGTAATTTGTGATATTAATGGTATTTTTCAATAATTTACATATTCTGTTGGATCACCTTTCTTTGGAATGGGCACAGACATGGGTCTCTTCCAGTCACTTGGCCAGGTAGCTGACTTACAAATTATTTGGCATAAATGAGTGAGTGCCTCTAGCGCTGCATCTATTTGTTCAAACATCTCAATGGGTATTCTGTCAATTCCTGGAGACTTTTTTTTTTTTTTTTTACCAATTCTCTCAGTGCTCCTCTGACTTCCTCCTTCAGTACTACTGGTTCTTGATCATATGTCACTACCTGAAATAGTTGAATATTGTCCAATTCTTTTTGGTACAGTGACTCTGTGTATTCCTTACACAGCATATTGTTGTTGTTGTTGTTATGTGCCATTGAGTCAGACCCGACTCATAGCGACCCCTCCTTGGATTTCTGAGGCAGTATCACTATGGAAGTAGATTGCTCAAACTTCCTTCTGAGGAGTGGCTGGTGGGTTAGAACCTCCAGCTTTCTGGTTAGCAGTCAAGTGCCTTAGGCACTATGCTACCAGAGCTCCCTTACACAGCATACAGAGTGAATTTTAAAATGCGTAAATCAAAATATATCCTTGCCTTGCTTAAACTCTTTCATTCCTTCCTACTGCACTTTGGAGAAAAATACAAATATTAACATAGCCCTCAAGATTCTGCATGATACCAATCCAAACCAAACCCACTGCCATCAAGTCGATTCTAACTCATAGTGACTCTATAGGACATAGTAAAACTGTCCTACAGAGTTTCCAAGGCTGCAAATATTTTACAGAAGCAGACTGCCTTTCTCCCACAGAGTGGCTGGGGGGTTCCAACTGCAGACCTTTTGCTTAGCAGCTGAATGCTTTAAATAGTGCACCATCAGAGCTCCTTAACTGCATGAACAGGTACTTGTTAAATCTCAGGTTTCACCCTATCATCACTTTGCCACCTTGATTTATCCATATGGAGAACTGCCTGCTAAAATGTAGATAGAAAGATGATAGATGATAGATAGATAGATAGGATCCAGAGTCTGTAATATAAAAAATGTCTAGGATAAATCAGAAAATCACTCAACATACCAAGATTCAGGAAAATCATAATATGAATGAGAAAATACAATCAGCAGATACTAGTATTGAGATGAATCAATCAGAAGTTGAAAATATCTGAAAAGGACTTTAAAGCAATTATCATAAATATGACTCAAGTAATTACTAATTATCTGAAACTAATTTTTTAAAATGGGAAATATCAGCAAAGAAATAGAAGTTGTAAAAAAAAAAAAAAGAAAGAACCAAATGGTAATTATAGAAATGAAAAATACAGTAACTTAAATTAAAAACCTACTGAATGGGCTCAAAATTAGAGAAAGGTGACAGAGGATAGAATCAGTAAACTGGAGGGCAGATCAGTAGAATTAAACCAATCTATACAACAGAGAGAAAATAGAATGAGGATAAAAACAAAAGAATAGTCTCAGGAACCTGTGGGATAATAACTAAAGAGCTAATGTTCATATTATTGGAGTCCCAGAAGCAGAGGAATAAGAGAGTAGGGTTTAAAAAGTATTCAGAAAACTAAAGGTTGAAAACTTCCCAAATTTGGTGAAAGATATAACCTACAGCTTCAAGAAGTTGAGCTCACCCCAAACAAGATTAACCCAGAGAAATCCATGCCAAGACACATTATGGTCAAATATTTAAAAACTCAGACAAAGAAAAAATCTTAAAAGCAGCCAGAGAGAAGTAACATATTACCTATGTTCTGGTTCCCTAGTGATGCTCTGACAAGGATATACCACAAATGGGATGGCCTTAACAAACAGGAGTTTATTCTCTTACAATTTGGAAGCTAGAAGTCCGAGTTCCAAGTGCCAGGCTCTAAGGGCTGGGTGAAAGCCCCTCAGCCTTGGGCTTCAGCTCTGCCTCCAGCTCTTGGCCCACTGAAGCTAGAGGCTTTTCTTCCCTCAGACAGCTGCTGGCTTCTGAAACTGACAAGCCCAAGGTTGACAAGTAAAAAGGCACAGTCCCGTTGTTACCAAACCACACAGTAAGCCATTAACTCAAGTCCATTGCAAGTCCCAAGGTCGGCAGAGCATGGCAGGCTGCTGAATAACAACATGGCTATATGCAGGGTCCAAGCGTCCCATATGCTAGAGACCATTCCCCAAGCCATCTGCTTATGTACAGGAAGCAGACCACATCTCAAAGGCAGCTACTCAGCTGCTCATAGTAGATTCCACCATGGAGTTGATTACCAGTCTCATCATGGGGAATACCACATCCAGCTGCCCAGCCACTCAACCAGGCCCAGCCAAGTTGACACATAAACATAACTACCACAACCTATAAGAGTAAAACAATTCAAAGAAGGGCACAACATTTTTTTTAAGAAAAGAATTGTCATCTATGAATTCTATATCCAGTAAAAATATCCTTCAGTAAAGGAAAATAAATACAATATCAGACAAAGGAAAACTAAGAGAATTTGTTCCTAGCAAACTTACCTTTAAAAATGACTAAATGAAGTTCTTTAAACATAAAGAAATGACAACCAAAGAAGGCTTGCAACTTCAGAAAGCAAATAACATTGAAATGTGTAAAAATAAGGATATATTCATAATATATTATCCTATTTGTCATGAGTTTCTTAAATCATTTCAGATGATTGAAGCAAAAATCATTACACTATCTGATGTGATTCTCAATGTATGTAGAGAGAATACTTAAAGCAATTGTATTTTTAAAGAAGGGAATAAAAAGAGATCTAAATGGAAGTAAGGTTTCTACATTTCACTCTAAGTGGTAATATATTGATACCAATAAAGTGTGTTTATTTGTAATACCTAGAGCAAACACTAAGACAATTATATAAAACAATATGCTTAAAAGCACTAATAATATAGCAAGATGGGTTTCTAAAAAATGTTCAACCAATTCAAAAGAAAACAAAAACAGAGGAACAAGAAACATAAGAGGCAAACAGAAAACAAATAATACCATGAGAGCCCTCAAAAGGGTAATACAAACATAGTATGAAAAACTCTGGAGCTCCTGGGTGGTGCAGTTAACACACTTGGCTGCTAACTGAAAGGTTGAAGGTTTGAGTCCACCCAGAGGGCCCTCAGAAGAAAGGCCTGGTGAGCTACTTGCAAAAAATCAGTCACTGAGAACATAATGGAACATAGTTCTACTCTAACAAACAGGGTCACCATGAATTAAAATTGACTTGATGATGATTATGAACAACTCTGTGGCTGCAAATTTGACAACTCAGATGAAATGGTTCAATTCCTTGAAAGAAACAATCTACCAACACTCACATAAAGAAAAACAGGTAATCTGAAAAGTCTTTATCTATTAAATAACATGAATCAATAATCAATAACTTTCCAAAAAAGCAAGTGGCAGGCATAGATTATTCCACTAGTGAATTCTATCAAATATTTAAGGAAAAAATTATACCAATTTTTCATAATCTCTTTCAGAAAAAAGAAGTAAAAAGAACAAATCATAACTCATTCTATGATTCCAGCATTACCATAATACCAAAACCACATAAATGCATTACAGGCAAGGAAAACTACAGATCAAGTATCTCTTATAAAAATTAATTCAAAATTCCTCAACAAAATATTAGCAAGCCAAATGCAGAAATGTATATATACAAAAAATACACCATGACCAAGTTGGGTCTATTTTCAGGTGTGTAAAGCTGATTCAACATTGAAAAATAAACCAAAGTAATCAATCCACCAACATCAGTGGCTAAAGATGAAAAATCATATGATCATATCAATTAAAGTTGAAAAAGCATTTGATTTGACAAAATCCAACACTGATTCATGATATAAATAAGTAAATGCTCATCTAATTAGGAATAAAGGGGAAATTACCACAACTTGCTAAAGGGCATCTATAAAAAACATACAGCTGACATAATACTTAATGGTGAAAGACTCAGAGATAAAGGCCAAGGCAAAGATATCTGTTCTCACCACTCTTATTCAATATAGTACTAGAAGTTCTAAAAAAAAAAAACAAAAAACAAAACAAAACAAAACAAAAAAACCTCACTGCCATTGAGTTAATCCTGAATCATAGTGACCCTCATTGGGTTTCTGAAATGGTAATTCTTTACAGAAGTAAATTTCCCAGTCTTCCTTCCACAGAGTGGCTGGTGGGTTTGAACCTCCAACCTTCTGATTAGCAGTCAAATGCCTTAGGCATTATGCCACCAGAGCTCCTTACTAGAAGTTCTAGCCACTGCAATAAGGCAAGAAAAAGAAATAAAAGTCACATAGATTGGAAGGCAAGAAATAAAACTCTCTCTGTTGGAAGACAACAGGATAGTCTATGTAGAAAATCCAAAGGAATGTACAAAAAAATCCTTGCTAGAACAAATAAATGAGTTCAGCAAGGTCACAGGATTCAAGACTAACACAAAAAAATCAATCACATTTCTATATACTAACAATGAATATGTGTAAATTTAAGTTAAAAACACAGAAAATGAAATACTTAAGTAAGTAAGTATAAATCTAACAAAATTTGTACATGATTTATGTGCTGAAAATTACAAAAATGCTGATGAAAGAAATCAAAGAAATAAATGGAGATATATACCATGTCTATGGTTTGGAAGATTCAACAGGGTAAAGATGTCAAACACCCCTGTCCCAATTGATTTACAGTTTTAACATAATTCCTATCAAAATCTCAGCAATAAGTTTTCATGGACATTGGTAAGATTATTCTAAATTTTATAAGCAAAGGTAGAAACAATTTTGAAAAAGAAGAATGAAGTGGGAGCAGTCAGTCCACCTGATTTCAAGACTGATCCTATAACTGAAGTAATCAAGACTGTATGTATTGGCTACATTTGAGACAGGTATGAAGTTCTGAGAACAGGAATAGAAGAAGTCCACTAACTAGGCAACACATGCACAGGAAGATGGGCCTGGACGTGATGGATCCTGGGAGTGAGGGACCAAGGAAACACTACTCAGCTGGAATTTGGATGGCTGTATGGAGAGCAATTTTGATCTCATGCTAAGTGGTGGAGCAAAATGGAGCTTGATTCAACAGAGTCAATGGAAGCTAAAAAGAGAATAGTCTAAACTTGACCTGGGAGGAATGCAAGAGAATTATCAAGAGAGAATTGGAGGAGTGAGTCTACCTAGTTACCTACCTAAGTTCAAGTGAAATCAGCTCTGTTTAATCAATGAGATCCATGCCCTGTAACTCAACATCTTGTATATAGAATGTACTTTGAAACTGTTATAAGAGATAAAGAAATACTGTGCCTTGACTAATTTACTGATCATGTGCTTTGCCAAGGAGCACTGTTAAAAGAGATGAATTCCTAAGAAAAGTAACAGGGCAAATTGAAAATTTGAAGAGCAGCCTCTTTGGAAATTCACCCACCTTCCCAAGAACACTTCCTTAGTAGAAGCAGTTTATTAGTGTTAACAAAATTCTAAATTTCTGTTGAGGATGGTCTTTTGTTTGGTCTATCATCCCCCTACCCCATAACCACTTTATAAAGGTTTTTTTGGTTTTTTTTTTAAGTCAAGTTTCCTTAAAAGGAGGTAAGCCTTTACTTCTAATCAACAGACAGATAATAATGCAAGATTTATTATTTATTTGATAATTAAATAAGGGGAGGGGCCTCCATAATTTGATTTTTAAATCTTTAAAATGAAAAGTTAGTCCCAACAAGCTGAATAGGACATTATTTGGAACTGGTAACCTAGATATCTTTCCTTGGAAAATATTGGTCTCAAATCGCATGTATTTTTACTTTAGTATATCTGAAGACATATACAATTCTCAGTTTCATAAGAAAGGCTATCTTCAAGTGACCAATGCCTGCTTATTGAAGGGACCTTTGGTTTTGATTTAATGCCTGAATATAAGCAGTACCAGAATATAAGTGAGGATGGCCACTGTTACAACTGGCCCCATCCCTGAAGGAATTCAACCTCTGCTTCTGTTCACCTTGATCCTGGGCTTTTGAACCAAATAAATGCATTTAGGAAACCAGTATCAATAAACACTAACCGTATGCTCTTCATCCCCACTCACAAAACTTATTCTGGAACACTCACTGGCTTTATATCCCATCTTAAGGTTTTTGCTGTTAGCTGCTTCCCAGTGTCATCCAGATTCAAATCGTTTTTTTTTTTTTTTCTTCTTTGTGGGCCTCCACTTGCCTCCAAGAAGAAAGAATTGTGCTTTCCAAGCTTTGATCTAGGGCATATATCTCTGGCTCTTCCTACTTCCTACTTCCCTAGGTAACCTCTAACCCTACACACTGAGTCCAGTTCCAAACTCTGGAACCCCATCAAGGCCCTTTCTCACTTGGCCAGAACCCCAGCTAGGCCAATGCAGGCTCCTACAAGGGAGGAATTAGATATGTTCCATACTAACCTAAACTGTCCAGTTAAAATTTTGGGGGAGAGATAGGATAGATGGCTTCACACTTATAACTTCTAAGTCAGGAACTGAACCAGAATTGGTTTGAGGTTAGAACAGAGGCCACAGTGACAATTGTAGTCATTTTATTAGTAATGTTAACAATTATAGAGCAAATACTGTGTGCCAGGCACCATTCTAAGAGATTCATATGTTGAACTCACTTAATACCCACAACAACCTTTGCGATAAGTACTATTATTATACTCATTTTTCACATCAAGAAAATGATGACAGAGATACTGAGTATATCGTCAAAAGATTCATAGCTAGGAATCTTTGCTCTTGACCACTATATCTTACTGACTCCAAATGGAGCTAAATAATAGGTGGATCCCCAGCCACTCTACTATTACCCCATTCAAAAGGGAAAGGTTGGTTTCACTGCTTCTCCTTCTCTCCTTAAAAAGATATGGGACTGTATAATAATGCCTTATTTCTCTGCCCTTTTGAAACATTGGCTGTAGGTAAAATACTCCTAAGGAAAACAGAAAGGATATTTCCATCTACTAACCCAGCTCCTTCATGGGGCTATAGGAGAAACTATTTAGAGATTAGTTTTAATGGGACATAAAAAATGCACAAAACAGTGAAGTAATTTCACTATGATATCAAATTTCAGGGCTGTTTTAAAAGGTAAGTAGATGCCAAGTTGGCTAAAACCCAGAGCAACACAGTGACCTGAAAGGGAAATAGGAAAGCCACAAAAAGTGAAAACCAGGCTAGATACCTAAGGAGTAAAAATAAATAATGAGACATAAAAGGTAACAGGAAAACATTCCCCAATCATACAAGGTAAGAAAGAACCGAAGAACATATTGGCTGTCAGATGAATGAGAGGGAGCTAAGAGCAGGTGATGGAGAAAAACTGTTTCCCTGGTCTTTCTGAAAATGTCCTAGTGTGATCAGTTGCCCAAGATAAAAGCCACTAGTACAGGGAGGATGGCATGTCAGGCCAAAACAAGGAAGAGACTAGCAAAAAGAGCATTAGAAGTGCCGAGCCTAGAATAAACAGTGCAGACCACCATGTTTACACAAGGTTAGGTTAATTTACCTGTGGCTCATTAACACACTGCAACCTGAAAGTTGAACTCCTCTTTCATTTTTTTCTTGCCCTTCTCCTAGCACCTGAAACAAAGTAGGGGAGCATGATGTATGCTAGTAAGCACCTTTTGGCATCAGCACTTGGAAGAGCATCAGATTCTGGGTAGCAACCAACATGCAACTGTGCAGAGTAACTTATAGCCAATTATAACAAACTCTCTTTGATCAATCTCCAGCAAAACATGAGGAAACAGATGAAATGTCACCGGAAGTAATTAAAGTGGTTTACATTGTAATACTTGGCACTCTTCCCAAAGAGACAGAGAGAGTAGTCTTAGACCAAGGATACCAACCTAAGCAAGAGTAAGAATGAGAATTCACTAGTATCACTGATAAAGGGTCACAGTGAATCCAAATGTCATCAACAAAGGAACTATTTAAACATTTCACTATTGCCATGAAAATATTGTTCTAACTGCTGATTAGAAAGTATGTCTTATGCTATATATTAGGTCTTATAAAGTACATAATAACAATTCTAATCACAAAATTAATCAATTCAAGATGGTACTTTTTTTCTCTTTACATTTGTTTTTTTGATCATATATGAAGTTTTTCAGAACTATACGTAGCTGTGGGGCAGTAGTTTAAGCATCCCAGCATGGCCCATACCACTAGACGTGGTCAGCCAGTCAGTTACTAGCTATTCACTTCCATCATGAAAAGGGCAAGATTTTGTTTTTATTGAGATGATAGACACTCTGATTTTGACTTCTCTGCATACAGTGTTTCTGTTAAAACACCATCTATTGACTTACATTAGGCCTTCTCCACCATTATGGTATTCCACACAGTACTGCCTCTAATCAAGGAACTCACTTCACAGCAAATCAAGTGTGGCAATAGGACCATGCCCACAGAATTCACTAGCCTTGTCATGTTCCTCATTGTCCTGAAGCACCTGGATTGATAGAATGGTGGAATGGTCTTTTAAAGACACAATAATGGTGCTAGTTAGATGGCAATACCTTGCAGGGCAGGAACAATGTTCTCCAGGCAGCAGTTTATGCTCTAAATTAGCATTCAATATATGATGCTGTTTATTCTACAGTCAGGATTGCATGGCCCAGGAATCAAGGGGTGGAAATGGGAATGGCACTACCTAATGATCCACTTGGAAATTTTTTGCTTTCTGTGTCCATGATCCTATATTCTATTGGTCTAGAGGTCTTAGTTCCAAAGGGCAGAAGGCTCCTACCAGGAGACTAAACAGTGATTCCGATCAATTGAAAGTTACGACTGCTACTCAGTCACTCTTGGGCTCCTCATGCCTCTGAATTAACAGGAAAAGAAAGAAGTTACTGTAGTGGTTTGTGTGATTTATCCTGATTACCAAAGGGAAATTGGACTGTTATTACACAATGGAAGTAAAGAAGAATAAGTCTGGAATACAAGAGATCATTAGGGCATCACTTAATGCTCTGTGATTAAAGTCAACGGAAATTACAATGAACCAATTAAGGCATCTTTTTTCTGCCAAGCACTGTTCTAGGCAGTGGAGATATTGCAGTAAAAAAGATAAACAAAGTCTCTGCCTTCAATGAACATATGCTCTCATGAAGAACAATAAGGAGATATATAAATAAAAAGATAGCTTCAGAGATTGATGAGGGAAGAAAATCAATAAAGTGATAGAAAGACGTGGCTGAGGTGGTCAAGAAAGGTAGGTGTTTTTTGAATGATGAGGGGCAGCCATGTTCTGGTGGAACAGCATTCCACAGAGAGTGATGCACAGAGTTGGACAGATAGTTATCATTGTCAGAGAACATATTGCCAGACTCCTCTCTGTCTACTCTTTACCTTGCTCCATTCTAGCCATACAAAAATTTTACTTCTATTGCATACCCTTGAACTTGCCTTTGCCTGTACACAATAGAAGCAGTGAAAATTCCTTCAGAGACACTTTGGATTTTCCAAGCTTCCTGATACAAGGTAAAATTTTAATCTAGCAAAATTGGCTTCAAGTTCTGCAGAAAATACTGGGTACAGTTCAACTTTGAGCATGTTCTCTAATTTAAAAGGCCAATAATTGGAAGGTGAAAAATAATGAGCTCTATTACAGTGCTAATAGCACAATGAGAGATTTGGGGTTTGTTTATACATTTGGGATTATTTTTCCAGACTGGTCTCCTATCAGAAATTGCTTTAAAGCAACAGTACAGAGTGGATTAGAAAGTCAGAGGCAAATTCAGATGCACATGGAAATCCTATGGATTTTTAGCATTTTTTTTTTCACGTCACATTTAGCATCTGATCCTAGAGCCTCAATGTCAATGGGATATGATGCTCCTAACTGTTGGGGCTCCTCTGCATGCCCTGCTGCCTCTTCCATTTCTTTCATCCTGCTTCCTAATTATAGTGAGTTTCCTCTAGGAAGCACCTTAGGTACCAAACTATCCTTTCCCTTTCCCCAAAAACACACCACAAGCTATGCACTCTCCATTCCATTTTATGAAAAGCCTGCTCCCTATTGAGCTAAACCAACTATTTGAATCAAGATGTTGATATCTGATAATGACTTACATGTTCCTTCCCTCAGATCTTTACTTGTGCTTTAAATAACAACATTCCTTTTCCCAGAGAAGTGAGAAGGGGGCACATCGTGACAGGACTGACTAGAGGACAGGGCAGGACAACTTCCCTATCCATTTCGTCCACAATGGAGAAGGCAGAGTGATCAGTTGAAAGTATGGGCCTAAGTGATTCTCAAATGATGATTCCCTATAATCAAATGTTGCCAATGATGACAGTCATAACTACCATTTTTAGATGGTAACTCTGGGACAAGCGCCTCTTTATACATAGCATCTCATTTAATTCTCACAATAGTCCTGTTAGGGAGATGTAATTCTCACCCCCCAATTTTCAATCAAAGAATTTGAAGTTTAGGGGAGTTAATTTCCTCAAGTTTCCAAAGCTAGTAAATGGAAAGCCAGGATTCAAACCTAGGCTGTTTGACTCATCTGTACTCTTGACCATTGTTTTTGTACTTTAATAAATAAACCAAGTGAAAATTCAAGAGTAAACAGTTTCTTCCCAAATTTAGATGTTGTGCTTTAGATACAGGAAGTGTATATCCCGGGAAACACACTTTTGTCTCTGAGGCCATTAGCCTCACCTTCAACGTGGAGTGGACGTGGCAACATTACTGTGGGTAATCAGGAAGCCATGGAAGGCATTTTGGGTTTCTCATCAAAAAGACCTCTCTTTGGGATATATATGTGTGAATGTCCCATTGCAGGCCCATGGGCACACAGTCAGGTATGTATGCACAGTATGGATTGTATAGCTTGACATGTAGGTCTCCCAGGAAGACTATGGTAGTCAGAGTCCAAGAATGGTCCCCAATGATCCTGACTCTTGATTTTCACACCTTTGTGAGGTCTGCTATCACACTTCAGCAGGGTTGGTCTATGTGACCGATAAGATATAGAAGAAGTGATGGTATGTCACTTATGACATTAGATTATAAAATACACACAGTGAGGCCTATGTCTTGGGGTCCTTCTTTCCACATGTTTTCTCCTCTCTTCTCTTCTCTCTTTCTCATTACTCATTCTTGGGAAGCCAGCTACCATGTCATTAACCAAACCAAAACCAAACCCATAGCCATCGAGTCAATTCCAACTCATAATGACCCCCATTGGGTTGCCAAGGCTGTCAATCTTTACAAAAGTAGATTGTCTCATCTTATTCCTATGGAGCAGCTGGCAGGCTCTAACCTTCTGGTTAGCAGCCAAATGCCATACCCACTACTCCATAAAAGCTCCTGATAGTCATGTAGGAGCTCTGGTGGTGTACTGCCTAAGGCATTTGACTGCTAACCAAAAGGCTGGCACTTGGAACCCACTCCTTGGAAGGAAGGTTAGGCAATCTATTTCCATAGTGATACAACCTTGGAAACACAAGGAGGGGTCACTATGACTCAGATCTGACTTGATGGCAGTGAGGTTTTTTTAGAATAGTCATGTGACTGAGCTTTGAAATTGATTCTTTAGTCCCAGTCAAGCTTTCAGATGCTAGGAGCTCTGGCTTATAGCTAACTTGCAACCTCATGAGAGACCCAGAATCACAACAACCCAACTAAACCAGTCATTCTCAGAAATTCTGTGAGGTAATAAATGTTTATTGTTTTAAGCACTGAATTTTGTGGAAGATTTTAATACCTCAATAGATAACTAATTTAAAAACAAAAGTTGCCATCAAGTCAATTCTGACCCCATGTGTTTCAGAGTAGAACTGTCCCATAGGGTTTTCAGTGGCTGTGGTCTTTTTGAAGTAGATTGCCAATCTTTCCTTCCAAGGTGTTCTCTGGGTGGATGCAAACTCCCAGCCTTTCAGTTAGTAATGAGCACTTCACTGTTTGTACCACCCAGCTACACCAAACAACTAATACACAGATGTCAAAATGTTACCTACCTTAGAATATCTTCTTACGGTGCTTTAAAGTTATATAGTAGATATTTGAGGTGGTGCAGTACCTAAGGCATTTCACTGCTAAACCAGAAGGTTGATGGTTCAAATCCACCATCCGCTCTGTGGAAGGAAGATAGGGCAATCTACTTCCATAAAAACCAACTCGGAAACCCAACAGGGGTTGCTATGAATCAGAATAGGTTCAATGGCAGTGGATTTGGGTGTTTTGTTTTGTTTTTTAGTAGATAATTGAAGACATTTACCACACAAATTCTTTTGCAATGTATATTTTTAAGTGGGTTGAACATGGTACATTAAGTCATTATTGCACCTTGATAACTTCACGTAAAATAAATTTTCCAAAATGTCTGTTACCTACAAAATCCTATGAATAAGGCATGGTAAAATTCTTTGCTTTTTTTGTTTTGCCTTATTTTTAAGTCTTTCTTGTTTTAGTTCCTGATTATAAAAGTAATGGTTGCTCATTGTAAAAAATTTGGAAAATATATTACCAGTCCAAAGGTAATCACTGTTAATATTTTAACATATTGTCTTCAGATGTTTTTCTATGAATTTTTCCTTTACAAATTGAGATCATACTTTATATACAATTTTGTAATTTCTACTTAGCAACACACTGTATCCACACTTTAAAATTCTTTTCAAAGATATTTTAAATGACTGCATAATATTCTTTTGTATGACTACATCATAATTTATTTAATTGATCCTCAGTTGTGCTTTTAGGTTTTTCAATATTTTATTAATAGAAATAACAATTTTCTAACATCCTTGAGCATACAGTTTGGATTATTTCATTAGAGCAGCTCCCTAAAAGTGGAATTATAGGATGAAATTATTTATATATCTAAAGTTTCTTCATTGCCAGAGAATTCCTTCCAGAAACAATAAAACAATTGCTCTCCCCAAAAGAACATGATGGCAAACGTCTACTACAGCCTTGCAAGTGGAGATTTCCTGAGTGCTCTGAGCAGGGAAGATTTCCATTGCACATATTTACTGGGGATATTTGACTACCAAATATTCCTTTCCCTGCCTAACATCACTCCAATTTTCCTTTGGTGGCTACCCATCCCTGGCATTATGTAGCCTCTGTATGACAGGAATTCTAAGAAATTATACTCCCACTACCACAAAAATCCCTAGAGGCTCCTTCCAGCAAATTCTTCCTTTCACACTCCAAGGACAGTTAGGGAGGCATATGAACCAAGCTTGGCTACTTAGAGGCTATC
>NW_006922034.1:296201-301449 GCF_000298275.1 Orycteropus afer afer | reverse complement strand
TTCTCTAGTACACATTTATTGGGGAGATTTGGCTGCTGAACATCCCTAAGAGTACTTTACAAATTTTAATTCCTCTGCCTGGTCCTCTGGAGCTTCGTTATTGCCTACCCAGTTCCAAACCTGGTTCTTCAAACTTTTTCATCAATCCTGTGAGCTCCCAATATCCTTTCTTTTATTTTTCATGTTGAAATTTCCTGTTTCATTTGTAACTTTTTATTGTGATTTGAGTGCAAGTTTACAGAGCATATTGGTTTTCCATTCAACAGTCCAAACACATTTTTTGTGTGTGACAACAAATAATAAAATCATGCATGTTGAGGATCTGCTGTACACAAGTCTCAGACTGTTAGAGATAGACCAAGCCATACTAACCCACTGCCATTGAGTTGATTCCAACTCATAGCGACCCCCATTGGGTTTCCAAGACAGTAAATCTTTATAGAAGTAGATTGCCCCATCTTCCTTCCATGGAATGCTGGTGGGTTTGAACTGCCAACCTTCCGGTTAGCAATCAAATACCTTAGGCACTGCGCCACCAGGGCTCCTGTTAGAGATGAAAGTGGATATTAAAGGTCATGCCATCCAATGCCAATACTTTCCACATGAAGAAATTGAGGCCAATGAAGGGGGGAAATGATGTCCTTCAAATAATAGAGCTAGAAAATGATAGTCCTGGGATGCTAACTCAGACCCCATAATTCCCAGATCAAAGGGCTTTCCATTACATCCACTATCTCTGACCTACAACAACCTACACAAACATGGCTTTGTTCCCCCTTTCTTTCATATGGATCCATGTAGTTATTTAAGAGCTTGAAACAGCACAATATAATGAGCTGAAGAAAATACCTAAATTTCACTGAATACTGAAAAAAAAAAGCTATTTAAGATTACGTAAATGTATCTAGGAAAAGAACATTAACACAACTAATCCCTATTCAGAATCCCCTAGAATCATCCATTACCATAAAGCATTTGTTCTGTCCATGAAGAAAATACATTTGGAGTTCCTTTTCCCAGGGATAGGAATGCACAGAGGCATCTGCCCCTGTTCCCAGTAATTTTTGAAGTAAATGGCTGGCACTAAGGATACAGCATAAGTCCAGTATCAGGAGGGCAGCCTGTTCATGTATTGTACAGGTACTAGCTGGATACAGAAGGGATAATTCAAACTTGTGTTTTATCCTCCTAAGACTTGGGCCGTTACTAACTGACCAAACCAGCTCAACCCTTTGGTCTCCGGAAGCAGAAGGAACCAGAGATTTTCATTCATCCCTTAGGAGCTGTACCTCCAGCAAACATCTGTTCAACCACTTCAGCCTCTTCATCTTTAGTCTCAAGACCATGAAAGATGAGAGATACCATTCCAATAGAATATGCCTTGATCCCAAACTCCCTTTGGTGGAAAAACTCCTAGCTTGCTTTGCTCCATCCTACTGCCAGATTGTAAACTAGTAAATGTTGATACAAGCATCTAAAAGCCACATAGGCCCTGCTGGTCCATGAAGGCCTTGGGAGCAGCATTCATCATGTATTTCACACCAGGGGCTTGACTTAGAACATGCACTGTTGGGGAAGATCCATTTATAAAAAAAGGAAGGTTTTTTAAAACCTGCATTCTGTTAACGTTGGTATCATCTACACCTAGAAATGGAATCTTTTCTTTCCTTGTTGGGAGGTGGGGTGGACAAAAAGGGCCTAGTGAATGCACCTGCCAGTATACCGCCATTATGCAGAATGCTGACAAAGCAAAACGTGGTGCATACCCAAGTGGGTTTTGTCAGGTTTTCCAGTTGTCAGTGGCTTAGTGAAATCATTAGTGAATTCCCCCAAGACCCCAGAATGCATATCATCTGGACTTGCTGATTGGTGTATATTTCAGGTTTATTCCCTTGCCTGCATTTTTATCAATAGCTACTACTCAGATGTTTATTAGTGCCTAAATGTTTCTACTCATTTCCTACTCCTTTCCAAAGAAGATTTTATTGATATGTATATATAGCATATATGTATATTTACACACTCATGCATATACATGACATATATGTTTCAGTGTTGTAATTGTGTTTGTGTATATATCTGTAGTATTTATAGCCACTTTGGGGAAATTTTCTATTAAAGATCTTATTTCCCTCAAGAACAAATACCCTACAGAAGACCTTTGCAATTAAGAAATTTGTTCCACATCTTGATGCCCATATTTTCCTTCTCAAATCAACTCCAGCTTTACTGATCCAGCTAGGTCAAGGTTTAGCAAGAACGTAAGTTGGGGTCAAAAATGCTTTAGGTTAGTGCGTTGTCAAATTTTAACTTTCATTAGAATCTCCTGGCGGGCTTGTTGAACTACAGATTACTGAGCCCACCTTGAGTTTCTGATTCAGTTGGGCGGGGGGTTGAGTGGGAGGGGAACAGGCTCCAGCTGAGAGTTTGCATTTCTAACAAGATCCCAGATGATGCTGATGCTGCTGGTTCAGGGGCCACACCTTGAGAACCATTGCTTTGGGGGCTATGGTGAAGTGGCTTGGAAACTTGCTACTGAAATCTGCCTGACTTTGAATCTGAAGTTCAAAAAGGACTCCCAGGGTATAAAGCAAGAGAGAAAAATAAGACATCCACTTGCATGTATCAATCTGAGGAAAAGGACTGTACACTTTCATGCTACTCCTCTACTGCAATGATGCAAGTTGGCAAAAGATGAGGTAAACTGCCCTTGTGGTGACAGATGAGGAGAAAAAATATGGGATAACATATACTTATTAGCATATATACGTTATTATATGTATCAATATATAGATTTTTGCTGAACACTGATCTTTCGATTATGACAGATAGAAAACAGTACTGCCCTGTTGTTGTTGTTAGGTGTCATGGAATTGGCTCTGACTCATAGCAACCTTATGTATGACAGAATGAAATACTGTCCAATCATGTGCTATCCTCACAATTATTGCTATGTTTGAGCCTATTGTTCCAGCCATTGTGTCAATCCATCTTGTTGATGGTCTTGTTTATTTGCTGACCCTCTACTTTACTAAGCATTATGTCCTTCTCCAGGGACTCGTCCCTCCTGATAACACATCCAAAGTACATGAAATGAAGTCTTGCTATCCTCACTTCTAAGAAGTATTCTGGCTGTATTTCTTCCAAGACAGATTTGTTTGTTCTTCTGACCTCTGCTCTAGACAAGCTTAATACTGTGAGTCTCAAATTTTAGTGAAAATTCTCATCTCGGGGCCCCTCACCAGACCTACTAAATATGAATCTCAAGTACTGGCCCAAGATTTTTTGCTTTAATAAGTTCTCCCAGGTGATTCTGGGCCAGGTGGTATAAGGACCACACTTCAAGAAGCACTTGTTCTAATGGGAAAAATACAGAACATACAAGACAGAGACCAGAATAATGCTTAAGAAAGATCTAGAGACATGTGCCACTTCACACAGTGTAGACAACATACCCAGGGCTTACAAAAGAATGGAGTGATTAGAGTGAAATTTGTCTCTGCAAATGGCATTTAGAATTTTGGAAACTTATTTAGTAAACAGAATCCCAGGGTGGCACAAACATTTGCTAATGAGATTGACTGCTAACTGAAAAGTTGGCAGTGCAAACCCACCCAGAGATGCCTTGGAAGAAAAGCCTGGTGATTTGATTCCAAAAGGTCACAGTCATGAAAACCCTATGGAGTGCAGTTCTACTCCGACATACATGAGTCACAATCAACTTAACAGCAACTGGTTTGGTTTGGTTTTTTGGAACTGTTGTTGTTGTTAGGTGCCTTTGAGTAGGATCCAACTCATTGTGACCCTATGTACAACAGAATGAAACACTGCACAGTCCTGCACCAGCTTCACAATCCTTGCTATACTTGAGCTCATTGTTGCAGCCACTGTGTCAACCCATCTCGTTGAGGGCCTTCCCCTTTTTTGTTGACCTTCCACTTTACCAAGCATGATATTATTCTCCAGGGAATGGTCCCCTCTGACAACATGACCAAAGTAGGTCAGATGAAGTCTGGCCATTCTCGCTTCCAAGGAGCATTCTTCCAGGACATATTTGTTAGTTCTTTTTGGATCTAGTAAACAAGAATTTGTTTAGTAAATAAATTATCTCCAACACTGAAAAAAAAATCTGAATAATACAATACTTTTTTTAAATTTTTTTTTTATTTGGGTGAAAGTTTACAAAGCAAATTCATTTTCCATACATTAGTTCATACACATTTGGTTTCACGACATTGATTGCAATCCCCATAACGTAACAGCTCTCTTCCTACTTCCTCCTTGTGGTTACCTTTTCCCTGTGTCCTTCTTTCTTATGCATTCCTACCCTCTGAGCCATCTCCCTATGTTTATACTTATGCAATGTTTTGTATCAAGATTTACACATTTTCTTCAAATGTACCTCAATAGTATCTTCATGAACTAGCTTTATCCCTATCAGATAGATGAATAAATAGAAACCTAGAGATTTATTTGCCACAGGTTGCACAGCAAGTTAAATGACTGAGTTAGGATTAGAACTCAGGCCTCAGGACTCTGTCCAGAGACCCTTCAGTTGTGACTAGTTGAACTCACAGAAAGAGACAGCTGAAAAATACACTTCATAGTCTACCAGGTTGGCATCATTTAAATGCTACCCCAGGTTAACCAGAAAAACAAAGCATACTGCTTCTTCCATTTAGGTGTGTTTTGCCTTCTGGGCTATCCTTCAAAATCCTTCCAAGGCTGCAGTCATAAAAGAGGGAAGGGAGAGACACCACCCAGGCCCATTGTTCTCATTACTCTTTGCATTATCATTGATTCAGAGACAAAACAGAAGAGCCTGCTCTGCTACAAGTGTTTTAAAAAGTTATTTTGAGAAAATTAGCATAATCCAGTTTTTCTTCACCATCTGCAAACTGCATTTACCTGAAGCAGATGTCCCTAATTATTAGACACCCTTGTGTATCTTGGTATGGCCCCATCTGCCTACACAGTGAAGAGCTTTTGCTAAATGAAAAATTAGGGAGGAAAGACTGACCAATCAGAGCCATGTTTAAAGAGCCAGGAAAAAGTTGCCCAGTTGTTAGTTTGGAACATGAAATGCCATCTACATTTAAAAACCATGACATGGAGAGCTGATCTAGAAGACCAATCGACCACAGGACTTAGAGGGCCCAAAGGCACTGACCAGAAGAATAGACTTGAATAAATAATCAAATATTGTCTAGAATCTCTAAATCTAACTGAATCCTTCATATCCTACCCA
>NW_006922034.1:294615-296101 GCF_000298275.1 Orycteropus afer afer | reverse complement strand
TAGTTCATCCTCAGCTACTCTCCTGATCCCTAAACTTCATTAGAGGTGGAAAAGAACCCCTGTCCTCCCATTTCCCATCTAATTATTGGGGGAAGGTAGACATTTTAGAATGGATTTTATTGATTTGCTTCTTGCATAATCTATTAGCATTCCAACTTGTCAGAACACTTGTTGTACTGTAGCATTTGGGTGGAGGGGGAAAGCTATAAATAAACAGAGCTGTGAGAGTACAGCCCACTGTCAGCATGGCTTGCAAGCCATCCCATTAAAAAAGCATACTCTGGAGTTTGCCTTATTACCTTCTGCATTCAGAAGCTGGCCTCTGACCAAGGTTAGAGTAGAATACCTTTGGTACTTGACATTACACCTTCCATTTCTTCCAGCTATTTTTTTTTCCCCTCAGCTGCAGGGAGCAGCAGAAATGAGCCTCACTTCATGGGAACCAGAGACAATTTTAAAGAAAATAAGGGTTCTAGATGCAAGCAAAAAAAAAAAAAGAAAAAGAAAAAAAAGCAGACACAATTTTTTTGTTGTAAAATAGTGCTCAGTATCAAAGACAGAAACAAAGCATTAGGTAAGTAATGAAGTTTCATCAGAGCCCAATCTTTTAAAAACCTTTACCCTTACCTTACAAGATATTCAGGTAATGAAATAGATCAAATCAATATGGTTTCTCCTTTCCTGAAATGTCAAACCCCTTCCTGGGCAAATAGTTATTTGCAAACCAACATGAAACCACCTCCACCTGCATTCCCTCCATGACTTTCCTTGGAATAAGCTATGTGCAACTATTCTGCCTGGGCTTTGTGGGGTCCACAGCCTCTAGTTTACTCTGATTTTAAGCAAAAATCACAGTGGCCTTTCTAATCATTGTTGGTACCAAGACCCAGGGTAGGGATTGTGGGAGGAGTGGGGTATAACTATGTTCTGGATTTGTCTAGAAAGGCTTCCATTTAACTTGCTGGTTTCCAAAGTAAAGCCACTCTGCATTGCCCCTCTTCCTTTCCTCTCTACTTCCAGTTTGCCATTTCTACCCTCTTGGCAGATAATGTGAGTTTTTAAGAGAAGCAAGGAGAAAAAAATGAGAAAACTCCCTTTTCTGTTTTCTCCCTACTCACTCAAGTCTTGAATGTAAATTGGGACTTTTACAACTTCTCCCACATTTCTCCTCCAAGAGCTAAATTTGGGTTAACTTGCAGAGATCAGATTTTTAGATAGTGACCCAGATGCAGAATCTAGCTCATTTGTTCAATCAGTGGACAAATTTTTACAAACAATAAAAATAAATTGCTACCATTTATTGATTACTTGCTGTGCTTTATATATGTGTGGTGTAGTAAATTACTTAGCGTGGCTTTTCTAGCCACAAGTCTTTGTAAACTCTGTGGTGAAATTTGCTGTGAGCAACTGAGGAGCTCCTGATTGTAAAAGTTATCCACCTGGGGTATTTCTGTTGGGGGCAACACAAAGCAATGTTCTGGGAGGT
>NW_006922034.1:293038-294167 GCF_000298275.1 Orycteropus afer afer | reverse complement strand
ATGTCTGGCCTTGCGGGAATAGGCCTTGGGTTACTGATACTGACCCTGTCTTCCTCTTGTGGGGTTAGAGGAGGTCAGGAGATGTGGCCTCCTTGCCCTTTTTGCAATACAGTATGTCATTTCATCCTTATTAATTACTATGATGATCTCTATTTTCCAGTCATGGAAACCAAGGCATTAAAAAGTTAAACAACTTGCCCAAGATCACATGGCCAATAAGCAGTGGTATTAAGACTTAAAACCAGACATGTATGACTTCAAAGCCTGTGCTTTTGATCACTATATCGTACTGCCATTCATAGGTCAAACCTGCCAAAAGGTAAAAAAAATCATCTAAAAGAGAAAATAGCTTGATAATTATTATTGTGCATGTCTATTTTATAAGATTTTGTGGGAAAATATTTATAGCAAAACACTTGCCATTTCAATCATTTTTACATGTACAATTCCGTGACATTAATTACGTTCAACCATGTTTGCAAAGGTTAAGCACTCAACTGCTAACCAAAAGTTTGGTGGTTCCAACACACCCAGTGGTTCCATAGATAAAGGATCCGGCTATCTGTTCCCATAAATATTATAGCCAAGAAAACCCTATGGGACAGTTCTACTTTTTCACATGGGGTCAATATAACTTGAAAAATCAACTTGATGGCACCTAATAACAATAAATGTTGTGCACCATCACCTTTCTGACTATTTAGATTACACTCTAGTGCGCCTGAAGCAATCAGTTGGGGACGAGGATGTGATAGATGGCTGAGAGGTTAGCATTTATTTTCTTAGAATGAAAAGAGAAAGAAAGAGGCAGTATTCAGCTTCTGGCATTCAAAGTAGGATCATGCAGTAATTCAATAGCCTTATGAACTAGGTTATTATTGTTTTAAGACTGCCTAAATGGCTCTATGCTTGCTGAAAGTTCTGTGAGTTCTGTGTGGCCAATGCAGTGAATTATTGAACCCAGGAGAGAGGTGAGGGGTGCTTTGGGTGGAACAGTTGGTGAAAGGGCTGGAGAGAGACTGCGATGATGGTATCAAGTATAGCAGGGATTGTGGGGCTGGCGCGGGATCGGGCAGTGTTTCGTTCTGCTGTGCATGGGGTCGCTATGAGTCGGAAACGACTCGACGGC
>NW_006922034.1:286321-292348 GCF_000298275.1 Orycteropus afer afer | reverse complement strand
CCGTAGTGATAATGCCTCAGAAACCCAAGGAGGAGTCACTATGAGTCGGGGTTGACTCGACAGCACATAATAACATATTCATTTAAGAGCCCTGGTGGCACATTGGTTAAAGTGCTTGGCTTTTAACCAAATGGTCGGTGGTACAAACCTACTAGCTGCTCCATGGGGAAAAGAGGTGGCAATCTGCTTCCATAAAGATTCACAGCCTATAGGGTCTCTATGAATCAGAATTAGTTTTGTGGATTATATATTTATTTATTTATTCTTAGTCCATGTTAAAATACATATTATATCCTCTTTTAGCAAATCAAGGGCTAAGTTTTGAGAATGTATTCATAGAATACTCAGAAAAAAATAATCTGTCTCCCTGTGCAGCTAGGCAAACTCTAGGGTAGAAACAGGATATGATCTATTGGAAATGAAAAAAAAAAAAATTCTACCTTTCCAGTCCTGTGGAATTGTGGGAGGAAGAAGGGAGAGAGAAAAGTAGAGAAGCCCACAGGGAGAATCCCAGTAAAAAAAAGTAAAGGTAACACTACTTGAAGTATGAGAGAAGGCTGCCTCACAGACTTCTCTATAACTTGCAGCCCAGAGCCAGCTACGTCAAAGTTTCCTTCATCACAGAAAGACTCCTGCAGTTTAACATTCCCCAACTGCACTCAGTTCTCAGGAGGAATGGATCCTGAGGTAAAAACCATATGGTCTATCATAAGATCCACTATTTCCAAGATGATCCCATTACAGAGACTGGCCAGCAGGCTAGATGGAAAACATGACAGAAATTCAGGAACTTATAAACAATGGGGACTGAGAGGAAGCAGAGTCAATCAGGGCACACTTCTGGACTCTGGCCAAACCAGGAAAAAGAAAATCACAATTTATGAAACTGTAAACTCTAGCTGTAAATGCCAGTAGAACAAGAAGCAAATAGATGATAAGAAACCCCAGCTAGCCATGAGATGGAAGACAGTATGAAGGCTACATGGATCTAAGGAACCCTATCCCCTCAAGTCAAAGAGTTTTCATAAGCCATATGCCTTTTCTCATATACTCAGACATCATTTTATAGAGAAAAGAAGGGGAAGATTACCTGAGAGAGCATTTTATCTAAAGAAACTGAATACTATATAAAGGGAATCTTTAAATCAGAGATCAAAGACTACAGCCTGTGAGCTAAATCTGCCACATATTTTTGTAAATAAAGTTTTATTGGAACTCAGTCATTCCCATGTATTTACATATTAGCTACAGCTGCTTTCCCTCTACAGCAGCTGAATTAACTGCACTTGTACCAGAGATGGTATGGCTCTCAAAGCCATTCATAATAATGTTCTAGAGCTTACAAGGTGCTTTCATATCTATTGGTTCCTTTAATCTTTATAAAATCCCTTTTGTGAAGAAAGGAGTTTCTGTGACAAAGGTACTATTAGCCCCATTTTATAGATGAGGGCATAGCTGAGTCTCAGATTTAGTGATTTGCTCAAGGACATGCATTTAGTTACATGAGAAAGTCAGAATGTGAGCTCAGGAGTTCTGATTACATATCTATCATGCTTCCCACCCTACCAGAGCCAAACAATGGAGTAGCAATTCCAACTGAACTAAAGAAAAATCAACATATTCCAACAAACAGAAACTGGTTCTGCTGGGTTTTTTTCTGAGTCATTAAAGTACATTTTTCAAGCCTGAATATCTTCCAAAGAGTTTACAGTTTTATTTATTTGCCCTATGGCAAATTGGAGAATTTTCAATTTGCTTTACAAGGAGCCCCTTCCCAAAAGAGTAAGTAGAATAATATCATGGTTAAGAGTACATACAAGAGGGCCTGGGAAGATGGTGTCTTACCTGTAGCCCACATGCTAGTTCCTTCTAGCATCTTAGTGCCTGAAAAAGTAGGTGCTGCAGTTTAAATGGGGATTCTGGCACTCTGAACATCTCATTAAGTCAGAGAATGCCAAACTCAGGGCAGTAGGAATAGAAAGGAAGGAGAGACAGTGTAACCAGCTGGAAAGAATAAAAATAGTAGAACTGGCCCTGCAGAGTGCTGACTGGCTGGTGAGATGGGGCATTGGAGGGCTCCCTGGGGCAGTGGAGAGAATGCACTGGAGGAACTGTGGCCACTATGTGGATCTACCTTCAACACCCACTTTTATCGGTAAACTTGGGACCACAGGGATGGAGCATGGACCCCTCTGGCTCCGGGTGTTGCTGAACAGGGAGCAGAGAGAGAAGCATGCTGCAAGTGGGCAGACCCTGGGACAAACTTGTGGCGTAGGTCAGGGCAGCTATTCCAGGACAGATTTTTGGCACAGAGGGGCCTGGAGTACAGGGTTTTTGCAGCTGTCTGAATCTGGCAGAAAGTGGTGCCCCCCTTAACCATTGGGGTCTTTGCCAAACTTGAGCTGTGGGCCTGTGAGTAACAGTATAACATCATCATTAGCAGCCTACTCAAAGCCCTGGGAATGGCTACTGGTGCCTTGGAGTTTTTTTTTTTTTTTTCCTCTCTTATTCCATTCCCCCCCTACCCCCCTGCCTCATCCAATAGAAAAACCACATTCAGCCACCATAACACCCATCATCTTGAATCCTAAACTCCCTTCACAATGAACAGAGACCTGCAGCCACATTACACACAGTGATTCCATCATCACAAAGAAAACTGAAGAGCAACCCAACATACCTGAATTAATAAACAAACAAAAAATACACCAGCTTTACTTTTTCAAAAATATTAAATAATAAAACTAAGACAAGACAAATCAATATATAACTGATGGTTAAAGACAACTTCAAAATGTCTAGGAAACAACAGGCAACTTCAAATCAAACAACAACAACAACAAAAGGATAAGACAATAGAAGTAAAATCCCAAACAAGTCTCATTAAACATGGAGGAAGAGGAGGCAATAGAATTATCTAAGAATAAATTCAGAAGGTATGTTTATAGAACTCTACAAAAGCTTAAGGAAAGCCCAAACAGAAGCAAGGAGAACACAGACAGTACCCTGGAAGAACACAGGAAAACCATTCAAGAACAAAATAACAACATTAATATACAATTAGAACTCATACAATAACAGCAATTAGAAATCCAGAAGATGAATACCAAAATTACAGAATTACACAACACAGTGGAAGCACAAAAGGATAGGCTAGAACTGCCTGAAGAACACATTTCCCAACTAGAAGATAAATCCCCAGACACCAGCCTATATGAAGAAAAATCAGAACAAAGATTTAAGAGAAATGAAGAGAACCTAATAGTTATATGGGACGACATGAAAAGAAACAACATACACCTCATTGGAATTCCAGAAAAAGAAGAGGAAAAAAAAAAAAAGCACTGAGAAAATTGTGGAAGACCTACTAACAGAAAACTTCCCCCATATCATGAAGGAAGAAAATATATTTGCCTAAGAAGCTCAAAGAACCCCACACAGGATAGATCCCAGGAGAAAAATACCAAGGCATATTATAATCAAACTTCCCAAAAGTAAAGACAAAGAAAGAATCTTGTAAGCTCCCAGGAAAAAAGAAATATTACTTATAATAATCAGTTAGGTTGAGCTCCAATTACTCAGCAGAAACCATGCAGGCAAGAAGGCAATGGGATGGTATGTATAAAACAATGAAGGAAAAGAACTTCCAACCAAGAATCCTGTATCCAGCCAAATTGTCCATCAAATATGAGGAGAAAGTCAAGACATTCTCAAACAGAAATTAAGGGATTTTGTGAAAACCAGACTAACCTTACAAGAAATGCTTAAGGAAGTCCTTCCAATAGAGAACTCATAAACAGAGAGCAACAAATTCAGGACACATGATATCAACACTAAAAGCAAATCAGAAATAGATGCTCAAAATAAGGCCATAAAACATTGTGCATTAAAAATCAAAGAAGCCAATCTGCACATGACAACAGCAACTAACCAAATATAGGGAATAAAAGTTCTAGGTACAAACTTCCAAATGGAGAGGAAAACAGGACAATGTCCTCATAGAACAGACTGTTCCGAAAATAGAGAGACAAGAATTCACTCCAAGGTAACCACAGAGAAAATTAACAACTCCCTAAGCAAATCCAGGAAAGAAAAACATGGGTTTAGTAAGCACAAAACCAACAATAAGGAAGAAAAGAGAGGAAACACTTGACAACAAAATGAACTCAGCTCAACTCGAGGGCACATAACAACAACAACAAACATTACACAAGTTGTTAAATAAGTTTTTGCAATATTAGTTCTACTAAATAAGTTTTAAATAAAATATATTTGAATAATAATAAAAAAAACTCAGCACAGAAAATTATATTTACCAAGGAAACTCCAACAACCTGACAAAAAACACAACAGAATGACAGCAATCAATGCATACCTATCACTAATTACACTCAATGTGAATGGACTAAATGCACCAATCAAGAGAAAGAGAGTGGCAGACTGGAGTGGCAGAAAATAAGACCCATCGATATGCTGGCTACAAGAGACCCACCTCAGACACAAAGATAAAAACAAAATAAGAGTTAAGGGGTGGAAAAAAATATACCAAGCCAATGGTAACCAAAAAAGAGCAGGAGTGGTGATATTAATTTCTGATAAAATAGACTTTAAGGTGAAAAACACCATAAGAGACAAAGACGGACACTATATGATGCTGAAAGGGTCAATTGACAAAGAAGACGTTACAATAATAAATATTTATGCACCCAGTGACAGTGCTCCAACATACGTGAAGCAAATATTAATTGAATTGAAAGGGACAATAGACAACTCTACAATAGTAGTAGGGGACTTTAACACACCACTTTCATGGAGGAACAGATCAACTAGAAAAAAACTTAACAAAGATACAGAAGAACTAAACAATACAATCAACCAACTCAATCTCATAGACATATACAGAGCATTCCACCCAACAAAAGCACAATTCACATTCTTCTCCTGGGCACATGGATCCCTATCCAGAATAAATCATATGTTAGGACATAAAACAAGCCTCAATAAATTAAAACACATTGAAATACTACAAAGCATCTTCTCAGACCACAATGCTATAAAATTAAAAATTAATAATAGGAAGATCAATGAAAAAACATCAAACATGGAAGTTGAACAAAATACAGTTAAAAAACTACTGGGTAATAGAAAAAAAAAATAAAACGTCAAATAAAAGAGTGCCTAAGGCATTTGATTGCTATCCAGAAAGCTGGTGGTTCAAACCCACCAGCCACTCCTCTGAAGGAAGGTTGGCAGTCTACTTCCATAGTAATACTGTCTCAGAAACCCAAGGAGGGATTGCTATGAGTTGGATCCGACTCGATGGTAGTGGTTTTTTTTTTTGTTGTTGTTGTTGTTTTTTTGGTTTTTGTTTGTTTGTTTGTTTTCCTGCATTAGAAACAAATGAGAATGAAGATATATCTTACCAAAACCTATGGGACACAGCATAAGCAGTACTCAGAGGTCAGTTTATAGCAATAAATGCCTACATCAAAAAAGAGGAAAGAAACAAAATCAATACTCTAACTCAACAACTCTAACAATTAGAAAAAGAACAACAAAAGAATCCTACAGTATCTAGAAGTAAGGAAATAATAAAGATCAGAGTAGAAATAAATGAAACAGAAAACAAAAAAAAATAGAGAAAATCAACAAAACAAAATGCTGGTTCTTCGAAAAGATGAACAAAATTGACAAACCATTGGCAAATCTAACGAAAGAAAAGAAAGAGAAGATGCAAATTACAAGAATAGTAAATGAAAAGGGTGTCATCACAACAGAACCAACTGAAATAAAAAAAAATACTGACAGAATATTATGAAAAACTGTACTCCAACAGATTTGAAAACCTAGAAGAGATGGACAAGTTTCTGGAATCACAAGACCTACCTAAACTATCCCACTCAGAGACAGAATACTTGAACAGACCCATAATAAAAGAAGAAATTGAATAGTTCATTAAAAAAAAGAACCTAACAAACAAACAAACAAAATTCCTGGCCCAGATGGCTGTACTAATGAATTCTACCA
>NW_006922034.1:281275-285186 GCF_000298275.1 Orycteropus afer afer | reverse complement strand
TACTAGCTAAAGCAATCTGCACATTCAATGCAATCTCGATCCAGATGTTGTTGTTATGTGCCGTCGAGTCAGCCCTGACTCATAGCAACCCCTCCTTGGGTTTCCGAGGCAGTATCACTATGGAAGTAGGATTGCCCAACCTTTCTTCCGAGGAGTGGCTGATGGATTTGAACCGCCAGCCATCTGGTGAGCAGTCAAGTGCTTTAGCCACTATGCTACCAGAGCGCCACAAATTTTTTTTTAAGGACATGGAAAAAACCAATTACTAACTTCATATGGAAAGGAAAGAGACTTCGGATAAGCAGAGCACTACTGAAGAAGAACAAAGTGGGAGGTCTCACACGCCTGGATCTTAAAACCTACCATAAAGCCACAGTAGTCATAGCAGTGTGGTATTGGTACAATGATAGACAGATAGACCAATGGAACAGAATTGAAAACCCAGAAATAGACCCATCCATCTATGGACAGCCGATCTTTGACAAAGGCCCAAAACCCATTAAATGGGGGAAGAAATAGCCTCTTTAACAAATGGTGCTGGCAAAATTGGATATCCACTTGCAGAAAAATGAAACAAGACACATACCTCACTCTATACACAAAAACAAACTCAAGCTGGATCAAAGACTTAAATGTAAAACCCCAAACCATGAAATTCATCAAAGATAAAATAGGGGCAAAACTAGGAGCCCTAATTTATGGCATAAATAGACTATCAAACATAACCAAGAATCCACAGAAGATCAAAGAGAAACTAGATGACTGGGTCTTTCTGAAAATTAAATTTTTATGTGCATCAAAAGACTTTGTCGAAAGAGTAAAAAGAGAACCTACAGAATGGGAGAAAATATTCGCCTATGACATATCTGACAAAGGACTTATCTCCAAAATCTATAGAAAACTTCAACACCTCAACACCAAAAAGACAAACAACCCAATTCAAAATAGGCAAAAGACTTGAACAGACACTTCATTAAAGATGATATGCTGGTGGCCAACAAATACATGAGGAATTGCTCTCCATCTTTAGTTGTTAAAGAGATGCAAATCATAACAATGATGAGATATCATCTCACCCCAGCAATAATAGCAAAGTTCAACAGTTCAGAAAATAAATTCTGGCAAGGTTGCAGAGAGATTGGCACTCTTGTGCACTGCTGATAGGATTGTAAAATGGTACCACCATTGTGGAAAACAGTATGACATTTCCTTAAAAAACTGAAAATAGAAATACCATTTGACCGAGAAATTCCATTACTAGGACTATCCTGAAGAGGTGAAAGGCAGGACATGAACAGACATCCACACACCTACGTTCATCACAGCCCAATTCACTAAAGCAGAGAGATGGAAACAACCTAAATGCCCATCAATGGATGAATGGATAACCAAATTATGGTACATTCACACAATGGAATGCTATGCTACATTAAAGAACAATGAAGGATACACAAATCATCTCACAACACGGATGAGGCTGGAGGACATTATGCTGAGTGAAATAAGTCAATTGCAGAAGGACAAATATTGTATGAGCCTATTACTGTAAAAAGACAAAGAAAGGTTTGCTTAAGGAAGAGAACTCACTTTGTAGGTTACTGGGGTGAGGAGAGAAGGGGAAGGATTAATTCTGGGCTAGTTGGGGGCCACACGCTGACGTGGGTAAGGGGAGAATGATATAGAGTCTGTGACCACCATGATAACATAAGGAAACGGGAGGACACAGAATTGTACACCGAAGATACAGACGACAAGTCTATATCTTGTATATCCACAATACTGCATTACCATTAACACCAAACATCAGGATACAGATAAACACATGAAAATCTGAGAAGATCAGATGGGAGTCAGTGAGCAGGATTATAGTCTAGACCAAGGATAGATTCAGCTGAGGCTAATCTTGCACAGATGCCAATGATACAAAATACCCGTAATCCTTACAGAAACAAAAATCAGTTGGATTCCTCTACACCAACAAAGAGACCTCTGAAAAGGATATAAGGGAAACAATACCATTTACAGTAGCTACTAAAAAGATAAAATATCTAGGAATAAATCTTATCAGAGATACAAAAACCTATACAAAGAAAACTATAAAACACTACTACAGGAGACAACAAGGGATCTACATAAAACTTTACATACAGCAATCCCTCATAGACAGACAGCATGGGAAAGAGATCCAATGGATCTACCAACTCAGGACCATAGTATTGGGGGACACCAGACTCAATTGGCACAATAAAATACATACAAATTTTATTCCTAGTACCGCTCTGACAAGAATATACCACAAATGGGATGACCAAATAAACAAGAGTTTGTTCTCTTACAATTTGGAGGCCCTAAGTCTGAGTTCAAAGTGCTAGGCTCTAGGGCCTGTGTGAAAGCCCCTCAACCTTAGGCTTCAGCTCTGCCTCCTGCTCCCGGCCTACTGGAGCTAGAGGCTTTTCTTCACTCAGGCAGCTACTGGCTGCTGAGGCTAACAAGTCCAAGACAGATAAAAAGGCACAGTCCCAATGTTATCAAACCACACGGCAGGTCATTAATTCAAGTCCATTGTAAGTCCCAAGGTTGGCAGAGCATCGCAGCCTGCTGCACAATGACACGACTACATGCAGGGTTCAAATGTGCCATAAACTAGAGACCATTCCCAAAGCTGCTCCTTATATTCAGAAAGCAGACCACATCCCTGAAGCAGCTACTCAGCTTCTTGTGGTAGGTCTCACCATGGAGCTGATTGTCAGTCTCATCATGGAGAGTAACTACCAACAGCTGTCCAGCCACTCAACCAGGCCCAGCCAAGTTGACACACAAACATAACCACCACTGGGTTTACTGGGCAGGGAGGGGAGAAGACTGGGTTAGGGTTGGGGATGGTAATTGGGGAGTGAAACCAAATGTACATGAAATGTTGCATGTAAAACAAATTCTGCTCTGTAAACTTGCACCTAAAGCACACAGACACACACACACACACACAAAAAAAAACCACCTGAAAATAGAAATACCTTTTGACCCAGCAATTCTATTATGAGGAATATATTCTAAAGAGATAAGAGGCAGGACATGAACAGACATATGCACATCTATGTTCCTCACAGCACAATTCACTATAGCAAAGAGACAGCAACAACCTAGATGCCCATCAACAGATAAATGGATAACCAAATGATGGTACATTCACACAATGGAATACTATGCTACATTAAAGAACAATGAAGGATACACAAATCATCTCACAATGTGGATGAGCCTGGAGGACATTATGCTGAGTGAAATAAGTCAATCGCAGAAGGTCAAATATTCTATGAGCCCATTACTGTAAAAAGACAAGGAATGGTTTGCTTAAGGAAGGGAACTCACTTTGTAGGTTACTGGGGTGGGGAGGGAAGAGGAGGGAATAATTTCAGGCTAGTTGGGTGCCACACGTTGAGGTGGGCAAGGGGAGGGATGGTATGGAAGGAGTCTGTGACCACTATGATAGCATTGGGGAAAGGGAGGACACCGAATTGTGCACATATGATATACATGACAGAGGCTAATACCAGTATATTTACAATACTGCAATACCATTAACACCAAACACCAGGCTACAAATAAACACACAAACATCTGAGAAGATGAGATGGGGCTCAGTGAACAGAATTATGCTCTAGGCCAAGGATAGATTCAGCTGAGGCTAATCTTGCACAGATACTAGTGATACAAAATACCCAAAATCCTTACATAAACAACAGAAGACAGAAGATAGAGCAATCCTTCATAGACAGCCAGACACTGTGGGAGAGAGATCCAATGGATCTGCCAACTCAGGACCATAGTATTGGGAGACACCAGACTCAATTGGCACAACAAAATACATAAAAACCTTGTTCTACAACCTACATTGGTCAGCAGTGACTGGG
>NW_006922034.1:279967-280990 GCF_000298275.1 Orycteropus afer afer | reverse complement strand
ATGGCCCTGGGATACACTTCAGGCCTGAAATGAAACTCACTCACAGAGGATGGCTCTCGGCCCAAGAGTAAACAAGATGCACATGCAGACCACTCAACCTGGAGTGACACACCCACATACTCTACGGAGATGCATCCCTTGGAGCAATCGACCACGGGGCACCAGAAGGGCAACATTTGCACGGAGGAAATGCAGGACACACAGGAGTACATAGCTATGAGGGTCACGGGGTGGGGTACTGGGAAGGGAGGGAAGGAGACTGGGTTAGGGTTGGGGATGGTAATTGGGGAGTGAAACCAAATGTATATGAAACATTGAATTTAACACAAATTCTGCTCTGTAAATTTGCACCTAAAGCGCAGTAATAATAGTAATAAAAAAGTGTTATGGGAAAAGTTGGAAATGGATAATAGTGATGGTTGCACAACAGGAATGCAACTGCCACTAAATTGTGCACATGAAAAATGTGAAAATGGCAAGTATTTTGTTATATACATATCTACCACAATAAAAGAAAAAGAGAACATACAAGAACTGGATGGTGCTGGGGTACCATTACTGAACATTCTGATCAAAGATTCCATCCTGATCCAAAGAGACAAAATGCAGAATAAATTTCAAATTGTCATGCATTCTAGAATTTCTACAGCCATGGAGGATATATGAACCCCTGACACAATTGCCCTGAGATAATCTTTAAATTTTAAACCTGAAATATCCCCTAAAGTCATCTTAAAACAATAACAACAAAAAAATAGTTTAGCTTAATTAGTAAAATTAAGGTCTGCCTTGAGCATTATACTCTTTTAAGAACTACCTATATGGAATTAGATTGACAGCAGAAACTCAAAAGATTAGGTAGGACTTCCAGTAAGATGGCGGACTAGGCAGAAAGACTGCACAGACCCTCTTCAACAAAGAGAAGGAAAACCAATTAACACAGACACAGAAGATAATCCTGGACCCTGAGCCTTGAAGGAAAGGATATAGAAGTGGACTAAACCCCAACTAGCAGAAGAATTT
>NW_006922034.1:270450-276912 GCF_000298275.1 Orycteropus afer afer | reverse complement strand
GAGACAAAGTGTATGTGAACTGCCATATGGAAAGTGAATTTGCTCTGTAAATCTTCACCCAAATCACAATAATAATAATAATAAAAGATTAGGTAGGAATCTTAGAGGGCAGTGAATTCATGTTAATGGGGGAGGAACAATGCAGAAAAGGAGTGTGAGAATGGTTGCACAACTCAAGAATGTCATTAATGTCACTAAATAGTATACGTAGGAACTGTTGAATTGTTGTATGTTTTGCTGTGTATACTCTCAACAACAACAAATTAAAAAATGGGGAGAGGGAAAGACTACTTACAGGTTGTGGAATTAGACTGACCAGCACTCAAGTCTTGCTGTGTCATTCCTCAGCTATGTGATCTTGACAACATTACTTAAATGAAGGATTTTGTGGGAATAAATGAGATGAAATGGACTGGTATTGGCCATTGTGAATCAGATAAATATATGGTCTACTATGCTGGGAATGACAAATTGAAGAGGAATGATATCACACTCATTGTCAAAAAAAAAACATTTCAAGCTCTATCTTGAAGTACAATGCTGTTAGTGATAGGATAATATTTATACACACACAAATAAGACCAAATAATACAACTATTATTCAAATTTACACACCAACCACTAAAGGCAAAGATGAAGAAACAAAATTTTTACCAACTTCTGCAGTCTAAAATGGATCAAATGTGCAATCAATATGCATTGATAATTACTGGTGATTGGAATGAGAAAGTTGCAAACAAAAAAGGATCTGTTGTTGGAGAATATGGTATTGGTGACAAAAATGATGCTGGAGATCACATGAAAGAATTTTTCAAGGCCAAAGACTTATTCATTGGAAACTAACAATGTAATGGCAAAGATACACGTGGAGCATGCCAGGTGAAATACACAGGAATCAAATCAACCACGGTCATGCAAAGAGACAATGGAGAAGCCCAGTATCATCAGTCAGAATGAGGCTGGAGCCAACTGTAGAACCGACCATGAATTCCTTGTATGCAAGTTCAAGTTGAAGTTGAAGAAAATTAAAATAAGTCTCTGAGAGCCAAAATATGCCCTTTAGTATATCCCACCTGGATTTACAGACTTTCTGAAGAATAGGTTAGATACATTAAGTACCAGATGAGTTGTGGGGTGATATTAAGGATATCATACATGAAGAAAGCCAAAGGTCATTAAAAATACAGGGAAGAAAGAAAAGAGCAAACGGAATGCCGGAAGAGATTCTGAAACTTGCTCTTGAACTTAGAATAGCTGAAGCAAATGGAAGACATGATGAAGCAAAAGAGCAGAATAGATTTCTAAGGGTAGTTCCAAAAGACAAAGTATCAAAATGAAATGTGCCAAAACCTGGAGTTAGAAAACCAAACAGGAAGAACATACTTGGAATTTCTCAAGCTGAAAGAACCAAAGAAAAAAATTCAAGCTAAGAGTTGCAATGCCGAAGGATTCTGTGGGCAATATATTGAACAAAGCAGGAAGTATCAAAAGAAGATGGAAGGAGTACATGGATTCACTATACCAAAAAGAATTGGTTGATGTTCAGACATTTCAGGAGGTAGTATATGATTAAGAACCAATGGTACTGAAGGAAGAAGTTCAAGGTGTACTAAAGGCATTGGCAAAAGAACAAGACTCCAGAACTTGACAGAATACCCATTGAGATGTTTCAACAAATGGATGCCATGCTGGAGGCGCTTACTTGTTTATGCCAAGAAATTTGGAAGACAGCTACCTGGCCAACTGACTAGAAGAGATCCATATTTGTACCCATTCCAAAGAAAGGTGATCCAAAAGATTGTGGAAGTTATCAGACAGTATCATTAATATCACACAAAGCAAAATGTTACTGAAGATAATTAAAAAATGGTTGCAGCAGTAAATTGACAGGGAATTTCCAGAAATGCAAGCCAGATTCAGAAGAGGATGTGGAATGAGAGATATCATTGCTGATGTCAGATGGATCTTGGCTCAAACAAAGAATACCAGAAAGATGTTTACCTGTGTTTTATTGACTAAGCAAAGGCATTTGACTGTATGGATAATAACAAATTATGGATAACATTGATAAGAATGGGAATTCCAGGACACTTAATTGTGCTCATGAGGAACCTATACATAACCAAGAGGCAGTTTTTCAAACAGGACAAGAGATACTCCAAAACCAAACCAAAATCATTGCCATTTAGTTGATTCCGACTCATAGAGACCCCCATCAGTTTTCCAAGGCTGTAAATCTTTATGGAAGAAAACTGCCCCGTCTTTCTTCTGCAGAGCAGTTGGGTTCGAAACACCAACCTTTTCGTTAGCAGCCAAAGGCCTTAACCACTACACCACCAGAGCTCCTTCAAGAGGATACTATGTAATTTAAAATCAGGAAAAGTGAGCATCAGGGTTGTATCGTTCGCCATACTTATTTAATCTGTATGCTAAGCAAATAATCTGAGAAACTGAACTATATGAAGGAGAATGTGACATCAGGATTGGAGGAAGAGTCATTAAACAATTAGGCCAAAGGACTAATGGACCATGGGAACCTCAGCCTACATGACCCTGAGACCAGAATTAGATGGTGCCCAGCTACCAATGCCAACCACTCAGAAAGGGATTAAAATTGGACATCCTGGATAAAGTGGGAGAAAAATGTGGAACAAAATTCAAAAACATAAAAAAGACCAGGCTTACTGGTCAAATAGAGACTGGTGAAATGCCCAAGACTACAGCCCCAAGTCACCCTTTGGGCCTGCAATTGGACTCACTCTCATGGCTTCATGCTCAGTCAAACAATATTGAAGTTCTCAAGGATTTCATTTTACTTGGATTCAGTCAAAACCCATGATAGCAGCAGTCAAGAAATCAAATGACATATTGCATCAGGCAAATCTGCTGCAAAAGACTGCTTTAAAGTATTTAAGAGCAAAGATGTCATTTTGAAGACAAAGGTATGCCTTACCCAAGCCATGGTATTTTCAATAGCCTCATATGCACGTGAGAGCTGGACAATGAATGAAGAAGACCACAGAAGAAGTGATGCATTTGAGTTGTAGTGCTGGCAAAGAATACTGAAAATACCATGGACTGACAGAAGAAAAAACAATTCTGCCTTGGAAGAAATACAGCTGGAATGCTCCTTAGAAATGAGAATGACCAGACTTTGACTCTCTTACTTTGGTCATGTTGTCATAAAGGACCAATCCCTGGAGAAGGATATCATGCTTGGTAACACAGAGGGTCAGTGAAAAAGAGGAAGACTCTCAGTGAGATGACTTGACACAGTGGCTGTGATTATCGGCTCAAGCATGGCAATAATTATGAAGATGGTGTAGGACTGAGCAGTGTTTTGTTCTGTTGTACATGGGGTCACTAGGAATCAGAACTGACTTGATAGCACCTAACAACAACAACAACAAATACACACACAAATGAGTACAATTACAACTAGTAAAATCTGAGTAAGATTGATGGATTATATCAAGGTCAATTTCCCAGTTAGAATGCACTATAGATTTGCAAGATTCTATCTTTGGGGAAAACTGGGCAAAGGTTACACAAGATCTCTCTGTGTTATTTTTTATAAATACATGTGCATTCATAATAAGTGTTTAGTAAAAGGACTGTTAGTGTAGTTCTTCTATAGGCACAACCCAGTGTAAGCAGTCACTGTGCATAGTAAGGCCCCTTCTGCATCTGGCCATCCTTAATAAAGGGCAAGGTTGTGGGTTTTTTAAAAAATAGTTTTATTGGAATCCTGGATTTAAACCTTCACATCTATTTATAATCCCACCTCCAAGTTAACTCTCAACATCTGTCTAAAGATCTTGTTGACCATCACACCATTCACAAATCAGTAGTTACAGAAGTGGCCTCCACAAATCTGGGATTTGAACTCTTACTTACTACCTTTGTGATCCTGGCCAAGTCACTGAGCAATATACCTGGGATAAAATGACATTAGTGGGAAAGGGTAAAAACATATTAGGTGGCAAATATGTTTCCTCTACCATTCTTTATACACATACACCCTGTACCCTAAAACAGTTCCCATTCATTCTACTACTAGTAAACTATTTTTTTAAGTGACAATATGTGAAAGGAGCAAGGATGCAGAATCTTCTGATCTCCTCTAACCCCACAAGAGGAAGACAGAATCACCATCAGCAGTCCAAGGCCTGTTTTTATGAGGCCAGACATGCCACCACCCTCCAGCCCTCTTACTAACCTTGACACCAACCGTTCTTCCCTCTCTGCTGGGTTCGATAATTTGCTGCAGTGGCCACACATAACTCACAGATTATGGGGTGTATTAGGGAAGCAACAGGCTACAATTCAAGTTGAGGAACACGCTCAGTCTCTCAGCTAGCCATCTCTCTCAGCTGGCTCTCTCTCTCAGCAGGTTGTCTCCCTCAGTCTTATCAGTAGCATGTCTCTCTCTCAGCAGTGCGTGTCTCTTGTATTTCTCTCTCAGCAGCATATCTCTCTCATGTCTCTGTCTCAAGAGAACATCTCTCTCAGCAGCACATCTCTCTCAGACAGCAGTCAGAGAGACTCCTGCCTCTAGGAGGGCTCATTTTGAGCCTGGCAGAGTGACAAAACTAACCAATCCCAACATCAGAATTCTACATACCTGAGAAAAAGCGAACTTCCCAGATAACTTTAACAATCAGGTACTCAGTTGCTCACAGGCAAAGTAGGAGTTACAAAGACTATGGCTAGAAGATCCATACCATGTAATTGCTACACCGCAATGTCAATTTCCTAATCTTGATATTTACTAGTGATGTAAGATATAACTGTTGGAGAAACTGGGTGAAGATTAAACAGAACCACCCTGTATTATTTTTTTTTTACAACTTTCTGTGAATCCATAATTATCTCAAATATAAAATGTTCTTGAGAAGAGAAAAAGGTTCTGAGTTTTTTGAACACTTCATAGTCATCATCTCTTGAAACTTTGTAAATAGTTTATTCTTTCCCTCTAAACCAATACTCTGAAATATTGCAAAAAAAAAAAAAAAAAAAAATCTCAATGAATGGGACCTTGGAGGTTATCTAGATTAAACCTTAGCTGATACAGGAATCTCTTACACAATATCCCTAACAAATCATTATTTTTGTTTTAATACCTCCACGGATAGGAACTTTACTCTCTATTTAATGGCAGATCTACTACTTTAAAAACTTTTCCTTATATCGACCTAAAATCTGTCTCCCTAAAATTTTCACCCATGGTTCATGTTCTTCCCTTTCCCTCATTCTGACAGAAGTAAGAAAGCATATTTGGTGGACTTCTAGTATATTAAATATTTCTCTTTGTGTACTATAAAATAGAATAGGTAGGTGATACCACTCTGTTTCATCCCTGGAGGCAGGTAACTGCCATCATTTCATGTGGAAACACCATACCAATAATAAGCATAATTCAGCCAATTCAAAAACCACATAGTGGTAATAATAGGAGATGACAAGACTGTACCTTGAATCTATATAACATCTTTTTTCTCTGAATGGCAGCAAATAACAAGGCTAGTATTAGTGCCTCTTCTGTCTTGAGAACAAGGAGATTCTTGCAAATAATTTGTCTTTATTTTAACTTATGCTATTTGGATGGGCAGTTTCCAAATTTTTGCTTTTTATTATCCATTGCATTATAAAAAGCTAAGAAAACAAACAAACAAAAAAGTTTTCTCATAACACCATCCAGGTGTAAGGAATTAACACTCCTTTGGATTTGCTGGGAATTTACATGTGAAATCCTCATTAATGTTAATATGAGTTCTAGAACTGTGTAAATCTTCCATATTAAGGAAAAAACATGCAATATGTAGGACTTCAACTGATACATTCTATTATCTCTCTGAGATTTGCAGCTAATTGATTTCCCTTTTATTCATTGCCCTGTTCCCCAACTGCCCCCACAGTGGGGGAAAAATGTATTTTTCATTATGGAAATCAATACAGTTCTTTTTCTCCTTGACCAAGCTCAGAATGAGAAATACAAGTGTGACATGACCCTTTAAAACCTCATTTCTCAGCCAAATCCTCTGCTCTCTCTGGATCCCATGTGACAGCAAGGGCCTCTGGCCCCTGGGGCACTAAGCACTCATAAAAATCTCTCCTTAGTAATTATTGTTATTATTCCCCATTTGGTAAGTGGCAATATTGTTCATCTAGGCTAAGAGGCCACATCCTGTGTCCTCGTCCCAACAGTTTACAGAATGTTGCTGACACTGCTTCAAAATATAAACTTCTGTCCTTGGTGGTTGTTGTTGCTGGGTGGGGGAGGTCCCTTCCAGATTGTCAGCTTTTGGGAATGTGTGTGTGTGTGTGTGCGTGTATGAGCTCTGGTAGCGTAGTGCCTAAGGCACTTGACTGCTAACAAAAGGCTGGCGGTTCAAACCCACCAGCCACACTCCTCAGAAGGAAGATGGGGCAATCTACTTCCGTGATACTGCCTCGGAAACC
>NW_006922034.1:264814-270280 GCF_000298275.1 Orycteropus afer afer | reverse complement strand
ATATAGTATGTTGTGGATGCAAAAGTGGGAACCAGGATCAGGAGAGCTGAGATAAGTCTGGAATACAGGAAAAGAATCAAGTCAGTCCTGGGAAAGGACTTGCAACCAAGTGGCCAAGGTGGATACTGGTGACAGCATTCCAGAATTGGGCTGAGGGTGGGAAGCCACAGACCAAAGGTCAGAATAAAGCAACAAGTCAGAAGCAGTTAAGCAAGCTTGAATCAGGGCACAGAGGCAGTGAAAAAAACAGACTATTGTAGGAATCAGAAGTTTAGCAGAGTAGAATCAGGGACGCAGGAATAGCAGGGTCAGAGCAAGGAGGAAAAAAACAAAATTCAAGCCCAGGAGGAGTCCAGGAAGAGAATAAGGGGAGGCGAAAGCAAAATATCTGGACAAATCAGTTATTTTCCTTTGCTACATGCAAAGGGTTTACATGATTCTTGGGAAGGTAGAAATCAATTATTGCATAATGCTGAGCAGTATGCAATGAGAAATGGGAGGGAATGTGTGTGACTGAGACAAGTACCAAGTTCTGGCAGAAAGATCTTGGCTTGAATGAAAGAGATGCACTGGGAAGAATCCAAGAAGGCACAGATAATCCTGCTGTTTGGAGGGCAAATGCCATATTGTTTTATCTTGAGTTGTCCTGGGCAAGAAGACTTTAACAATCTTTTAGCCTAACAAATATATTTCATTTATAGATCTCTGAAGTGGCTATTAGTGGTAAAGAAGGAACACTGTTGGGCAACCAAGAATAAAAGAGATGGGAGGATGGTATCCCCCAGCCTACCTCAGTCCTGGCATACTCTGGTTGGTTGTGATTGTGTGTGCGTACGTGTTTGTGTTTTAATTCAAGGTAAAGATGGTTGAATTAATCTTACTCCTTGGTTTATGATGCGTTGTCATAATTGGTCACTAGTTTTATTTATTTCTTTTTATCCCATTTACAACCTCTATCCTCATAGACAAGCATTTTAAGGTGTTAATATGAACCTTTTTAAAGTGTATTTTTGAAGTCTGTATACTGTTGTATGAGATGGATTGACACGATGGCTGCAATGATGGGCTCAAGTATAGCAGGGATTGTGGGGCTGGCGCAGGATCGGGCAGTGTTTCGTTCTGCTGTGCATGGGGTCGCTATGAGTCGGAAACGACTCGACGGCACTTAACAACAACAACAACATACTGTTGTATGCAGGTATTTTCTTGTGCGTGTTTTTATACTCTACTCTTATTGAGGTATAATTACATACAGTAAAATGCGCAGATCTTAAGCTATCACTTCTACCTTCTTAACTGTGAGATTCTAGACATATCCTCAATTGGAGTCTAGAAAAGGCAGAGACTAGTGTAGCCTGGAGAAGTCTAAATAGAGTTGTCATGCAGGATGTGGAACTGTGATAACCCAAGACATACAGTCAGGGGAAAAGACACCAGATATGAAGTAATAAGATGTAATCTCTCAGTGTAACTTTTTCCAGTTACTAATTTTCAGTCAGTCAGTCATTAAATATTTATTCATTATATACTGTGTTCCAGGCACTGTGAATAGAGTGGAGGGGAACATGGACATATCTTCTATCCCCATGGACTTTAAGGATTAGTGAGGAGTACAAATGTTAATTAGAGTAGTCACAGAAATGTGAAGTGACACTGTGACAGTTACTATGCAGAAGTTCAGAACAGGGAGCACAGAGAAGGGAGGTCTGAGTAGTATGAGGGGTAAGAGAAGGCTTCCCTGAGGACAGAACACCAGAGCTGACATCTGTGGAGTGCTCAGCTCACTGCCATCGAGTCAGATTTGATTCATAGCAACCCCTCCTTGGGTTTCTGAGGCGGTATCACTACAGAAGTAGATTGCCCAACCTTCCTTCCGAAGATTGGCTGGTGGGTTTGAACCGCCAGCCTTCTGGTTAGCAGTCAAATGCCTTAGGCACTATGCCACTGCCACCAGAGCTCCCATCAGTGGAGTAAGAATTAATTTTAGAATGGTTGGGTGAGGGTAAGAGAGAAGCATTCAAATAGAGAAATCAGCATATGCAAAGGCCATTCAACCACACAGCAAGCAGCCTGGGCAAAGCCAAGTATGTAAAAGAATAGAATAGAGAGTGTGGTAGTTAAGTTGCTGTGTCAACTTGGCTAGACCTGGTTGAGTGGCTTGGCAGCTGTATGTAGTTACTCCCCATGGTAAGATTGGTAATTAACTCCATGGTGGAATGCATTGGGGCAGCTGAGTGGTTGCTTTAGGCATGTGGTCTGCTTTCCCATATACTAAACTGTGCTTCCCCTCAATTCAAGCACCCATGATCAATCTCTAAATTGTGCCTATCCCCCCACCCCAATTTCAAGATAGGTGTCAATAGCATCAGCACAAACACATCATCTCTGGCAAATATATCCAGCCCCCTGGACTTGCGGTGGGGGCAATTGTCCCTCTTCCCCCACCCCACTATTTCTCTGGATGTCTGCCATGCTTGAGGAATGATGTTGGGCCACAAGGGGTTAAAAGAAACTGCTCAGTGGTACCAAGGGCACTTGCCATACCTGCAATACCTTAAATACACCTCTGGGCACCATGACCTAGAATCAACTCAATGACACGTAACAACAATAGCCACCCTCTAACACTCCCTACTCTTCTTCTCTGACTTATTTTTCTCCATAACACTCACCTCTCTCTGATCTACTAGGTATGTTATCCTTTTGTCTTGTTTAATGTCTGCTTCTCTCCACCAGAATGCCAAATCTATTACAGCAGGGCATTTTGTCTTCTTTGTTCACCTGGCACATGGTTGGCACTTCATTAGTATTTGTTGAATGACTGAATAAATACATGAATATAGAACAAGGTAGGATCATTCAAGGTCTTGCCAGCAATAGTTAGGAGTTTGCATTTTAGTCTGTGGGTCATGGGAAGTCTTTTAAGAATAATTTTACACAAAGGATCTGATTTAAATTTTAAGAAAAACACTTTGAGTGCTGTGGAGTTTGTGTAAAGGCAAGGACAGAAGTAGAGACCAGTTAGGTGACCCTTGCAATAGTCCAAGTGAGAGACGCTGGTGGCTTAGAATATAATGGTGGATGTACTGGTGGTAGTAACAAAGGAAGAAAGTTATATAAAGAAAGAGGCTCTTCCTGGAGCATTAGAAAACTATATGTCATAAATAGAACATGTTCCTTAGTCAGGGCTGGGTTGGTTTGGTTGGTGATGTTCTCAGTATCTTCAATGATCGCAAGAGGATTTGCCCATGTTTGTAATGTTCTGGATATATTTCCTGGATTTTAGCAGTGAGAGCATGTGGATAAAATTTTGGGAAAAAGCCCATTTGGAATCTTAATAGGCATGGGATTTTCACTAGGGCATAACACGCCAAATTCTTTATACTCAAGACTGAAATTTTGAAAGCATCATAAAAGCTTCTGAATAATGTGTTTTTAAAATATGAACCTGAGCATTTAAAAGTAAAACAATGCAACACAGAAACCATTAATCCAAATAGTAATCTACTGTCTATGCTGTGCAGCCAAAAGATTAGTCTTTTTTTTTTCCTCTCCAGAAAATACCCCATGATTCCATTATTAGATAATATGCTTCAAAAAACTAATTTCACATGTAGACAAATTCCAGCTTGGTAGCAAGTGATTGTATATCAATGTTTCTGAAATGGAATTAAAGGTTTAAAAAATGATTGGAGTAAATATTCTGAATAGTTTTTTCCAGGAGTTTTCTCAATACATTATCCTTTACAGAAAATTGAAATTTTGCTTCATTTATTATGCCAGGCAGGTTCAAAGGGCTTTTAGGAGACATCAAAGACCTAAAGTCTCTATTCTTCGCAGATTAAATTTTTGTCTTAATAGCATCTATAATTCCTAGTCTTTATGAGTTTTGAAATTTGAACATTATACCATCTTAATCTCTGTGTCTTTAAGTAGTTGGAAAACACCCCAGCCAGACTTACTGACTAAATAGTATGTGTTTTGGGAATGCCTGAAGATGATGTCAAACTCTGGCTAGCTGAATCAAGCTGGGACCTATCTACTCCTAAGGATATTTCTTCCATTTTGAGTTCTGTGGGATCTATGGGATAAAATATTAATTTTAGGAATTAATGCTTAAAATACAAATCCCATAATAAGAGGGTCAACAGGAATCTAGAAGGGAAGGAAGGTAGGACTAGAACTTGGAACTATCAGAGAATATCATTAAAGACAAGATAGCAGTTGCCAAGTGCTTTTCTGTGAACACATATCAATCCATGCTGAGGACTTTACTTGATCAAGGTGAAATGAAAAAAAAATATGAATAATGTACATTTTTCATAATACTGAAAAGAATCAATGTTTTTATTATGAGATTATATTCCATTTCCTTCTCTTTTAATTTTGCTTCTTTTATAAAATGATAATGTAAACTGATAGCAGAAGACTTTTGTTTTGTTTTGTTTTGTTTCAATGTCTTTATTGAAAGGATAAAATGTTGGCAAACTTACGTTAGTCCATCCATTTGGTAGCATGGGGGCAGTTTTATTAATCTGTGAAATATAAATTTGGTGACCATTGGCCTAGGTGATTTTTAAGATACTTGAAATACTGACTGATTTAGATCCAGGACAAATGTCATATTCTTCTTCCCTTGAGCTTGCATAGCACATTGCCCGGTCAAGTACAACGGCACTGACAACTTTTGCCCTCTGTTTCCTGCATTAATATGATGTGAAAGGAGGAGTGAGCACTCTCTTTGCCCCTTCCAGTGTGGCTCTTAAGCTGATCCTACTTGTGGACTGGCCATGCAATCCACTCACAGCTCCCCACCACAAAATGTCATCTTAGCACTATCCTGTGTGACAGAAAAGTGGCTACCTGTGAACTACATTGCAAGGCCACTCATTCCATTATTAGGCAACCCAGGTGGCTAGTGTTTGTTTATACTGCACTCAGATTTTCCATCTTGTAACTTTTATCTTAGCTCTCCACACTGAGACAACATAAAATAAAGCTTCTCTAGTCTACCTCCCTCAAAGGATTTTTTTTCCCTCCATCTGCTATCATTGGTTCTCAGGACACAGTTTACAGGCTTCTCAAAATTCTGGAATTAGTCTTATTGGAAGTACCCCTAACTTCTTAACTTCTCATGCCTAAGTGGGTTCTGGCCAATTCCTAGTCATCTATTGCCTCCTTTGATATATACTCTTGCTTAAAACTTTCTCTTGATTAAAAGTATTTTTCTGAACTTACCAGCTATATTGGGATCATAATATTCACACACTTAGATTCATTATTATGATCTATCCCTTTGCTCATTCTTTCAGGAAATACTCTATACTTCTTGTATGCATGGCACTATGGACATCAAGGGGGGATAATAAATTTGAAGACATGCTTCATGCCCTCAAGCAACCTAAAAGAAAATATTTCAGAGGTGAGACTGTCCAAAAACATAATAATAAGTAGTTAACATTTATA
>NW_006922034.1:262958-264264 GCF_000298275.1 Orycteropus afer afer | reverse complement strand
CTGTTTTTTACTTGGGGGTGGCTCTATATCAAGGCTGGGGCCTGAGATAGGCAGGCCCAGAGCTCGGTGCTGCTTTGTGCTTGGGGTCAGCTCTTTATTAAAGCCAGGGCCAGAGGTATGCAGGCTGGGGCTCAGGGGCTGCTTTTCACTTGTGGGCTGCTCTATTTTAAGGCCATTTTCTGAGGTAGGCAGGTGCACTGGGGTTAGGAACAACTAAGGGAGACGAACTTGTCTGTCAGTTTGGCATCCTGTGCTGGCTTACATGTTGCTGTGAGGCTGGAGGCTATGCCACTGTGTTGCAAAATGCCAGCAGGGTTACCCATGGTGGACAAGTTTCATCAGAGCTCCCGGGCTATAACAGACTCAGAAGAAGGAAGAAGCCATGCACTTCTCAAACAATTGGCCAGCAAAAACTTTATGAATAGCAGTGAAACACTGTCTGATATATTACTGGAAAACTTTATGAACAGTCCTGAAGCATTGTCCAATATAGTGCCGGAAGATGATCATGTCATCTTTTCAGGAGGTGGCATATATTCAAGAATCAATGGTACTAAAGGAAGAAGTCAAAGCTGCACTGAAGGAATTGGTGGAGAACAAGACACCAGGAATTGATGGAATACCCACTGAGATGTTTCAATAAACAGATGCCCCACTGGAGGCACTCACTTGGCTATGCCAAGAGATTTGGAAGACAGCTAGCTGGCCAACTCACTGGAAGAGATCCATATTTGTACCCATTCCAAAGAAAAGTGATCCCACAGAATGTGGAAATTATTGAACAATATCATTAATATCACATGCAAGTAAAATCTTACTGAATATAATTCAAAAACAGTTGCAACAGTATATTGACAGAGAACTTTCAGAAATGCAAGCTGGATTCAGAAGAGGAGATGGAATAAAAGATATCTTTGCTAATGTCAGATGGATCTTGACTAAAAGCAAAGAATACCAGAAAGATGCTTACTTATGTTCTATTGACTATGGAAAAGCATTTGATTGTGTGGAGCCTAACAAATTGTGGATAACATTGAGAAGAATGGGAATTCCAGAACACTTGATTGTACTCATGAGGAACCTGTACATAGAGCAGGAGGCTGTCATTCAAACAGAACAAGGGGATACTGCATGGCTCAAAATCAAGAAGGGAATGCATCAAGGTTGTATCCTTTCACCATACGTTTTCAACTTGTATGCTGAGCAAATAATCTGAGAAACTGGATTATATGAAGAAGAACATGGCATCAGGATTGGAGGAAGACTCATTAACAACCTGCAATATGCAGATGACACAACTTTGCTT
>NW_006922034.1:257692-262403 GCF_000298275.1 Orycteropus afer afer | reverse complement strand
AGAGGGTCAGCGAAGAAGGGGAAGACCTTCAATGAGATGGATTGACACAGTGGTTGCAATAATGGGCTCATGTTTAGCAAAGGATTGTGAGGATTGCACAGGACTGGGCAGTGTTTTGTTCTGTTGTACATACATATGGTTGCTGTGAGTCAGAGCTGACTCAGTGGCACCCAAGAACAACAACAACAACAACATGGGCCAGGTAAGGCTCTTTAGTGGCACAACGGTTAAGTGCTCAGCTGTTAACCAACAGGTTGGCAGTCCAAACTCACCCAGAGGATCCTCATTAGAAAGATTTGTTGATTTGCTCCCATAAAGATTCCACAAAATGAAAAAATAAACCACTACCGTGGAGTCGGATCCGATTCATAGCGACTCCTCCTTGGGTTTCCGAGGCTGTATCACTACAGAAGTATCTATCAGGCAGGCAGTTCTACTCTGTCACATGGAATTGCTATGAGTCAAAATCAATCCAATGGCACCTACCAATAACAACATGGGTCAGGTTTGTGCTAAACACTTTATATATTTCACCTTTTTCTAAGCCTCACAACCCTATGAGCAAGGTGCTACTATTATCAGCGCCATTTTTCAGGTACAGAAACTGAGGAATGAATAGATTGAGGAATTTACTCCAAATCACACTACCAAGATAAGAAAGAACTAGCACCAAACACTGATAGTCTTGACTCCAGAGCTTGAGCCATCACCCATTGCCCTATAATGCAGAATGTAATTATATAAGCATACTGTCGACGTCTGAATTCTACCTCAATGTCAAGAAATACAAGTAAAAGTAGAATAATATGAGGGATTTAGGGTGTGTGGGGAGTGTGGAGAAGGTTGTGGGTGTGTTTCGAGAAGTGGTTGGGGTGGTCAAGGAAGACCTCTCAGAATCTTCTGCCAGACCTTGAATAAAAAGGAGCACAGTTGATTGTCAGACTTGCTATTCTATTCTTAATCCCAGCCATTTTAATACAGAAAAGACCTTAATAGGATTTAAAACAATTATCCCATGATAAGGTTGTCTGGTTCTTGGCCTCACATATAAATCTGAAGCAATGCTGGCACATGCATCCTACAGGGACACATAATTAAAAGGAAGTAAGGGCTGATTTACAAGACTTTATGAAATGGACCATAAACTTTAGAAATTGGCCATAGAATTTGAAGATGTAGTTAATCTTGTAGGATTGAAGAGGGAATTAGCTATTCACAAGACATCACTGATAGAGAAATCAGTGTATCTTGGATGAGACCCTGGGGTGATAATGGTGGGAAAGTGGGGGTGGGGAGATCAGAGGGGGTATGAAATAAATTCCTTACAATAGCAAAGTCATTGGGTGTTTATTATCCCAAAATTTTATTTGCAAACAGCAATGAAAAGCACTAGGTTATGTGTTATTTTTCCTTTGAAAGAAAATGGTGTATCACTTAAAGTTGATGAAGCTTATCTAGTTTTATTATCTTTTTGATGCCCTTAATCCCAATTCATATTTTCTAATCATTAAATGGCATTACCCTTACTTTCTATCTTTTATTTGCAAATTTCTATGTGACATATGGGAATTTTTTTTAAAGAAAATAAAATAGGAATGACTGTTATCTCAAAAACACAATTCCATTTACTTTAAGAACCATCATTCTTCTGTAAATAGTTTGTACAAATAATCAAACAATTGCTTTTCTTTTATATTTTTGCCCGTGGTTTTGATCTTGGAGCTTTTTACTTCTTTTCAGCCAGCTTAGGTTAACATTAACTATGAAAACTAAAATCACAATCACTTTATAAACTATTCATTGTATTTTTTTTCACCTATTATTAGCACATGAAGAAAAATAACTGATTCAGCAAAGAATCCCTTTTAAAAAAACAAGCCAGTAGGTTTTTAGTCTCTTTGGGGCTAATTTATGCATTGACGATATTTAAAAGAGGTGAACATTCAGCACCTAGCACAGCATGGCAGTGTTTCTGCAACAACAATAAACACTCCAATCAAAGTGAAAATTTCAGTTTATCCAGGGGGTTTCAAATAACCAGGTTGCTTAGACCCTTTAGCAGAATATGTTGGTTAAAATTCTATTACCTGAGTTTTTCCCATGTATCTTTGTTGACCGAGCACTTGGAAACTGCAATGAGTTATATTGTTCTTCATGATTCCAACGACATATCTTGCATCCCATCTCTTTAAAATGCAGGACTTGTATTTCTACCTTGCATCACCAAAGTCTAGCATAAGGTTGATTTCAGCAGATGTTGATGAAGATGTGAGTCTATCAATGTGCCCACCAAGGCTCTTAGGGATCAACCAATAAGAAATAAATTGATCAAATAAAACTTTATATTTGCAGACTCATACAGAGGCTTTTACATTTAGGCATTATTAAAATAGTATCTTGCAAATAGCACTGAATCAGAAACACTCAACCAGAATTTATAAAGTCCAACAAGGTTCACATTACTGTGCAATGTTCAGAACAATAACATCAAACATCCATAGAAAAAAATATATATATATTGAGTGCTTCAAAACCAAAAACCAAACTCACTGCCGTTGAGTCGGATCCAACTCATAGCAACCCCTCCTTGGGCTTCCAAAGCGGTATCACTACAGAAGTAGATTGCCCGATCTTCCTTCCGAGGAGTGGCTGGTGGGTTTGAACTTCCAGCTTCTGGTTAGCAGTCAAATTCCTTAGGCATATCCCAAATCCTGTGCTAGGTACTGGGGACAGGAAAATGAATCCAGACATGATCCATTTCCTCAAGGTACCTTTAAACCAGTGAAGGACAAAGAAAGTAAGTCAGTAATTGTTGGCCATCTCTTGAAGAACTAGCTATCTGAAGGCTGTAGTTCAGAGGAATGCCAAGGCCTATGGCCATAATAAGAGTCAACCCTAGTCCCAGTCTGCTTTAACCTACAGATATCTGCCCCTGCATCATCTGAACACCTTCCCCAGAAAGATAAAACTCCCACCAGAGAAGAATATCCCAGCTTAGTCACACCCACGAGGTAATCTGGCAAAGTAATTTTGCCCAAGGTGGGGGCAAAGAGTGAAGATTACACAAGCAGGTCATAGATGTTCAACATATCACATTTCTGCTGCATATCATTAAAATAGAATTGTGTAAGTCATGCCAGACTCCTCAAAATGGTTACCAGAGTTGATGGATGCAATTGTTAGAAATCTTCCTGCATTGGCATTATGTTCAAAAGATGGCATTTTTCAAATTATATTTCAATTACAAGTTAATCATACTCCAAGAAAGCTGAATTTAGGAACTTTGGCTTTGAAAAACTTCTTTATTTATCAGCATCTGGACCAGGCTTGCTAGATTCCCTCTGAACTGTTTAACTCATCTCCAGCCTAAGAAAATTGCTGCCACCTACTGATAAGAATGAAAGACAAATTCCTCTCCCATCCTCACACACAAAAAGATAACAGCAATAACATAGAGAATCCACTAAGAGTTCAAGTTTCCTGTTCTGCCCCTTACAGTCAATTCCTTATCTTATCATTTATTATATCTTTGTTTCTTTCTTGGGGGAATCTGATGAGAAATAGAGAATTTCGTTATATTTTAAGTCAAGAAAAAGCCTTACCTGATTATTTACTCTCCCTGTCATTGCTGAGGAGAAGATGAGCATGAGTGAAAACAAACAGCTATAAATTTCAATGCTGTATCCAGTAAAGTGGGAGCTCTGGTAGCATAATGCCTAAGGCGCTTGACTGCTAACCAGAAGGCTGGTGGTTCAAACTCACCAGCCACTCCTCAGAGGGAAAATGGGGCAATCTACTTCCATAGTGATATTGCCTCAGAAACCCAAGGAGGGGTCGCTATGAGTCGGGTCCGACTCGATGGCACATAACAACAACAACAACATCCAGTAAAGTAAAAATGTATGGAAAGAAGACAGCAACATGGAGTAATACAAAGATCTAAGAATTTGGAGGGGCTTAGATTGGAGAAAAGGAGGTCTGGTTGAGGAGTGATTAAAGCATTCAGCTACTAACCAAAAGGTTGGTGGTTAGATCAACCAAAAGTTTAGATCAACCAAAAGGTTGGTTACTAACCAAAAGGTTGGTGGTCAGCAGCTGCTCCACAGAAGAAAGATGGGGTAGTCTGCTTCCATAAAGATTTACGGCCTCAGAAACCCTATGGGTCAGTTCTACTCTGTCCTATAGGGTCTCTACGAGTCAGTATCAACTCGATGGCAGTGGTTGGCTCTTTTTTTTGGGGGGGTTAGATTGGAGATTGAGTTCCATCTCTGCTACTTGGTCATTCATTCAACAACTAGGACCAGGCACCAGTTCTAAGTGCCAGGGTGACACTGATAAATTTACCAAAAACCCCTGTCCTCACAGCATTTCCATTCTAGTGTGGGAGAAAGCCCACCCTCCAAAAAAAAAACAAGGAAACAAATGCATACACAAAAATAATTTCAGATAATTAGTGATAATGGCTGTGAGAGAAAGGAAACCAGAATAGGGAAATGATAATGAAGGGGACGTTTTTTTAGATGGAAAGCTTCTAAGAAGTTTTGTGAGTAGCTATGTGACAAGGGGCAAGTCGCTAACCTCTGAGGTTCAGCTTTCTGTAACACAGGGATAAGAATAGTTCTTATTGCATAAGATTGCTTGAGAGTTAAACATAACACACATAAAGCATCTAGCATATTCCCTTTCATATTATAGGCACTTAATGAATGGT
>NW_006922034.1:255950-257534 GCF_000298275.1 Orycteropus afer afer | reverse complement strand
CCCCTCCTTGGGTTGCTGAGGCAGTATCACTACGGAAGTAGATTGCCCAACCTTCCTTACTGCAGCAGATCACTAGGTCTTTCTCCTGTGGAGCCTCTGGGGGTGGGTTTGAACTGCTAACCTTTTGGTTAGCAGCATTTAACTGTTGTGCCACCAGGGCTTGGATACCGAATACCCCAGTGAATCAAAGAGCTTTTTTTATCATCCTTTAAAAACACTGTTTGGATGTCATGTGACTTTCTGTAGAACAAAATACTTTCACTATCGATCATTCCTCTAATCCCATGATATTCCTCTGCGGACATAGGTGGCTGTAGTCCCTTCTCACAACAGCCAAATGCCAAGACTATTTCCTCAGTAGGAAAACTCTAACATCAATGAGTGCTTTGTTCCCCGTGTCTGTCTTACACTGGGACCTCTTCTACATGTCTGCATCTATGTCGTGAGTTTTACACTCTCTTCACAGCCTCATGCATGATTCACTCTGATTTCTACCCCTATCACTTCTTCCTCCAAATGATGCCATTCTACCAGGAAAAAGTAAAACACTAAGATAAACAACAGAAGAGACAGCTCACTCTCAGACCTGCCTTCTCTCTTTGTTCCTCTGACCTTAGTCTTCCAGTCCATTTTCTGTGTGTTAGATCCTCTTTGAGTGTGCAAAGGTCACCATCCTTTGTCCTTTCCTTAGTCTCAACTTACGTCAATCTTCACTTTCTTTTAAGTTGGAGCCTATGGTGTGTTCTACTTGCAGTGAGGTCTAATAATTGAGATTCACTGACACTCAGAGAAATTCAGTAGAAATAGGTTTAAGTGAAGGGGCAACTTTCAAAGAACATTTACTTCATATCTTCTCACAACATCTTCAAAAAAAAAAAAAAAAAAAAAACTGCCATCGAGTAGGATCTGACTCATAGCGACTCTTCCTTGGGTTTCTGAGGCAGTATCACTATGGAAATAGATTGCCCAGTCTTCCTTCCAAGGAGTGGTTGGTGGGTTTGAACTGACAGCCTTCTGGTTAGAAGTCAAATGCCTTAGGCACTAGGCCACCAGACTTCCATTAGCCATGGTTATTATAAAGATGATCTGGCTCCAGAAAAGGTGGACATTAGGGGCTCCCCAACACACACACTTCTCAAAGAATTGGCCAAGGAAAACCTTATGAACAGCAAGGAAACACTGTCTGATACATCATTAGGCAACTTTTTGAATAGTCCAGAAACATTGTCTGATACATTGCAGGAAAACAAGTCTCTTAGATTGGAAGGCACTCAAAATATGACTGGGAAAGAGCTGCCTCCTCAGACTAGAACCACCCTTACTGATATGAATAAAGTAAAGCTTTCAGGACCTCCATTTGCTGATGTGGCATGACTCAAATTGAGGAGAAACAGCTGCAAATATCCATTAATAATCAGAACATAGAATGTATGAAGTATGAATCTAGAAAAACTGGAAGTTGTCAAAAATGAAATGGAATGCAAAAAGATTGATATCCTAGGCATTAGTGAGCTGAAATGGACTGGTTTTGGCCATTTTGAATCAGACAACCATATAATTTACTATACCAAGAATGATAACTTG
>NW_006922034.1:248715-255850 GCF_000298275.1 Orycteropus afer afer | reverse complement strand
ATGCCTTACTCACTACCCCACTAGAGCTGCTTAAGTAGTTGAGTGGGGCAAATATTAGTAACAATTTCAGTTGCAGAAATGGGGACTTGGGAAATCAAGTGAACTAGTAACTCATCAAGTGGTGTAAACTATCACTGCTTCTAAACATATTGAACAACTTCTAATCCCAAGCATGTTTCTATGCCAAAATGTAGTATTAGTCAAAAATACTAGTGTAAAAAACTCCATTTCCACTTTCCATACTGACAGCAGCAAGGAGGCAGTACATAGTGTGGTTAGAGCTATGATGCCAGAGCCAGACTACCTAGGTAATAAAATCATATAACTGTCATTTTACTAGCCATGTGACCTTTGGCAAGTTATTTCAGCAGTCTGTATATCATTTTCCTAATCTGTAAACTGGGGAAAATTATAGTATCCACTTTGTTACATTATGGTGGGGACTACATGAGTAATTACAGTTAGTCCCAGATTTACAACATATTCGAGTTATGACAGATTGCACTTATGACCATCTTTTTTTTTAAACATCTTATCATTAGTAACATGTTGCAGCATGTAATTTGCTGTTATTCTGAGATGTTCACTTGCAGATGTTCAATTTTATGATTTACTGTTCAAAACACTGCTGAATTTATAAAGATACTGATAATGAAAGGCAATAATAATAAAAACTAAAAAAAAAGAGACATATTTGACTTATGTCAGAACCACTTTACGGAGTCATCAAAATGGAACATTGTTGTAAATCGGGGACTACTTGTACTACCACATGTTTAGACCAATGCCTGGCATGTAGCAAGAGCTTAACAAATGCTACTTATTCTTCTTATTGTTATTGCAGGAATCTAAGGCCTTAATATTTTTCCTATTGATTTGATCCTGTCAAGGCATATTCTATATTAAAGGGTTCATTTCTGGTCCTGGGTTCAGGTCAGCTTAGCTTACTAGGGTAACTATAGTTGTGGGTCTTTGTTTACTGGTGAACACTCCATTGATTGCTCTGTCCATAACAATAAATCTATATGAAAAAACTGGCAGCTTACAATGATGTCAACTGGGAGCAAGATAGCAAAACACAAGAAAGATGCTGGTGACCAAGTGATAACTCATGAAGAAGGGTAGTAAATGCTGAATTGGAGAGGGCTTTGGAGCTGATGGTCAAGCGGACAGCAGCTCATGGCAAAGCTCTTGTAAGCAACAGTGAGCAGGCACCAACCTAGGTATCAGCTGGGAAATTAGCCCACATGCCCTGAACACCAGTACATTTGCTTAAGTTCTTGGTCTACTTAAGATCTGAGATTCTGGGTACTCAAAGGCAATGTAGTATTTCTCAGTTTTAGACATATCACACATGGGTCAGATCCTGTTCCCCAAAACATAACATCTCCAGTCAAAGCTTTCTATAATAGGCTTAGAGTGCAACAAGAATGTTGATTCTATCTCCCAGTCCCAGCATTAGGAAGGTGGCTCATGATGAACTAAAATATCAGGACTTTCCACATCAAATTGCAACGTTTCGCATTGCTTCAAGCACTCATACACATTAGGAAAACATTCTATATTCATTTCAGGGGGGGAAATATTTGCAATATTTTACCATGATGGAAATTTGCCTCTATGGTGCATTTATGCCAGGTGAACTTCCAAAGGGAATTGCAGCTGTGTTACCCAGACAGGTACATCTGTAAGAAATTGACTAGGCAAGAGAAAAAAAAAAAAAAAATCTTCATGGCGTTTTCCCCAAGGGGAAATTTCTGTAACCTTTTTCTGACAGGCAAGTAATAAGTATTCACATAGGAGCATATTGCTTATATTCCCCTGACAGGCAAGAACGTTTTTCACCCTGGCAAAAAATATGGAGGATAAACTGTGAGTATATTTCTTGTGCTAATCCAGGTGCAAGATTTCATTGCTTGAGTGAAGCCAAAGGTAGAGTCAATAAAGTACTTAAAGACTATAAAAGAAGGAAAAAGTAGATCTTGAGATGAAGACAAAAGATAGGTCTTCAGGTTTCCTGGGTTCTTAAGTTGACTTCAGTCTGCAGAAAACAGATTAACCTTTTGCATACCTCTCTGCTTATCTCTAAACTGGAAAAAATGTGCATATTAAGAATGATATTTTACAGATCATGGCTACTATCCATCAATGAAGAACACATATTGTTATTTTCTTTTTGTAGTGATATTCTATTCTCACTATATTCAGAGTTATGTCAGTGAACTGATTGTTCACTGACATAACTACAGTACTGGGACCCTTAGTAGATTAAGGGACTGTTTTACTAAAAATAACAGTAACACCAGTCATACTAATAATTAACTTTGAGAACTAAAAAGAAAACATAAGCCCAGTTTATTTGCCAGGTTCAGTAAAAGTTATTGTGACTTGCCAGTACTCCCTAACAACTGTAGCCATTAAATAACAAAAGGAACTCCGAAGGGAAAAGAACCACCAGCAAAACTTTCATGGCAATTGATAGGCATAAGTTGGGGAATGGACTTTTATCTCTAACTACATATGACACTGCCTACAGTCATAGATATTCAATGAGAGGATACACAGGACATATCTTAATTGCTTATCTAGGCACCACCATGTCTTGTTCTGTGAGGCTAATGTCCGAGCCTTAGTGGCAGCACAGCTTGCTGCAGGATAACCTCAGCAGGCTGGACCCAGATACTAACAATACAATCAATGGGTAACATTAAATATTTGCATGATTTATGGGTCAAAGGAGAAGTGGGTTAGTGAGGCAGTGAAGGTGGGAGTTAGCTGGTTTCACAGAAAGAAGCAATATGTCTTTACTCTATTCAGTGATGTAGCTCAGTGATGTGATCTGTTATTCTGTTCTTCTCTCCAGTAATTCTGTCCAGGGATGTGGCATGGTCTGTTGCCGTTATAGTTTTCAAATCCTTATTCTTGTTTTCCATTTTAAGCTTCTCATCTCATCTCCATTTTCTATTCTTTTCTATCCCATTCCAAATTCCATTTAGTACTTTAATTCCTATGGCTTCCCACAATTTCTGGTTCTCTATAGAATGCAGCCTTTCTGAAGCTCCTCAAGATGATTCACTTTCCCCAAGGTCCCAGGGATTTCACTTGGCCCCAGAAATTCTGTGGAATCCTTTTGCTTCTACCAGGACACTCCATTGAGGCAGACAGTACTCCATTTGCTCAGTGTCTTTTTTTCCCATCTTGCATACCATTCTATTGACACCCTGTTTTCTCTATAATGCTACTAAGCTCATGTGTGTTGGTATAAGCATTTTAACTGGAAACTTTCTGGAGATAATGTCAAGGCCCCCAAATAGTTACTCCAATAGTAGAAATTCTAAGCTCCTTTGTCAGGCCAGGGAAAGACACTTCTGGTCAGAGGAAAACCTTGGGTAGGACAGTGGCCTCCAGATCATGCCTTCAACAGTATACAATAGTAAGATGGTCAAAAGCAAGATGACAATTAGCTGTCAGCAGGGTCCTGCTGCAACCATCCTTGAAAAGCAGAGAACAGTGTGAGAAGGTGCCAGTCAAGATGAACTATGAACTGCACAGGCCAGAATATACCTGTCTCACTGAGAGAAGGTCATTGTTTTCAACTAGGAAATGATCATTAAACATTCAAGTGAAGAATCCTCTGAAAAAAATATACATAAGACCTATTACCAGGAAAATAAGCAACCAACTAATTATGAGAATTCAAATGGTGAGACCGTCACATGTTTCTAAGTCAACTGCTAGTATTTTTTCAGCTCCCTTCATTCCCTTCTCTGGAGTAGGAGCAGGAGTATCATTATGCCAAGGCTGTTTTTTACCAAGTGCTTGAGGAGGTGCTTGAGTTTAATTGCAGCCAGCCAACCTACTTCCCAGGAGCCGTTAGGCAGGTGTGGAACAGGGGAAAGGCAGTATGTGGGCGGGAGATGAATTAAGTCCTTTCCAATGCATGCTAATGTGCTTTCAGATACCTTTGCCTTATCCAAGAAGGTTTAAAAGTGTCCAAAGACACTCAACTCCCCTACTGCAGTAAAACTGTGTTTTCAGATCATCTACTTCTTGGCAAAGGGATTTAGGAGTAAAGGAATGTCTAGGTAGGCACACTTATTGTTAAAGGTTACATAGAAATATACATAAAGCATCTTGAAAATGCTGATGACTCCTGAGACAATTTACCTGGAAGACTGCAATATAAGACTGATGTCCATACATTCTGAGTAGTAGTGAGCTTGAAAAAAATCCAAAGAAGGAAAAATATGACTGTCCCTAGAAATTCTCTGCCTCAGTAAGCCTGGTCCTCTCAAGGTTAAGGTTGTCCTAGAAGCTTAACACAATACACATTTTCACTCAAGTGATGTCAAATATAGATGTTCGTTATGGGTGAGGGAGGACTGCATAGTCATTCCACGCTGGTGGAAGTTCTGCCATCTTCACCACATTGATTCTAGGGTCAACCTGAGTGTCAATATCTAGTCAGTAAATGAAAGAAGAGAAACAGTGGAAGATCACATGGGAGATTTTTATGGGTTAAAAGTGGCACACATAACTTCTGCTCATATTCCATTAGCAACAAATAATAAAATGGACACACTTCACTGTGTGGAGGCTAGGAAATGTAGGCTGTGTGTCTAGGAGAAAAATAAAACAGGTTTGATGAATAGCCAGTCTCTGCAACATACTCTGATTTTGTTCCCAACTCTGAGGCTCCTTTCCTGAATCTCCTCTCTCCATCTCCTATCCAAATTCTTCCCACTCATCCAGGTGTCAGTTTACACTTCCCTAGTCATCCCCAGTCCTTACATATCTCACTGTGTTCACAGATAATCCTACCCTACTGTTTGCCAAAGTATGGCTTAGGGCCTCCCCAGCACAGAATTATATAGGAAGCTTAATAAAAATGCAGATTCCTGGACTGCATCCCTAACTTGCAAAATCAGGCTCTCTGGAGCTCAGGAATCTGTACATTTCACCAGAGCCTCTGGTGAATCAGAAGCACATTAATGTATGAGATCACTGACCTAGAAGGTTTACAGACTCTATCCTTGATTATAGATGATTTACAACCCTTCTCTAAACTGTTCCCATCTCTAAGTAATCCCTAACAAAATTTAGGCTTTTTGTAGGTGGAGGTGATGCTGTTTTTTCATTCTATTTTTTGTCTCACAGTGTCTAATACTGAATTGGACACAAAATAGGGGCTCAAAATGTATTGTTGGTTGTAAAAGACCCCTAAACTGACAGCTATACAATATTGCTGAAGAAAACTAAAGGACATCTAAATAAATGGTAAGACATCTCATTTTCAAAGACTGGAAGACTTAATATTGTTAAGAAGTCAAAACTAACCAAAGCAATCTACAGCTACAAAACAATTCCTGTCAGAAATTCTAAAAGTTTTTTTTTTATTATTTTTTTACAGAAATGGGAAAGTCAATCCCCAAATTCACTTAAAATTGCAAGGGGCCCTGGGTAGCCAAAAAAAACTATCTTAAAAACAAACAAACAACAACAACATAGGAGAACTGACATTCCCCAATTTCAAAATATACTACAAAGCTACAGTGATAAAAAAACAGTGTGGTATTGGTATAAGAATAGACATCTAGTCCAATGAAATAGAATTGAGAATCTAGAAATGAACTCATACACCTATGACCAACTACTTTCAACTTGGGTGCCAAACCCATTCAATGGATAAAGAATAGTCTCTTCAACAAATGGTGCTGGGACTTCCAGTAAGATGGCAGAATAGGCAGACAAGCTACACAGATGCTCTTCAATAAAGAAAAGACAAACAAATTAACTGAGACAGAGAAGATAATCCTGGGGCCCTGAGCTTTGAAAGGAAGTATACAGAAGTGGATCAGACACCAACTAGTGGAAAACCCTGAATGAAAACCATGAGTACGGAGATGGGCAGAGCTGCAGACATGGCACCAACAGCCTGAATATTTCTAAGCTGTGTTGGGGCCTGAAAATTGACCTAAAGATCAGCCCTGTTCACCAAGGGCTGCAGGGATGACTGCGGTGGCCTATGACTAGGAAGGGAGACAGCAAGGAGGGAGACAACCCAAGGTGTGGACTTTCAGCTGTCCAGAGAGCACAGCAATTTTGATTGTTTACAAATGGTGGCCATATTGGATGTTTAAAGTGACTGAGGGCACAGCGATTTTGAATGTTTACAAGTGGTGGACATTTTTGATATTTAAAGTGACAGCACTCTCATTTGGGTTCCAGGGACCTAAGAATAGGCTTCATTTGCCAAGGACAGCAGGGACATATGGGAGACTGACAATGGGAAAGGAGACAGGTGGTGAGTGTATAAGTGCTGCCAACTAGTGAATAGAGGAGCACAGTACCTTGTTTATGTAGATAACATCCAAATGAAACAAAGAAAATGAAAATCATGGGCAAGTCACTCCAACATACAATCACCAATTAAATATAAACACAAAAACATCACAATGTCTTGGAGACAACAGAGCATCAAAGTTCACACAAAGAAGCAAGAGAAACAAGGGATCAAGATACAAACCCAGAGTTCTGGCAAGATGGTGGACTAGGCAGAAGGACTGCACAGACACTCTTCAACAAAGAAAAGGGAAACCAATTAACACAGACACAGAAGATAATCTTGGACCCCTGAGCCTTAAAGGAAAAGATGCAGAATTGGACTAAACCCCAACTAGCGGAAGAATTTGCGTGAAAATACCAAAAAAGGAGACATACGGAACTGCGGCCTGGCAGCGATCCTGAGTGACCCTGACGACACATACGGCTTAGAGATTCCCGAGTGGTGGCAGGACCTAAGTATTAACCTAAAAATCACTCTGCTAACCAGAGACTGCACAGACTGTGCACAGTGGCTGGGGAACAAATGGAGAAGGTGAAGAGAAAGGTGGGCTGAGCTATGGACTTTTGCCAGTCCAGAGGATGCCGCCATTCTGTAGGTTTAAAAAGCAGCTTGAATATTTTGGATATTTAAAGAAACAGCACTCTCGCAGATTCCTGTGATGGTAGGACTTAAGAATTAACCTAAAAATCCCCCGGCTAGCCAGGGACTGCACGGAGGACTGTGCACGGTGTCTGGGGAACAAACGGAGAAGGTGAAGAGAAAGGTGGGCTGAACTGTGGACTTTTGCCA
>NW_006922034.1:233559-239540 GCF_000298275.1 Orycteropus afer afer | reverse complement strand
TTCAAAAGTTGGAATTAGAAATACCATTTGACCCAGCCATTCCATTACTAGGTATATACCCTAAAGAAGTGAGAGCCATGACAAGAACAGATATATACACACCCATGTTCATCACAGCACTATTTACAATAGCCGAAAGATGGAAACAACCTACATGTCCATCAGCTGAGGAATGGATAACCAAACTATGGTACATACCCACAATGGAATACTTTGCAATAATAAAGAATAATGTAGAAGCTGCAAAACATCTCATAACATGGATGAACTTGGAGGACATTATGCTGAGTTAAGTAAGTCAACCACAGAAGGACAAATATAGTATTAGTTCATTATTGTAAAAAGTCAAGGGAAGGTTTATATATGGAAGGAAACTTTCTTTGTTGGTTACGGGGGGGGGACATTGCAAAACAAAAAGATGCATTGACCCATGTCATTTTAGTTTTGTGTATTTCACTGTATGTAAATTATATTTCAATAAAATGTATTTTTTAAAAAATATGGTGCCAGGACAGCTGGATCACCACATTAAAAATAATGAAATTGGATGCATATTTCCTATTATACAAAAAAATTAATTCAAAATAAAACAATGACCTAAATATAAGAGCTAAAATCATAAAATTCATAAAAGAAAACCTCAGGACTTTCCTTCAGGCAATGAATTCTTAACTATGACATCAAAAGCATGAGCAACAAGACAAAAAAACAGATAAATTGAACTTTGTAAAAATTAAGAACTTCATGCACACTTTATCAAGAAAGGGAAGAGACAATTTGCACCCAAAGCACAATAAAATTAAAAAGAAAAGAAAAGTGAATAGACAACTTACAGAATGGGATAAAATATTTGGGAACCATATCTCAGATAAAGGTTTAATATCCAGAATATATAAAGAGTTCCTACAACTCAACAACAACAACAAAGAAATGAATTTAATAATGGACAAAGGACTTGAACAGATATTTCTCCAAAGAAGACAAATGGCCAATAATCACATAATAAGATGTTCAAAGTCATTAATCATTCAAAATCAAAACCAAACTCACTGCCATGGAGTCTATCTGACTCGTAGGGACCCCTCCTTGGGTTTCCGAGTCAGTATCACTACGGAAATAGATTGCCCAACCTTCCTTCCAAGGAGTGGCTGGTGGGTTTGAACCGCCAGCCTTCTGGCTAGCAGTCAAGTGCCTTAGGCACTATGCTACCAGAGCTCCTCATTAGTCATTAAGGAAATGCAAATCAGAATCATAATGAGATACTACTTCACACCCACTCGGATGGCTGTTATCAAATTATGGAAAATAATAAGTGTTGGTGAGGATGTGTAGAAACTGGAAGCCTTGTACATTGCTGGTGGGAAGTAAAATTGCATAGCCACTGTGGAAAACAGTTTGAAGTTTCCTTGAAAAGTTAAACATAGGATTACCATATATAACCCAGTAATTCAATTCTCAGGTATACCCAAAATAATTGAAGGCAGAAACTAAAACAGACACACATACAACAGTGTTTACTGCACCATTATTCACAATAGCCAAAAAGTAGAATCAATCCCAATTATCCATCAATAGATGAATGGATAAACAAAATGTGGTATAAAAGAAAACTGAAGTTGTAATAAAATGCCACAACATAGATGAACCCTGAAAACTCTATATTAAGCCAGAAACAAAGGGAAAATTTTATGTGATCATACTTACATGGAAATGTAGAATAAGCAAATCCATTGATACAAGAAGTAGATTACTTGGTTACTAAGGGCTGGAGGGAAGGGAAATAGAGAGTTAAGAAAAAAATGTATCGTTGGTTGATTGTGGATTGATCAATGGAATAGGTAGCTGCCAAATAAAATGTGCTAAACAGGATTTTTCAAACTAGAAATATAAAGACTGAGAGGGAACATGATGTTGTTGTTGTTGTCAGGTCCTGTAGGGTCAGTTTGTACTCACAGTGACCCCATGTACAACAGAATGAAACACTGTCAGGTCCTGTATCACACCCACAATCCCACAAATGTTGTGATGTTTGAGTCCTTTGTTGCATCCACTGTCTCAATCCATCTCGTTGAGGCTCTTCCTCTTTTTTGCTGACCAAGCATGATGTCCATCTCCAGGTACTGGTCCCTTCTGGTAACATGTCCAAAGTACAGGTGACAAAGTCTCACCATCCTTGCTTTTAAGGAGCATTCTGGCTATACTTCTTCCAAGACAGATTTATCCATTCTTCTGGCCATCCACAGTCTGTCATACTGTAGTCACTTGTGTGTTGCTGTGATGCTGGATGCTATGCCATGGGTGTTTCAAAAACTAGCAGGGTCACCTGCGGTGAAAAGGTTTCAGCACATCTTCCAGACTAAGACAGAGTAGGAAGAAGGACCTGGCAATCTACTTCTGAAAAAAAAAATTGCCAGTGAAAACCTTGTGAATAGCAGCAGACATAATGAGAGCTCAGAAAATCATGAAAGGCAGAGTTAGCAGGAGTAAGAATTGGGTCATTTCTTACTAGAATTTGTCTGTTCCCTCTCCCCACGCCCCCCAAAAAAAACCAGTCACATTCAAAAAAGGTGAAAATAAGTAAATAAAGGTCAATGTTGCACAATGGTTAATGAACTCAAAGATATCTTCACCTCAAAAAGAAAATATTTACATAATTTGAAAATTATAGATCCAATATGGGATACTAAAAGGAGCTAGGAAGTTATAGGATAGCCCTAACTTCTGGGAGTTTTGATGTCAGTCACAAAAATCCCGTCTGCTCTTCAAGCAGACCCTTGTAACCATTTCAAAAAATAGAATCTTTGTCTGGACTATGGAAAAGACTAGATATGTTGCAGAGGCATGGTTGTGGCAGAACTGGGCATATGCTATGCAACCAAGCATACACATTTCAGCCAGGTCACTAACCCATGCATTACTTGGCCACAAGCTCATATAAATAAGCCTCGGGTACTCCAACCCTATTTCTAGTGTTCAGCTCAGCTCCCTCACCTTGCCTGTACTTTTGCTCCTGCTCTCCTGCTTCCTTGCCCTAAAGAAATTCTGCCCTTCTGCAGGGCTTTTGCTTTCATCTCCTATTTCTTGTTCTGCTCTCACTCTGTGGACTCAATATATGAGCTTTGGCTTCTTTGGTTTTGATTTCTGGTACTCAATAAAGACATGACCCCTACTTCTTGTCACTCTGGTAACAAAACTTTGTAAGGCCTAAATCAAGCCCTGAGGCCCAGATCTTGGTATCCACTTGAGCCCACTTTAGCTCCTCGCAATTAGTCGATTTCCTGGACACTCTAACACTGGGCAATTTTTAAAGATGATCCTTGCTGTTTCCTTCCAATTCCACAATTACAAAGTTTCCCCTATTGCTATATGGTAGTTTGTCTTTATCCCTTAAACTTGGCTGGTCAGTATGATCAGGGATTTCACAAGTACCATCTGCAATAATAGTAGCTTGTATTTAGAGTCTTCATTTTGTGCCACACACTGAGTTACTTTGCGTTTATTATCTAAATCACTCACACAGTGACCCATGAGGTAGGCAATATCATCATCCTTTACAGAAGAGGAAATTGAAGCTTAAAGAAATTAGATAACTTGCCCAAAGTCACACAGCTGGTAACTGGCTGAGCTGAGATTTGAACCCAGATGTGTCTGACACCAGAGTCCACACTCTTAATTACTACACTACAACTGCTAAAAAAAGCACATCATTCTTATCATGGGCTGGGTTTCACATTGACAAAGTCCAATGAATCATTTTCAGTAGGCCTATTAAGCCATGATGCCATCTTTCAATGGACATAAAATTCCTGGCTGCAGAGATCACATGCAATCTACATATAGGAATTAGTAAATCAGTCTATCAAAGTTCCTATTGGTGCAAGACGCTGGGAGAGGTGTTAGTGCCTGAAAAAAATTAAGTTTCACATATTGGTTGAAGGGTGAAGTGGGAAGTGGAGTTTGTGTGGAGGAGAAAGGTGAAAGGAAAAAGATTTGAGCACTATATCTAGAATAGGTTTATCCTGGAGACTGAAAGTAGATCCAAATGCACTGAAACCGCATATAGCACTATAGGAAGGAATTTTTCATAGTCGTAGTCTTCTAATACATGGAAAGGGGGAAAAGCTGGATAAAACAATAAAGCTGACATATCATGAAGGTGCTTAATTGGAAAGATATGAAACCGACATTATCAAAGATGGGGAAACAGGCTCAAAATGATCCTTTACCACTCCAGCGAGTCACGCTCTTAAAATTTCACCAGCTCAACAATAGGGGTATTATGGTATATGTTCCTAAAAATGTGTCTCCAAACGTTTTAAGAACCTCTTTTAGTCCTAAATTGACTTGGCAATAGTCATTGCTGCATCTGTATAGTATGACATTGGTACAGGAAGAGAAATGTTTTAAGCTCCCAGCAAGGATAGTTTAAAGGTCAGAGCTAGTTTCTGGGTAGTGAAATAAAACACCATTTAAGTGAGCCAACTGACTGGTTAAAAATAAAGACTTGAATAAAGCTTATGGATTTTTTTTTTTTATTAAGGTTCTCAGTAATCCTAGTATGTTGATAAAGAAGCAAAGAAGGAACAAAAAATATTTTTGCCCAAGCAAAATAGAACAGATTCTTATATAAAATCCTCTGGATAAATTGCCAGTTAACATGTTTCAAATGCCATTGATCACAACTACCCATATAAAATATGGGATTTCACTAGATACACTCATTCTATGTTTCACATCTCTTTGTCAATGTATAAGACTCTCTGATTTAAGGCAATTTAAGCTATCATGGCCCTTAGTCACCCTTTAGGACAGGGAACTGAAATCATCCCTGTGGCTCAACTTTTAGCCTAACAATAGATAGGCTTATAAGGTGAACAATAACACCACAGAGGTATGCACTCTTTAGAACAATCAACCATGCAAGATCAAAAGGGAAACATTTGCCCAAGAACAAAGTTCAAAAGGCAGGAAGGGTTAGGAAAGAAGGAGGAATGGAAGCAAGAAACACAGGGAGGAAGTGGAATGAGTGATGTTACATTGAGGAGGTTGCCATCAATGGCATGAAACAAAATGTGTATGAACTGTTGAATGGGAAACTGATTTGCTATGTAAGTTTCCACCCAAATCACAATAAAAAGTTTTTTTTTTTTAAAAAAAAGTAAAGGCATTTTCGTTGTTCATATACAAATGTGCTCATTGTTTACCAAATAAACTTTTCAAACTAAAACACACACACACAAAAAAAAAAATTTAAGCCACTGATTCCTTGTTAGAACAAATTACTAACTTGAGCAGTGACCAACCAAGCAACTGCTTCAGTGGCAAACAAGACTGGAATTGTGATCACAGCAGTCCTCAGCAGAAACCCCAATTGAATACAAGAGGAAGGTGTACCAAAAAAAGCTCATTACTTTTTCAATCATCATCATCATGATTGTGTGTGTGTTTGTGTGCCTGTGCATGCGTGCACATAAGGGAGAGAGGGAGAAAGGACTCAAAAAGCAAGATAGCAAGACAGAGAGAGAAAGAGAACACTGAATAACATCAGATGTATTCATTCTGTCATTACCTATCAAGGATTTGGAGAAGTTTGGACAGATGACATTTGACAAGTAACTGAAAGGCAAAGAAATAAAAGAGATTCCCTAATTAATACACCAAATTATTTTCCCAACTATATATCTTCTACCCTCCCCCAGAAAGTCTTATTAGAAGTACAAATACCAAACAAGGAATAAGCCACTAACCCCTAACTGCAAACTTGTTGTTTTGGTTACTTTGCACTGCTCTAACAGAAAATACCACAAATGGCATGGCTTTAACAAACAAGAGTTTATTCTCTTACGGGAGCTCTGGTAGTGTCATGCTTAAGGCATGTGACTGATAACCAGAAGGCTGGCAGTTCAAACCCACCAGCCACTCCTCGGAAGGAAGGTTGGCAATCTACTTCCATAGACATACCGCCTCAGAAACCCAAGGAA
>NW_006922034.1:231506-233224 GCF_000298275.1 Orycteropus afer afer | reverse complement strand
CCTCAAAGCTGCTTCTTTTATAATGGAAGCAGACCACTTTTCTGAAACAGCTACTCAGCTGCTCCACTAGATTCCACCATGGAGTTAACTACCGATCTTACCATGGGGAGTAACCACATCCAGCTGCCCAGCCACTCAACCAGGTCTAGCCAAGTTGACACATAACCTTAACTACCACATTTGTTCATTAGATTTGCTGTAGTCAACAAGAGTATCAAAGACTCAATCAAACCCATTTCCTTTCCATCCTAGGCACATGGCTAGAGACTATTTCCCAGCTTCCCTTGCAGTAGGGTATGGCTATGAACTGTGGGTGGAAGGTACACTTTCAGACCTAGCCCATAAAACTGTCACACACATGATTCTCCGTGTCCTTTCTTCTGCCAGCTTGATGCAGATGAACAGAGTAACCCTGGAATAACCCATTGCCCTCAAGTCAAGTCCTAACCATAGCAGTCCTTTAGGACAGAGTAGAAGTGTTCCAGAGGGTTTTCTAGACTGTAAATCTTTAAGGAAGCAGACTGCCACATCTTTCTTTCACAACTCTGGAATAGATGTATTCAAGATGGTTAAATCTCCAGCCAATCAGGAACATTCATTTTGGCCTTTATGTGCATGAAAAAACAGCTGCTATTGTGTTAAGCCTCAGAAATGTGGAGGCTTGTCTGTTACTGCCATTCCATTACCTTAACTAAAACATCCAGTGAAGCCTTTGGGGAATGAAATACAGGAAAGATAACTTTTAATGGCAGAGAGAGGAGCTCACACAGGATAGGTCCCAGAGTAGGAGGTACTGGGCAGCCATAGAGCCCCTGGGGAGCCTGGAATACTGGGAGGGGAGGTGGCAACAAAGATAAACATCCCCACTTTGCTATTCTGCCTGGGGCCAGCCCTCATTACAGTAATAAACCTGAAGCCAGAAGATGAATCACCTCAGCACGCTACTATTTATACCTCTGATCCCTACTCATGTTCCTATTAAAAGAGCACAAATTTATAATTTTAATTATCTAAAACTTGTAGAGATTTAAACATCTGCTTTAAGTGTTCAATAAGTATTAGAAAAGCAATCCATTTTTTCTTTAAGCTGAGTCATGATTTACAGTTTTCTGCGACTTGCACAACTCATTGCAGTCAATGCCCAAGGGGGAGCTTGAGAGAAAAGCAGGGAGCACTTTAATTAGCCCACAATTAATTCCATTTAGGCTGCCACCATGAAATGTAACCACCCTAAAGAATAGTAAATCATCCAATTACCAATTTTGATGTGTTAGTCAGCCCTAAAGCCAAAAGCAATCTTATTGATATATAGCATGCTCGGAATTGAATTTAGGTGGCAATTCAATGGCAACCTGTTCAGACTGAGGAATACTTAGGAGGCATTTGGTGATGTAAAAACTGTCACCTAGTCCATAGGATAGGGAGCTCTGGAGCTGTAGTGCTTAAGGTACTCAGCTGCTAACCAAAAAGTTGGTGGTTCGAACCTACTAGCTGCTCTGTGGAAGACAAATGAGGCAGTTTGCTTCTGTAAAGATTTACAGCCTTGGAAACCCAATGAGTTGAAATAGACTCAATGACAATGAGTTTGGTTTTTGTTTTGAGTCCATATGGTGAAGGCTTTATTTAAAAGCTTCCATGGTTTGATTCAGGAAACTTGGTGTGTCGCCTCCTCCAAGAATAGTGATTTTCAAAAGATGGGCCATGAACCCAACAGGAAA
>NW_006922034.1:230478-231061 GCF_000298275.1 Orycteropus afer afer | reverse complement strand
TGTACTTTGGTCATGTTGTCAGAAGGGACCAGTCCCTGGAGAAGGACATTATGCTTAGTAAAGTAGAGGGTCAGTGAAAAGGAGAAGACCCTCAATGAGATGGATTGGCACAGTGGCTGCAACAATGGGCTCAAGCATAGCAAGGATTGTGAAGATGGTGCAGGACTGGGCAGTGTTTCGTTCTGTAACACATAGGGTCACTATGAGTCAGAACCAACTCGACAGCATCTAACAACAACTGCTTTTAGGATAAAGTCTAAAATCTTTATTGTGGCCTATAGGGCCTTAAATAATCTGGGCCCTGAACATCTTCCCACTCTCATTTATATGCTCCAGTTACATTGGCTCTCTTTGAATTCCTCATAACTGTTGAGTTTTTTCCCACCTCTGGGCCTCTGTATGTGCTGATTCCTCTTCCTGGAATGCCCTTCACCCTTACTCCTCCTTCATCCAACTAACCCCTTGCAAAAACGGCGAGGAGGCCACACGTTCTGACTTCCTCTAACCCTACAAGGGGAAGGCAGGATTACCAGCAGTAACCCAAGGCCTATTACTGCAAGGCCAGACATGCTGCCTCCCTCCA
>NW_006922034.1:227270-230158 GCF_000298275.1 Orycteropus afer afer | reverse complement strand
CAGTTGCTAATAGCAATTCCCACCTTGGAGTTTACAAAGACTTATGGGTAGAAAAGCCACACTAAGTAATTTACTACACCACATCCCTACTCATCCTTCAGGTTTCTGTTCAATATGTCCCTTTACCAGGCAGACCTCTCCTGTACCTAACCAATCAGGCTGAGGTCAACCATTATATGCTCTTGTAGTACTTCCTCTATTTCTTGCTTTCTTAAATGTCTATAATGTAATAATCTTATTCTAAATTAAAAGTGCATATTTTAAAAAAAGTGATTAGCTACCAACACAGTATGCATTACTACATCATACTGAAGCATCTATAGAATAGAATTGTTTGGTTTTGAGAGTGCTGAAGGAGAAAGTTGGACTTCAAGGCACTTTTAAAACAAAAAACCAAACTCACTCCCATCATGTCAATTCCAACTCATAGCAACCACCAATGGGTTTCCAAGGCTGTAAATCTTTACAGAAATAGATTGCCTCATCTTCCTCCTGCAGAGCAGCTGGTGTGTTTGAACCACTGGCCTTCTGGTTTACAGCCAAATGTCTTACTGACTACACCACCAGAGCTCCTTTTATAAGGCACTTTTAAGGAGGGCAAATAAAGGGAGTACCATGAGGGAGAGCCAGAGCAAAGCAAGGAATTTAAGAGAAAAGGGGTAAAGAAAGAGCAGAAAAGGAGACTGAAGGCTGATTTTATAAGTTTGCTGGTAATTGGCCCTGGTCCTTGATTCAATGATAGTTTGATGACAGAGGTGGGAGATGATATTTTGACATTCTCTAACCCAACCATTCTGATGTAGCCTAAGAACGAATCATTGATACTTTTAAGAAGTGATGGTGGGACAACTGTTCCACACTTCGGTGGTTTGTGGTAGTTAAGGTTGTGTGTCAACTTGGCTGGGCCTGGTTAAGTGGCTGGGCAGCTGGATGTAGTATTCCCCATGATGAGACTGGTAATCAGCTCCATGGTGGAATCTACTGTGAGCAGCTGAGTAACTGCCTTAGGGAGGTGGTCTCCTTCCTGTATAAAAGAAGAAGCCTTGGGAATAGCCTCTAGTTTTTTGCCACATTTGAACCCTGCATGTAGCCGAGTCATTCATTCAGCAGCCTGTCATGCTCTGCCGATCTTGGGACTTTCAATGGACTTGAATCAATGGCCTGCCATGTGGTTTGGTAACATTGGGGAGGTGCCTTTTCACTTGTGGACCTTGGGTTTATCAGCCTCAGCAGCCAGCAGCTGCCTGAGTGAAGAAATCCTCCAGCTTCAGTGGGCCGGGAGCCAGAGGCAGAGCTGAAGCAAAGGTTGAGGGGTTTTCACTCAACCCCTAGAACCTGGCACTTTGAACTCTCACTTCTAGCCTCCAAAACTGTAAGGGAATAAACTCCTGTTTGTTAAAGCCATCCAGTTTGTGGTATATTCCTGTCAGAGAGGCACTAGGTAACCAAAAGAGTGGTTCAGACCCACCAAGTGTCACTATGGTAAAAAGACCTGTCGATCTGCTTCCGTAAAGATTATAGCCAAGGAAATCCTATGGGGCAGTGCTACTCTGTCACATGGGGTCGTGAGAAGTCAGAATCAACTTGGTAACACCCAACAGTATGAAGACAACAATGTCACCCTTTCAGTTTTTGTTTTTAAATTACTAAGTAATATGCAAATGAAAGGAGCCCTAGTGGCAAATGGTTAAGTACTTGCCTGCTAACTGAAAGGTTGGCAGTTCAACCCACCAGTCACTTCACAGAGAAAAGAACTGGCAATCTACTCTTAAAAAGATTTCAGTCTAGGAAATTCTGTGGGGCAGTTCTATTCTATCCTATAAAGTCACTATGAGTTGAAATAGACTCAATAGCACACAACAACAAGATCAAAAATGAGATGGAGATGCTGTAAGGGTTAGGAATGAGGTGGGGGTCAGGTGCCATCTTACATTCACTCTCCATTTAACCAAGAGCCTCATGGTTATCACATGTGCCCACTTCAGAAAGAGCCATTAATCATTCCGAGCAAAGTGTCTGCTCATCCTCTGGGATGAATGATCTCCTTCTCAGTTACATGTTCTTTGAATGACAGATTTAACTGCTTGATAAGAAAGTGTAGGGAGCTCTGGTAGCATAGTGCCTAAAGCATTTGACTGCTAACTAGAAGCTGGCGGTTCAAACCCACCAGCCACTCTTCGAAAAGAAGGTTGGGCAAGCTACTTTGTAGTGACACCGTCTCGGAAACCCAAGAAGGGGTTGCTATGAGTTAGGTCCGTCTTGATGGCACATAACAACAACAACAACACAAGAAAGTGTCTGCTTCTCCATTTGAAAAGCTAGAAGATAGGTATCTCTGATTTTTGTAGGCTTCCTAATTATACAAACTTTATCTGATCGAGTATCTATTAGACAGTGTTATGGGCAAAACAGGTGAAATGCAACATGATCCTTTATTTTCAGCTCCAGACTTCATGGTTCCTGTAGAACACTTATTAAATATAAAAGAAGAGTTGCTGTCGAGATGATTCAGATTCATGGAGAACTCATGTGTGTAGAATAGAACTGAGCTTCAGAGAGTATTCAAAACTGTGACTTTACCAGGATCAGATTACCAGGCCTTTCTTCTGAAGAACTTCTGGGTAGATTTGAACTGCCAACCTTTTGTTTAGTAGTCACTGCTTAACCATTTGTATATCAGTATGGTTTGTGCTTGACTGCTAACCTAAAGGTTGGTGGTTTAAACCCACCCAAAGGTACCACAGAAGAAAAAGCCTGGAACTCTGCTACCATTAAGATTATAGCCAAGAAAATCCTGTTGCTGTTGTTGTTATGTGCCATTGAGTCAGACCCGACTCATAGCGACCCCTCCTTGGGTTGCCAAGTCAGTATCACTATGGAAGTAGATT
>NW_006922034.1:221876-226605 GCF_000298275.1 Orycteropus afer afer | reverse complement strand
AGTGTATCATGCTTAGTAAGGTGGAGGGTCAACCAAGAAGAGGAAGGCCTTCAATGAACTGGATTGACACAGTGGCTGCAACAATGGGCTCAGGTATAGCAAGGATTGTGAGGCTGGCACAGGACCAGGCAGTGTTTTGTTCTGTTGTACATAGGGTGGCTATGAATTGGAGCTGACTAACAACAAGAATAACATGGGTATGAATTAGGGCTGGCTCAAGGGTCAAGAATGTCTCATGTATATATCACTGAGAGTAAAAAATTAGCAATGCAAAATGTGGTATAACCATACAATGAAATGATACCCAACCATAAAAAGGAATGGCATTCTGACACATTCTACAACATTGATGAACCCTGAAAACAGTATGCTAAGTGAAATAAGTTGATCACAAAGGACAAATATTGTATGATCTGACTTACATGAAATATCTAGAATAGGCACACACATAAAGATAGAAAGTCGATTAGTAGTTACCAGGGTCTAGGAGAAGGAATGGAAGCTCTGGTAGCGTAGTGCCTAAAGCACTTGACTGCTAATCAGAAGGCTGGTGGTTAAAACCCACCAGCCACTCCTCAGAAGGAAGTTTGGGCCATCTACTTCTGTAGTGATACTGCCTTGAAAACCCAAGGGGAGGACGCAAGGAGTTGGGGCCGACTCGACGGCATATAACAACAACAACAGGAGAAGGAATGTGTTGTAGGGATGTGTGGTACGGTAAATTACTTAGTATGGCTTTTCTATCCATGATCTTTGTGACTCCCACCAGATGACTTGGTGGAATTATGCAAATATAAAGTCCTTGTGGCCTACTAAGGGGGTTGGATAGATTTTTAGTAATGTAAATAAGGTACATGGCACCCTTGTGGGGGTGGGACCATGAGAATAAGGTGTATAGAACCCTAACATGAGGATTGGTGCATTTTGCCATTCAGCTAGGCTTCAGATGAGCCTTCCCAGAGGCAGAGGGGGGATCTCACTACATCAAGACAGAGAAGAGTTGTGAGTGGACATCCTTGGACCCAGGATCCTTACACTAAGAGATGGCAGAGAGATGGTGGCAACAGCAACAGCAGAACCAAGAGACCTGTACTAGCAGCGTGGCAGACTTGCTGGCCCATGGAGCAAGAAAGTTGAGTGCTTTCTGGCAGGAAGCTTGCTGGCAGAGCAGGGTGCACCTATCCGCAGAGCTAAAAAAAGCCCAAGCAGGACAGAGGCCAGACAGAGAAGCTGAGGGCCAAAGAAGAGTGTGCCTGAGGGCATAAGCAAGCATAAGCAAGGGGAGGTTGTCCTGATTAAAGAATTATATCCTGAGCATTCCTGAACCTGAGTTGTAGCCTGTAATAAATAAACTAATAAACTAATAAACTCATAATCGTGAGTATTGTGAGTATTGTCTGTGAGTACTGTGTGGCCATTGCAAGGAATTACCAAACCTAGCAGAGAATTAGGAGCTCCGGGAGCCTAGTGCCTAAGGTATTTTACTGCTAACCAGAAGGCTGGCGGTTCAAACCCACCAGCCACTCCTCAGAAGGAAGACTGGGCAATCTACTTCCGTAGAGATACCACCTCAGAAACCTAGGGAGGGGTCGCTATGACCTGACTCGACAGCAGAAAATTAAAGTGTGGTGGGAGGAACAGTTTGTATCAGAAAGGGTAAAAAGGTGTAGCATGTCTGGCCTCATAAGAGTAAGTGTTGAGCTGCTGATGGTGATTCTGTCTCTCCCTTGCAAAGTCAGAGGAGGCACTTTTAGCAGAGTGAATAGGAACTCATTGCTTAGTAAGTAGTTTCTGTGGGGGTGATGAAAAAGTTTTAGAAACAAGTAGTGGTGATGGTTGCACAACATTCTAAGTGTGATAAATGCCACTGGATTGTACACTTGAAATTGGCTAGAATGGCAAATTTCATGTCGGGTCTATTTTACCACAATAATAAAAATGTTCTGTAAAATATAAAAAGAAACAAGCAAACACACATTGCTGTTATAGTTTGACAGGGCTCTCTTGATGTCATTTGTGTCAAAATGACTGCGTAAAAATGTCGTTCTCTTGAATGCAGCCCAAAAATGCAGAGAGGAATGTCCTGAGTACAGATAAAAGACCTAACAGCCAGCCAGTGCCCTGGCTTACTGCTTGCCCTGGGCTTAACACAGTGCCTCTCCCTTTGGGTTCTGAGGCAAGATTGTCATTACCAAATCTCCGGAACTAATTAAGCCAAGAAAGCTCAAGTGATGACTGGATTAAGGAGATGAGTTCTAGCCACAATTCAAGACCTGGAGCATATTTAATGTGAAGGAGACTAAACACAGCAGGGCTGTTGCTGGGATGGCATGTGAGTCAACACGTGCTCTCACACATTCTCATTCTCATTCTCATTCTCTCTCTCTCCCTCCTGATGCATCACCCTAGAACCGAATCATGATGGCATTTCCAAAGATAAGAGAATTTCATTTCCCACCACCAAGCCAGGAAATACTCCAGCTTCTCAGGCATTTAACTCTCCAACAATTTATTTGAAGCCACTGCACTGAAGGCAGCAGATGACTGGGCCCCTCAAGGCATTGCTTTGTGTGAGACAAACACAGCAGGCTCAATTCTGCTGCTAGCCATTCAGAGTTCTCACGGCAGCTCTCTGACATCTCCAGGCTGGTACAGAAGAGCCGCAAGACCTTCAGGCCTTTTAGAAGGGATTATTTTTGAAAACTTTCTTACCCTGCAACTAGAGTTGCAGTAGGAGCTGTTGGGCAGCATCTGAGAAAACACTTTCTTAACAGGATGAGAGTCTATCATCTGACCTAGAATTCTTCTAAACTTGTCTTAATTGGTTTTGTTTAATACAGAACATACACATACCACACATCACACACACTGATCAATATATGAAAAGAAGCAGAGGAGAGAACAAGGAGTAACCTCAGGTGCACAGGAACTGAAATAAATCTTGGAGTGAGGACACTGCTTCCCCTGCAGCACTCTCAAGTGGTGGCTGATTAGTTTCTCACACCCCAAGTACCTCAGGGCCAGGAAGTTTGGTAGGTGTCATCTTCATTCCTCATTGCTATTTCTAGTCCTCTTTACTCTTATAAACCTCCCTTTCAGCTTATGTCATCTGTCTATACCAGCCTCTCTCTCTTTTTCTGTAGCTGTCAACTCTTCTTTCATTTATCAAACCTTGGCATCTTTCTGCTTATCTAAGCTGTGTCATCATTTTTTGTGACATTGATATGCATATAGATGGCTCATCCTGTCCTCTGGTTTTTTAGTCCTTGACCACCTCATTTCCATTGACCTTCATCTACATCCCATCATAATCACCCATCCCTAAGATCCTTAAAACTGCTTCACCTCCCATATCACTAATTTCAGCATTTTGTTCTCTGGTCATGTTGTTGCTGTTGTTGTGTGCCATTCCGTCAATCCTGACTCACAGTGACCCTATAGGACACAGTGGAAATACCCCATAGGGTTTCATAGGCTGTAATCTTTACAGGGCCAGATGGTGAGGTCTTTTCTCCCTTGGAGATGCTGGTGGGTTTGAACCACAGACCTTTTGGTTAGTAACCAACTACTTTAACCATTACACCACCAGAGCTTCTTAAAAAGCCAAACTTCTTACATAGATTACAACTCCTAGCAACCCTATTGGACAGATTAGAACTGCCCTATAGGATTTCCAAGGCTGTTGTTTTTATGTAAGCAGACTGCCACATCCTTCTCCTGCAGAGCTGATGGTAGGTTAGAACCACTGACCTTTTGGTTAGAAGCTGAGCATTGAATCACTACACCACCATAACCTCTGGCTATAACCTCTTTTATTTGTAGTTTGCAGGTTCAAGTACTTCCACTATAACTATTCTTTGACTCTAATAGGATCTCTAGTCCATTCACTTCTTTCAGATAGATTTTCTTCACCTCTTTTCTTAATCTAGTTTAGATTCCTATCTAATTTAGATCTCCATCCTTTCAATAACTCTTCTCAAAACTATAAACCCCCTTGCGTCTCTGTCATTTAATTGCATATATCTTATAAACTCTCAATACTAGATGAATCCTATTAACTATTTTCACAAAGCCTGAATCAGAGTGATCAATCACTGCTAGATAAAGTCACACTAGCAGAAGACTGGGACCACTATCTTCTGAACTGGACTCCATAGTCACCAATCTCATACATGTTATTAACACCACCTTGTATTCCTTATGCATGTCTTTGGTCAATTCCTTCTCTTACTTTTCAGAGACTACTTGAAACTTTCTCCATTCTCCTCACATCTCCAAGCCTCTAATACATCCTGCTACTTTACTCTCAGATTACAAAAAAAAAATTGAAGCTATTAGACATAGATATTTTTCTCTTTTTGATTACAAACATAAAAGCCTACCTACACCTGTGTGTGTCCTTTTACAAGTTCAAGGCAGACTGCCTAGTTTTAATTTCAGATCTACCACTTATAGCTGTTCAAATTTTGTCAAATCACAAAACCTTTCTGAGTATTCTATTTTCTGTTGAACAGGGATTAAAAAAAAAAAAAAAAGTTGCCATCAAGTTAATGCCAACTCATAGCTACCCATGAGTGTCTGAGTTGACCTGTGTGCACAGGGACTCCCTCTCAGTCTTCTCCTCACCCTCTAAGAGAACCAATCCATCTAGGTCCACTACTTTAATTGCTAAATGTATTTCTTTAGCCCAGTCCTCTTCTCTGAGCAGCAAACATTTATATCCAATCAT
>NW_006922034.1:218968-221181 GCF_000298275.1 Orycteropus afer afer | reverse complement strand
ATAGTTATGAGTTTTGACAAATATATATAGTAATGTAACTACCACAACAATCAAGAGCCATCACTCCCAAAAAACTCTCTTATGCCGCCATTTTATAGTCAACTCTTTCCTCCTTGGAAATCACTGATCTGTCTTGACCTTAGGTCCAGCTGTTTTTGATTGTGTGAACTACTAGTACTAGGGCATCTATCAGTCACTGCCACCACATCTCACAGTAATCTTGTCCCATAAATATGGATTAATGTTTACTTAAATCTCATTGGCTTCTATTTTGTTTCAGGATTATGGAAAAAGCCTTAATTGAACTTTATATATGATCTGATAGCTGATACTACTGAACCATCCAAATCAGTTGACTTCTTCAGAAGATGCTTTGGAATGCCTAACTGGACAATGCTCTTCTTCTTGTTAGCTGCCATTGAGTAGGCCCCTGATTCGTGGTGACTCCATGCACAACAGTACAAAACATTGCCCTGTCCTGCACCATCCATAGGTTCAGTTGCAGATTGGACCATTATGATCCATAGGGTTTTCATTGGTGATTTTCAGAAGTAGATCACCAAGCCTTTCTTCCTAATCCATCTTACTCTGCAAGTTCTGCTGAAACCTCTTCAGCATTATAAGCAACATGCAAGCCTTCACTGACAGACAGGTATTGGCTGTACATGTAGTACACTGGCCAGGAATTGAACTTGGATCTCCCTCATGGAAAGCAAGAATTCTACCATTGAACCACCAATGCCTCTCAGTTGGACAATGGAGATCCTTCAATGATTGTTATTGTGTTGTTGTTAGCTGCTATCAAGCCAGCCCTTGAACCATAGCGATCCCATGCACCACAGAAGAAATACTGCTGGGTCCTGTGCCATTGCAGATCTGACCATTATGATCAAAAGAGGATAAATCAAGAACCTAGGTGTGGCATTATTGAACTGATCTACTCCCATTCATCCCTGTTCGTTGTGATTACACTATGGCCTCTCACTGATCCACTCCTCATCTTTATAACTGATATCATCTCGTTGCTTCAGAGATGACCTATTTGCCTCATGCAGTGTGGCTTGTGTTTATGGCAGAGTGGATAAGAGGACTGGAACTGCCACTTATTAAATAGGCAAGTATCTTAACTTCTTTGTGTTTCTATTTTCTCATCTGTAAATTTAGGATAAGAACAGGAGCTATATATCATTGTTGTAAGACTTAAATGATATGACACATGTAGAGTGCTTAGAACAGTGCCTGGCCTGTAGTAAATTGTTAAAAACATTGTTACGGATTTAATTGTGGCCCCCCCCCAAATATGTGTCAGTTTAGCTGGGTCATGATTTTCAGTGGTTTGGTAGTTATGTAATGATGTAATCACCTCCCATGATGGGATCTGATATGATCAGCCAATCAGTTGTAAGGGGATTAGGGTGGGATGCAACACCCTTACTCAGGTCACAGCCCTAATATGATGTAAGGGGAATTTCCATAAAAGATAAAAGGAGAGAGAAACTAGCAGAGAAGTAGGGACTTCAGTATCACCAAGAAAGAACAGCCAGTAGTGGAGCACATACTTTGGAACTGGAGTCCCTGTGCTGAGAATCTCTTAGATCCAGGAGAAGATTGATGCCAAGACATATGGAGATCTCCAAGAAACATTGGGCCCATGTATGTTGAAAGGAAACAGCAACCTTTCCCTTGAGCTGACAGAGACAGAAAGCCTTCCCCTAGAGCTGACCCCCTGAATTTGGATTTCTAACCTCTTAAACTGTGAGAGAATAAATTTATGTTTGTTAGAGGCATCCATTTGTGGTATTTCTGTTTTAGCAGCACTAGATAACTAAGCAGAATTTGGAACTAAGAGTGGGGTGCTGCTCTAATAGACACCTAAAATGTAAAAGTGATTTTGGAATTAGGTAATGAGTAGAGGCTGGAAGAGTTTTAAGGTGCCTAATAGTGAAAACCTACAGTGATTTGAGGAGACTATTGGTAGAATTATGGACATCAAAGGAAATTCTGATGAAAGCTCAGAAGGAAGTGGGAGAAAAACTGGAGATCCTGCATCGAGTGGGAGGAAATACATGGAACAAAATTCAAAAACACAATAATGACCAGCATTACTGATCAGAAGGAGTCTGGTGGGACCCCCAAGATTATGGCCCTGGGACAAACCTCACTCTCAAGGGCTGGCTTTCAGCCCAACAGTAGTAAGAATTATTAAAAAAAAA
>NW_006922034.1:207759-218763 GCF_000298275.1 Orycteropus afer afer | reverse complement strand
AGGGGAGCTGTTGCATTGTGGTAAACTGTGGTCAATGTCATGAGACAAAGTATATGTGAACTGCTGTATGGAAAGTGAATTTGCTCTGTAAATCTTCACCAAAATCACACACACACACACACAAATCCATGGGAAAAAAAAAAAAACAGTAGTAAGAATTACATGTAGAACACCCAACTCAGGGCGATGTACCCACCTACTGTATGGGGAGACAGCCCTTGGAGCAATCAGCCATGGGACACCAAAGGGGCAGCATTCACATGGAGGAAAATCTGGACATACAGGAGTGCATAACTAACAAGGGCACAGGGATGGGGTGGTCACTGGTAAGGGAGAGGAGGAGAGTGGGGATGGTAATTGGGGAGTGAAACCAAATGTACACAAACTTGAATGTAAAACAAATTCTGCTTTATAAATTTGCACCTAAAGCACAATTAAAAATAAAACAAAAAGGAAGTGAGGAGAACCATAACACTGGAGACACTGCAGATAGTGAGAAGAAGTGGCAGAGAACTGGAAGCAGCAGGACCAGGAGACTGGCATGAGACAGTGTGGGAGCCGACCCATGGAGCAAGACAGCTGAGTTCCTTCAGGCAAGAGGCTTCCTGGAGGACTGGGACACCAGAGGGGCACTTGTTAGCAGATCTAGGCTTGCCAACCCATGGAGCAAAAGCACTTGAGCACCTTTGGGCCCAGGCTTACTGGCAGAATGGTGTGCCTCTGGGCACTTATGGGCAGAGTTAAAGAGCTTTATAACACTCGCCCAAGCAGAGCAGAAGCCAAGCATTCCTGGGAGGCCCAAGAGGACAAGGGGCTAAGAAATCAGGGCAAGGAACCACAAAGGAGAAACTGAAGAAAAAAGGAGCATGGGAACCAGAACTACTTTGGTCTCAAATGATACAGGTCATGACCTTTGGGGTCTCAAAAGTTGGGACCACAACCTGCTGGGTCTCAAATGGTGGGCCATGGCCTCCTAGTTTTCAGAGTTAGATCTTCACCAATTCAGTTCCAGAGTGTAGGGCTGCCATTCACAAGTGCCAGGGAGATGAGGCCGGATCTGCTACCTAAGACTGAGGAAGTAGGGCTGCTATCCCCAAGAGGCAGAAGAATGAAGCCTGCCTGGGCTAAGAAGGTGGGGTCACCACTCAGTTGGACTAGGAGAATGGGACCACCAAGGGAGCTGTCCCAGTGGGCCTAGAAGGCAGAGCTGAAGTCCAGGGCCAAGATGAAGGACCAAACTGTCTACTCGAAACTTGCCTAAGACCCCCTGAAACCTCAAAGATAAATTCCACCTGCAGACCGCACACCCTCCCCTGCCTTGAGAAACCTTAGAGATCAACTTCGCCTGCAGATCCCATATCCTCCCCTGCCTGTGAAACCTCAAGGATAAGTTCTACCTGCAGACCCCACCCCACCCCCGCCTTGTCAAAAACAACCCCACTTCCTGGAAACTGCAACTCTCGCAAAACCCCGTGAGCACCAGAGGTCCCTAGAAAAGGGGGCAACACTTCCCCCAGGCATGGCTCTACTCTGCAGCTGACATTGTTCACGTTGCTTCTAGAGTCGTTCCTCACGGGCGTTTCTTCAATAAAGTGTGCTCTGATCTATTGAGGTCGTGGCTTTTTTTTTCTTTCTTTGCTTTCACTTTAACTTCTGTACTTCCTCACTTTTCTAACACAAGAGGCCCTCCATCCAGAAATCATGGACAACATCCAGAGTCTGGAGGACAGGGCCACTGCCTAGATAGTCTTAGAGAACAGAGGATTATTTTCAAGCTTTGAGAGTTTTTTACTTGCCTGGTGCTTGTTACCCTTTCTTTTCCCCAAATTTCTCCTATCTGTAATGGAAATGTCTACTTTGTGCCTGTTCTACCACTGCATATAACTTGTATTCTAGAATTCATAGGTTTACAGATGAAAAGGAATTGGAATGGAAGGATGGAATTAGAAAATGAAGTTGATTTAAAACTTTTGGGATGATATGCTGAGATGAAAGTGTTTTACATGTGGCAAGAACATGAACTTGGAGGATGGGGAAGGGTGGAATACCGTGAACTGAATTGTGTTCCCTCAAAATATGAATCAACTCGACTAAGTCATGATTTTCAGTGGTTTGGCAGTTATGTAATGATGTCATTTGGCAGTTACATAGTGATGTAACCATCCTCATGCTGTGATCTGATATAATCACTTGTAAGGGTGGGATGCAATACCCTTACTCAGGTCATAGCCCTAGTATGATGTAAGGGGAGTTTCCCTGGGGTATGGCCTGCCTCATGTTTTTATTTTACAAGAGATAAAAGGAAAGAGGGGCTAGCAGAGGAGGGACCTCAGTATCACCAAGAAAAAAGAGTCAGGTGCAGAGTACATCCTTTGGACCCAGTGTCCCTGTGCTGAGAACCTCCTAGGCCCAGGGTAAGACTGATGCCAAGACACATGGAGATCTCCAGGGAATGTCAGACCCACATATATTGAAAGGAGACAAGGACAATCCCCTAGAGCTGACAGAGAGAGAAAGTCTTCCCCTGGAGCCAGTGTCCTGAATTTGGACCTCTAGCTTCCTAAACTGTGAGAGAATAAATTTATGTTTGTTAATGCCATCTACTTGTGGTATTTCTGTTGTAGCAGCACTAAAGAACTAAGATAAACATGGCCTCTGGAGACAAATTTTGCTTCAGTACAATTGCTGGCTCTATACCTTACTTCAGACATATAATATACCCCATTGTCTCATCTGTAAAATGGGAATAATATTAGTATGTACCTTACAGGTTATTGTAAAGGTAAAAGAAAATATAATTCATGGCAAGTACTTAGCACTCAATATCTGTTCTTGTTATAATTATTAAAAATCTCAAATTGTGCCTTTAATAACCCAAATTCACCCTCTCAGTGACCCCACCTATACTGTCTACCGTCACATTATTTCCTTCTTCACCCCTTGACCACTTCCCCAAATTCTAATTAACTTTTCTCTCATTATAGGATCCCACCAAGGCTAATGTTCTCACCCACAATCTGACAGCTTACCTAATACTGCATGCACCTTCTGTCACCCAAAACAGGGACCTCAGACATGAGTAAACACATTTCAACAGTGAGTCATTCCAACTTCATCCCATTTGTTTTCGCAGGTGATTATAACATCCTGGAATTCTTCCTCAAATCAGGGCAGTTCCCTGGCAGCAAAACAGAAAAAGCCTGAGAAGGGGCTGGGACATGACCCTGAGAAAGCCACTCCACAGAAGATGATAAAGGAGATAGAGCCAAGCAAGCAAGGTCTGGGTCCAGAGCAAAAACATACTAATAGGGGGATGCTGGTTAGCAGGCTTCTATCAGGAACAAGGAAACTAGGGAGGGTAAGGCAACAGAAATCTAGGATGAAGGAATAGAAAATTATCTCATCTCTTCCTCAGTATGACCTCAGGCAAATCCATTAAGATTTCAGAGTTTTTGTTTTTCCTTTTTTAAAAGAGGTAAATATACTCTCTACAAGCCACTTTTCCCTATGTCACATCACTGGAAATTTCCACCATCAGAGACTCATTCATTTCAGTAAAGGACTCACTCCTTAACATCATCTTTAAAAATGCCAGTACCCCTGGGAAAGACATATATAATCCCATTAGTATGAACCAGATGAGCAACTATTGGCAAGTCTGTCACCTAGGAGAGCCCTAAGGGGATGGGACCCAGGGCTGTGAAGTTCTAATTAGGGAGATTTGATTTCAGGAGAAGACCAGAACAAGAAGCCATGCTCCAGATGTAGTACTCCCATTCAAGATACAACATAAGGACAGAGTGTGTGAGCCAAGAAGGGAGGAAGGACCACTGGAGACAAAGCACCAAAGGCACAATGGCCTCTTAATTTTCCCATTCAGTGGACATTTCTTACATATTCTTTTACTTAACCTTATTGTGGCAAATGACTATATTGACCTCTTCTTTTGATCATGATACTCCTTCTTGGAAAATTATCTTTAATATCTCCTTCTCCTTTATCAATCTCTGAAATATTTTTTTTTTAAATCTCTCTCCTTCACTCCATCCATCCCTACTTTGACTGCCTTAGTTTAGTCCCTCATCATTTATCATCAGAATACTACTATAATTGCTTCTCAATTGCTACTTCTGCAAAGCTCTTATCCTATTTCTACAGTAATACCAGTGTCCTAAGTCTGAAACCTAACCATGTATTTTTACCGCTTAAAGTTCTTTCTAGACTCCAAAAGTCCTGGACCTCATGAAACAGTGAAGGCAAGTAAGGCCACATTAACACGATTATTATACTCCCAAAAGCTCTGATTTTCCACTTGTTTGAATGCAGAGTTTTCAACGTTTTATGGGGTATTTCTGGAAATCCTCAAGGATGTTTACATATGTCCAAAAATTCTTCCTAGTCACCCTTACCAATGCAGCTGGCTGGCTCACGACTTAGCAACCTTAGGTCCAGAAGATATCTAGAAGTTACCACACAAACCTGGAAGTTTCCTCCAGCTGAAGTCACTACTGCCCAAGTGTGCAGGACCTTAGAAACTACAATTAGCTTAAATAGCACATGATTTGAATGGTAACTGCCACAACTGCTGTCAAGCCAATTCCTAAGATGCCTAGATCAGAAGAGATGCCAGGAATAGAGGGCAACTTCTGTCCATTCCATAATTTTCAGCTCATAATAGAAAGTGACTACCCATCTCATCAAGCAGATGCCCAGTTACCTTCCAGGGGACTCCTACCTCAAAAATTTGTCCCAGAGAGATCATCACTTAGGCCTTTCGTATACCCTGAAAAGCCAACAATGAGTGAAAGGCACCTCCTAATCCAATTCCCTTCATCCCATTCTACTGGAAAGCCCATTTCAGGAATGCCTTTTTTCATTCTGATTACCTTCTGGGATGTCCATATTATCATGGGACTTGGAAAACATATCAAATGAAAAGGGATGCCCCTTCTGAGATTCCTTCAGGATTTACATACCACATCCAGCTAGCCTAAGATGGAATAATAAGACATTCTAACTCTTACATGTCATGTACTATTTGCCAGGCACTGTTTGAAGTACTTAAAAAAAAAAAAAAAAAAAAGAAGAACCCTTTGCTATGAGTTGATTCTGACTCATAGTAAGCACAGAGTAGAACCGTCCCATTGGGTTTCCACTGCTTATATCTTTACAGAAGCAGACTGACACACCTTTCTCCCAACGCATCTGGCGGGTTCGTAGCAGCCAAGAGTTTAACCACTGCGCCACCAGAGCTTCTTTCTTAAGCACTTTGTTGTTGGTAGGCGTCACTGAGCTGGTTCCAGTTTATAGTGACCCTATGTACAACAGAATGAAACGATGCCTGGTCCTGTGCCACTTTAGTGCCAAATAAAATAGACTAACATTATCTCCATTTTACAGATGAGAAACAATGATTAAGTGTTTTGCCCAAGGTTATACCACTAATAAGTTGCAGAGCCAGGATTCAAACCCAGATAGTCTGGTTCAAGCGTTTATGTATTAAACCACTCATTTTAGTGAAATTGTCCAGACCCTGTGTCTGAGAAGCAGTGACAGTTTCACCCCATCCAAGTACGTCTTTGCTTCCTTCTCTTCCTCCTCCACCACTACCAACCACTTACAGCCTTTTCAGGCCTTCTGGCTATACCTATGTACCCATATCCTTAAACAGACCTATCCTTAACTTTTGTAGGGAAGTGGATGAGAGTACAAATGGAGGATCACATACCATATGTTTAAATGGTTTAAATGCATTACACTAACCAACTGTTAAATAAAATATGCTCCATCCTCTTTCTTTGATAAATATGCCTTCATAACAACCTGGAAGTCCACGTTTTCAGAATTCCTGGACTTCTCAGTTCTACAAGAAAATTTGGTAGTACAGGAAAAGCCAGCCCCTGGCCTATATCTTAGCACCCTTGTGGTAGTTAAGGTTGTATGTCAACGTGGCTGGGCCCGGTTGAGTGGCTGGGCAGCTGGTGGTAGTTACTCCCCATAAAGAGACTGGCAATAAACTCCATGGTGGGATCTACCACAAGCAGCTGAGTAACTGCTTTAGGGATGTGGTCTGCTTCCCATATATAAGCAGCAGCTTTGGGAATGGTCTCTAGTTTATAGCACACTTCGACCCTGCATGGAGCTGAGTCATTGTTCAGCAGCCTGCCATGCTCTACCGATCTTGGGACTTTCAGTAGACTTGAACTAGTGGCCTGCCATGTTGTTTGGCAACATTGGGACTGTGCCTTTTTACTTGTCAGCCTTGGGTTTGTCAGCCTCAGCAGCCAGCAAGCAAAGCTGAAGCTCAAGGTTGAGGGGTTTTCACCCAGCTCCTAGAGCCTGGCACTTTGAACTCAGACTTAAAGCTTCCAAATTGTGAGAGAATAAACTTCTGTTTCTTTAAGCATCCCATTTGTGGTATTTTCTGTTAGACCAGCACTAGGTAACCAAAACACCCCTTTTTCTTCCCACTCCTAGTGCCATTCTGCTCCGCCCTGCCTTGTATGTATTTGGATGGACACCTCAGTTTGTGTGTCAAAGTTCCATCCATACTCCCCACAAACAGTGACTCTTTGGGCCTAGTGGTATGCATATTAGTGGTACAGTCTGACTTTTAGAGAACAGATCTTAGGAAGAGGCATGCAAAAGTTCTGGAATTAGGTTCCAAGCCATCTGATGAGAGGGAAAGAGAAAGATAACCAGAGAAAGAAGTTAGAACAGTGCCTGCCATACAGTAAGTGGTATAGAAATCTTAGTTAAAATTAGTCCTCTCATGTTAATATATGCACTAACTTGATTATATGTATGAATTATAGCAGCTCTGATTGTCCATACACAGAATTTCATTATATTTTGGTGAGAACAGTTTTCTGAGCTGTGGAAACACAATCTTCCAGTCCAGAACTCCTCAGTTTCCATGTGTGAATTCAAATTGAAAAAAAAAAAATTAGCCTAAAATTATGTTGTAAGCAAAGGCTTAATCTGTTGGTGAAGAAAATGAAGCAAAGAAAATTGAGTAAAAACATGTCTTCGAGCTCATTCTGATTAGCCCAACCATTCCTCAATACAAATGCCAAGTTATTGTTTCTCTTCTATTATATATAGGAGCAAAGAGTTTGGAAGAGGGCATGCAATGTATGAAAATCAAATAAGTGAAGTCAAGACTGCCTAAACAATGTGGAGTGAGAAAAATGAATGTTGCCCTACTCAGAATTAATTCCCTCTGTTGCTGTTGTGTGCCATTGAGTCAATTTTCTACTCAAAATGACCCAACATGACAGAGTAGAACTACTCATAGGATTTTCTAGGCTGTGATCTTTACAGAAAGAGCTCTGGTACCGTAGTGCCTAAGGCATTTGACTGCTAACCAGAAGGCTGACGGTTCAATCCACCAGCCACTGCTTGGAAGGAAGGTTGGGCAATCTACCTCCATAGTGATACCACTGCAGAAACCCAAGGAGGGGTCGTTATGAGTCAGATATGACTCGATGGCAGTGGGTAATCTTTACAGAAGCAGATGGCCAGGTTTTTCTTCTTGCAGGACCATTGGGTGGGTTCGAAGCACCAACCTTCCAGTTTACAGCTGAGTGCTTAAGTGTTGTGCTACCAGAGCTGCTTTAATTTCCCGTAGATGCCAGAAATTCCACTAACTGGGACTCATTTCTTTGGATAAAGGTATAGTCCATAAGCAATGTTTGAAATGTAATTACAGACTGGGTGGTCATTTTTTAGCCCATTAACAGCCATTAAATTATTAGCGTGAAATTCATCACCAGATAACCAAGATCTGAGAGAAAGGTTTGAGGACCTAGATTCTCTGAAGTTTACACTAAATTTCAGGATGCTTCAATGGTGAGGCAGACCCAGAATTCTGAGGGCACAACCAGAAAACCAGAATAGGCCCAGAATTTCTTTACTCGAGAGCTGTATTTAAAGTGCTTTGCATTCCAGACCATAATATCCTCACATATATTTATTTTAATACTTGAAGAAGGATCCCAAAATCTTGAAACAAACTGCATGTTCCAGAAAGGTGTTTGCCCTGAGGCTGCAAAACAGGGCTTATTGTCTTAGAGCACAGAGCAATTTCTTAACCACAGCAGCACTGTTGACATTTTGGACTAGCTGCATCCCTGGCCTCTATTCAGTAGATGTAACCTCCCTGCCAGTTGTGACAACCAAAAATATCTCCAGACATTGCCAAGTATCCCCTGTGGGGAAAAACTGCTTCTGGATGAGAACCATTATATTAGAGAGAATAGGCAGCCCAAAGACCTCAAGCTATTGCTCCCACCCCAGAAAGATCTGGGAGCAGGTGGGTAGTATGAGAAACTCCAACACATACTACATTCCAACTTTCACCACGTGAAACGTTGCTTAGTCATATTTGATAAAGTACCAGAATAATCAGTTGCCAATCCTTTTCCCCAAACAAGTGGCACTACCTTATAAAGAAATACCTGGTAGAGAAAAAAGCATGAATGGTGAAGAAATTGAAGTTGTCAAGGATTTCATTCTTCTTGGTTCAACAATCAAAGCCCATGGAAGCAGCAGTCAAGAAATCAAATGACATATTGCATTCAGCAAATCTGCTGCAAAAGACCTCTTTAAAGTGTTAAAAAGCAAAGATGTCACTGTGATGACTAAGGTGTACATGTCCCCAGCCATGGTACTTTCAATCACCTCATACACATGCAAAATCTGGACAATTAAAACAAAGACTGATAAAGAATTGATACATTTGAATCTGGTGTTCATGAAGAATATTGAATATACCACAGACTGCCAGAAGAACAAACAAATTTGTCTTGGAAGAAGTACATTTAGAATGCTCCTTAGAAGCAAGGACGGCAAGAATTCATCTTGCTTTCTTAGGACATATATCAGGAGGAACCAATCCCTGGAAGAGGGTATCATGCCTGGTAAAGTAAAGGGTTAGTAAAAATGGGGAAAACCCTCACCAAGATGGATTGACACAGTGGCCACAACAATGGGCTCAAACATAGCAACAATTGTGAGGATGGCACAGGACCAGGCAGTGTTTTAGTCATAGGGTCATGATGAGTCAGAGCCTACTCAGCTGCACCTAACAACAATAACCTTGTAGAGGCAGAAAACCAAAAAAAAAAAAAAAAACCCACTGCCATCTACTTGATTCCACCTCTTAGCAACTATAGGACAGAGTACAACTACCCCATAAGGTTTCCAAGGCTGTAACTGTTTACAGAAGCAAACTGTTTCATCTTTCTCCCACAGAGTGGCTGGTAGATTTGAACCACTGACCGTTTGGTTAGCAGCTCAATGATTTAACCACAGTGTCCTCAGAGATCCTCAGAGGCAGAAAGGCATTATTCATAAGTTGTAGTGCAATGCTTCCCCCTCCTCCCCCCCAAAAAAGGTAGCAAGTTTTCCGAGGGAAGAATCTCCTCACACCCGTAGATTCCTGTCAAAGTTGTAGCTGTTTCATGACAATTCACCCTGACCTTCCTCCAACTGAGGAGAGCAGAGAACAGCTGCTTCTGGAAATTTGGTGCCAAGAGGCTCAGCTCCTGGCAATTTCCAAACTTAACCTTGTAGATCTGTAGTTATATGATGTTGTTGTTATGTGCTGTCGAGCTGGACCTGAATCATAGCGACCTCTCCTTGGGTTTCTGAGGTGGTATCACTATGGAAGTAGATTGCCCAACCTTCCTTTCTCAACCTTGGCATTATTCACATTTGTGGCCAGATAACTCTGTTGTGGGGTACTGTGCTATGGATTGTAAGATGTTTATCAGTACCCTGCCTCTACCCACTAGAGGTCAGTAGCACTCCCACTCCCAGTTGTAATAACCAAAAAATGTCTCCAAACATTGCCAAATGTCCCCTGAGGATAAAATTGTCCCTAGTTGAGAACCACTGGCATAAAAAGAAGAATGGAGACATGATTGGGAGGATAAGAGGGAGTTTTTCTATCCCACAGTACTACCATTAGACTGAACCTCAGGATAGGTGATCCTGGAAAAGCAGGCAAATAGTTTACCCTGATCAAGCAGAGGGTAACCTAAGAGTATAAGATCCCTGTGAGGATGAGGAAATAAACTTTCCTTACTTGAAAATGTTGCCAAGTATGGTTGGATGAGTGAAGGGAGAAGATATGTTAACTGGAAATGTTCAAAATGATTTTAAATCCATTAGCACTACTTACTCTCCAGGTAGGCTGAGGAGTTATTTCTCTTTAAATGTTCTCTTTCTGGCATAATTGACTTCTTTGGGATTCATCTGTGCTTTCACTGAGGTCTTTAAGCCACACAACAAGGTTAAGTACTCCATATCAGCAACCATGCAACTCTTTGAACTTCACTTTGGGGAGAAGCAAACTTTCCAGTTTAGTATTTTTGCTGTGATCCTAAGCTACACAGTAACTAGTCTTAGACTTTAAGATTTTTATGATTATAGCTACCATTTATTCTATGTCTGCTAAGGAGCCCTGCTGGTACAATGGTTAAGTGCTCAGCTGCTAACCAAAAGCTTGGTGATTTGAACCCCCCAGCTCCTCTGTGGAAGAAAAACCTGGAGATACGCTCCTGTAAAGAGATTACAGCTAAGAAAATCCTGTGGGAGAGCTGTACTCTGCACACATGGGATCATATGAGTCACAATTCACTCAATGGTACCCAACAACAATATCTGCCAGGCACCAAACATATGACTTAATTCATACATTCAATTTAGTCCTCCCAACAGCTCTCATTAACAATTCCTATAAGGAAGACATTATAATCCTTATTTTCTACTCCATGAAATTGAAGCTCAGGGAGGGTTAAAGATTTAAGTAAGGCTGAAACATGCAACACTAAGCACTGCCATCAAGGCAGATGTGACTCATAGCAACCCCTCTTTGGGTTTCTGAGGCAGTATCACTACGGAAGTAGATTGTCCAACCTTCCTTCTGAGGAATGGCTGGTGGGTTTGAACTGCCAGCCTTCTGGTTAGCAGTCAAATGCCTTAGGCACTATGCCACAA
>NW_006922034.1:183538-185248 GCF_000298275.1 Orycteropus afer afer | reverse complement strand
AAAAAAAAAAAAAAGAAAAAAAAAATGCAACATACTTGATTCTATTCAATATTTCAATTATCTATTAAATTATGCTGTAAGCTGTGTTGATTAGTAAAACATTTGCTCGTTAACTTTGACAGTCTAACCACCTTGTGCTCTCTACGGATGGCATTTGAGTGTCCTCATTTATACGCACTTGATTCACTCATGGAGGCTTCCCTAGGAGGGGAAAAAACCCAAAACCTCATAATATAAGAAAAAGAATCACTAGGAAGACAATGCAATAATAATTCTGAGGAACAATATCACAATTATGCCTTCAAATTCAGACAGCATAAATGCAAACCTACTTTAGGCAGGAACTTGTGAAAATAACAGGCAGATGGTATGCGGAAATTCATACAGCTTGAGAAAAATGCAATAATATTGTGCTTTGTGTTGACAGAGCTCCTTCCTTGAAAGAAGCTCTAATCTTTAGTTGTATGCTTTGTCTCTTCAGTTCAGCCCCACTTGCCCAGTGAGCCACAAGGCTGAGTGCAGGTATACATCCTTTTGGGAAAGAGATGGGCCTCCAGATACAATTAACAGCTCCTGTTCTGCTCCAGACACTATGACTTCCCATGCTTCATTGTCAGGCAACAAAAGCAAGACTGACCCTCATTATGCATCCATCCATTGATGCATTCTCTCAATGTTTACCCAAGAATATAGTCATTTACTCATTTGGTGAAGTGGTTTTCAGCCATAGTTACATATTAGAATCACCTGAGGAACTTTTTTTGTTAACTTACTGAAGCTCATGCCTCACATCCAGAGCTTCTGATTTTTCCTTTGGAAGAATAATATCACTTATTAAGCATATACTGTGTTTTGGCAGCAGCTTTATTGAGATATAATTCACATACCATACAATTCACCCATTTAAAGGGTGTAAGTCAATGATTGTTATTAGATTCACAAAGTTATGAACTATCACCACAATCAATTTTAGAAAAATATCATCATCACAAACAAAAAACCCTTACACTTTAGTTATCACTTCCAAGACCCACTCCAGCCCTCAGAAACCACTCATCTATGTTTTGTCTCTATGTTGTTGTAATTTTTATGTGCTGTGGAGTCAGATCCGACCCACAGGGACCAATCCTTGGGTTTCTGAGGTGGTATCACTATGGAAGTAGATTTCCCAACCTTCCTTCCAAGGAGTGGCTGGAGGGTTTGAACTGCCAGCCTTCTGGTTAGCAACCAAGTGCCTTAGGCACTATGCTACCACCTCAATGCCTCAGTTTCTTCATAGGACATTTCCCATGGGACCATTCTTCTCTACTGCTGGTTTCCAGAAGAAGAGAATTCTCTTCAACACTCCTGATCTGTCTCTATCATCTTTACTCATTGTTCTCCATCACAGGAGATCTTAACTGAGTGATAAATTTGAGGGAGAATGAATGAAACATACATGACTTGGCTCCTCCCTCCTTCCTTGTTGGGAGCCAGCCCTACTCTCCAAGAGCACTTATTTGTCCAGATGCTAAATTAAGCATTAAAGGTCCTGCCCTTTCAGGATAAGTCTGTGGTAGTCCAGTGTCTGTTGTAACTGGGTAGATACATCTGTCTAATCCTGGAGTTCAGTTAGCAAGCCCAATTAGCCTTTACACTAAGCTATCCTCTCCAAGCTAGACTTTATTATAAATAAAGGTAATGTTTAATACTCCATCTAGTTTATAACTC
>NW_006922034.1:170469-183438 GCF_000298275.1 Orycteropus afer afer | reverse complement strand
TCCCCCTCAAAGTGTCAATACCCAGACTTCTTGGGCTGCAGAGCTCTGAAAGTAACATACAAAAATTGGTTCTCTCTTTTCAAACCACATGTAAAGCTCTGGGGCAGACAAAACACCGAGTGTATACTTCCTGAAGGTCCAGGCTACACAAATATCTAACATTGCAGGAAAAGTTGATTACTAAGGTACTCAGGGAAATCCTTAGCCTGTGGTTTGGTAAAGCACTGCCATGTAGTATTTTAAGAGCACAAATTACAGAGCCAGAATGCATGGAATTCAAGTTCATTACTAGCTGTGTGACCTTGAGCAAGTTACTTTACTTCTCATTGCCTCAGTTTCTTCATAGAACAGATTAAATGGGTTGTTATGAAAATTGAATGTGTAAATGAATGTAAATTGGTTACAACTGTGTCTGGCATGTAGCAAGTAGTATGTCAGTGTTTGTTGTTAATTTCACTACATATGTACTGTACGTGAACCTATTGAATGAGAGTTGGTCCCTACTGCAAAGAGTGATGCTCTCTCATGTTTGTGGAAACTAAAAAAAAAATACTTTTGCTCACTGACAGTATTAATGACTGTAGTTAAAGCATGAGAGCTTAGGTCAGACAAGTAATTAGTAGTCACAAGAGACATATATTCAAGACTCTAATGAATGTATGGGTTCATTACTCTTCTCGGTTTAGACAGAAGATACAAGACATTGTCCATTTTTTATTTACGTGGAATCTAGGATCCAGGACCTACCTCCAAATCTTGTTGAGTTAGAGAAGAACAATTTTTAAATTAAACTGCTATTTCAACTAATAGCCTATTATTTTCTGAAGGGGTATTTTCTTTGTTAAAAAGAAGTCCATCCTTTATATTTAGGGTAGCAAAGAGCATTTTCTCCTGTGCCTATGTGGTATCCAACCTCTAACTCATACATTTCCCTCTCTCACTTGTAACTTTGCACATTACAGCAAAACCCAGAGCTTTTGGGCTTTATAGGCTGTACAACCTTTGATTAAAATAAAATCAGGCATTGTGTGTTTGTATGTGTTTATCTATGTTAAACAATATAGAAACTAGATTCTAAACATTCTCAGTGTACTCCTACTTTTGGTAAGGGCTTTGAGACAAGGATTTCTGAAAGTTGCTTGCATGACATCAAGTTTCTCAACAGAGGTTAATAATAGTAATAACCAATAGTTTTTGAGTGCCTTCTATATGCAAAGCCCTGAACTAAATGCCTGTCTCATTTGATTCCCACAGCAACACCATGAACGAGGTGGATATCATTATCATTCCTATATAACAGAGTGAAAACTGAAGCATAAGGAGATTAAGTAAATTGCTAAAGGGCACAGATCTAACAAGGGATAAACCTATCATCGAAGTCCAGCCTCTCCCTGCACTGCCCTCTATCAACAATGCTCCCCTCTTTCATTTAGTGGGCTCTGGCTATGTGCACTCTGGCCTTTTGCTAGGCACAGAGGGTATAGGAGACAAAAAGAGTCCTTTGCTATGCACAGTGAGTAAAAAAAAAAAAATCACTGCCATCAAGTCAATTCTGACTCATGCTGACCCCACGTGTTACAGAGTAGAACTGCTCCATAGGGTTTTCTTGGCTGTAATCTTTATGAAAGCAGTTTTCCAGGTCTTTCTTCCATGGTGCTGCTGAGTGGATTTGAAGCAACAACCTTTAGATTAGCAGCTGAACACAAGCTGCTTGTGCTACCCAGGGACCTGCACAGTGGCCAATAATTCATTGTGCCAAGGTTGGCCCCTTTCTGCCAAATCTCTCATTGTATCCAACAAAAATGTATTGATAACCTTCAATGCTCCAGACACTGTGCCAACAAATGTCCTCCTCTCTGACAAACTATATGTCTCTTGCTGTTTTGGTTATGTCATACTGCTCGAATAGAAAATACCACTAATGGGTGACTTTAACAAACAGGAGTTCATTCTCTTACAGTTTTGGAGGTTAGAAATCCAAGTTCAATGTGCCAAGCTCTAGGGGTTGGGTGAAAGCCCCTCGACCTTGGGCTTCAGCTCTGCCTCTTGCTCCCAGCCCACTGGAGCTAGAGGTGTCTCTTCACTCAGGTAGCTGCTGGCTGTTGAGGCTGACAAGCCCAAGGTCGATGAGTAAAATGGTACAGTCCTAGTATTACCCAATAACATGGCAGACTACTCGTTCAGGTCCAGAGACAATCCCAAGATCAGCAGGAAACATGGCAGGCTGCTAAGTGAAGACTCGGCTACATGCAAGATTCAAGCTTGCCAAAAGCTGCAAACCATTTCCAAAGCTTCTCCTTATATACTGGAAGCAGACTACATCCCTAAAGCAGCTACTCAGCTTCTCATGACAGATTCCACCATAGAGTTGATTGCAAGTCTTATCATGGGGAATAACTACAACCAGCTGCCCAGCCACTCAAAACCAGGCCCAGCCAATTCGACACATAACCTTAACTACTACACTTGCCCTTTACAAGTTCATTTCAAGGCTCATCTTCCAGGATGTTGAGCCCAAGTCAGCTCACCCTGCTCTGACTGCTATCTGCTATGCATGCCCTCAGCACCTCTCTCTTCTCTGTGTGCTCTCATAGCAGTGTAGAGGATGTGGTGCAGTGAATTGCTTTTATACATCTTTTCTAGCCATGGTCTTATAACTTCCACAAAATGATTGTTTGAGACTATGCAAATAAGATGTGTAAAACCCTTGCAGGGATTGGACAGTTTACTATGACTGTAAATAGGGTGACTACCAAGGAGATTGGTCAGTTTTGTCATCCTGCTAAGCTTAAAAAGGCTAATTCCACAGAGGTTTAGGCAGACCTCACTACCATCAAGAAAAAGAGTCTGGAGCAGAGCATGTACTTTGGCCCAAGGACCTGAAGTCTCTGCACTGAGAATGTCTTACACCCAGAGAGTCGTAACATTGAAGAGGGTATGAGATGGCAAGAGACAGTATTGATGAGTCTGCCTGGCCTACGAAGCAACTGCCAAGTGCCTTCAGGCAGGGGACTTGCCAATGAAACTAAAAGTGATATACTATAACACTTGCCCATGTAGGGCAGAGGTCTACGTGTGCCCCATGCAGAGGTTGCCTCAGAGGATGCTGTGCAGGGGTTTCCCTATAGCAGGGCATAGTGGGATGCCTCTGGGCAGGATGTTTGTCAGAGGAGTTAAAAGAGCTGTAACATTTGCTTGTGCAGGGCAAGAGATGCCTGAGCTTGCCCCAAACAAGGGTTGTATGCCTTCCCCCGCCCCAGCAGCGGAGGGTAACATGGCAGTAAGAGAGCTCTGTAAACTAGGTTGTGTGGTGGGAGCCAGTCACAAAGGCTTAGAAGGGTCCAATGGCAGAGGTCAGGAGACCTGTGCAGGAGTCCTCTAGCCAGGAGCAAAGCCCAGTGAGGCCTAGTGGCAGAGCAGATGACTTGGGAGCCACGCAGGCCCCCAGTACAGTGTAGTAGTAGCCAGAAGAAGCAGTGATGTGAATACAGCATCTGACCTGAACCACAGCTGGTTTGCCCAGTAATATGAATGAATATGGTAATTTGGGGAAGGGGAAGGGGTTCTCCTCCAGGAATCTGTTGTTATTGTTGACCATTTGTTTTCTATAAATAATAATAATAATAATGGCTTTCACTTTGCCAACACTGTGTAAGCATCTCATATGTTTGGCCCAATCACAGATGAACGTAGCACCCATGGAATGATTGATGCCAGTGTATGTATGTGTCTCATTCCTAGCCATCTTCTGGCTGCCTGGAAGTTTGAGGCACAGCCTATCTGCATATGCAATGCAGACAGACAGATATGCGCAAACAGAAGACTAATGCACGTATGGCTTGGCCCTTCAGTAGGGAGTAGGAGAGAGTTCATTGTACATTTTCTGCAGAGACACCAAGCCTAAATGGAGGAAGAATGGCAGGGAGGTTACGGTTGCAGTTCGGGGCATGGGCTTTGGAGTTAAACAGACCTGAGTCTGTATCCTAGCTCTGCCACTTACTAGTTACATGAGTTTGAGAAAATTGCTTAACCTCTGTCTACCTCAGTTTGCTCACTTATGAAACTGGGATCATAACAATAAAACTCTTATAGTGCTGCTGTGAGAATTCAATAAGTTGCATGTACAGAGTCTAGTGTACAAAAATCATGCAATAGGAGCCACTCTTCTTATTGGCATTACCTAATGAAATGCTCATAGGTCCTTCTCAGGAGCACAACTAGGGTAGCTGAGCTGTCTGGTTGCCTGGGGATAGGCACAACATAGAAGTAGAGCACAGTTATTGATAGGGTCCAGAGATGTTGCCCAGGACCTGACTAGAAAAAAGTATTTACTGAGCTCTGCAGCTCACCAATGACCAAGACAGCGAGAAGGCCAGCCCAGGCTGTGCACAGACCCAACCCTTAGGCTCCCATCACCTCCAAAGGACAAGGGTAAAATGTCAACTCCTAGAATACCTTCCATCCAATAATTTCTCTTCCCAGGAATGGTGCCCAGGTGAGGTCCATGAAGCAAGCCCCACAGTGGTGCTCAGCTCTTATACCATGATTCTTGTGCTTTCTCAGGCATCAGTCTCTGAAACCCAGGGCTGTCTAGTGCTATTCCTGCCTCATTGCATTTAAAATGCCTAGTTTTGGTAGTGTAGTGGTTAAGGTATTTGGCTGGTAACCAAAAGGTCAGTGGCTCAAACCCACCAGCCACTCTGTGGAAGAAAGATGGGGCAGTCTGCTTCCAAAAAGATTTACAGGCTTGGAAACCCAATGGGGATTGCTATAAGTTGGAATTCACTCAATGCAGTGAGTTTGTTTTTTTGGTTTATTCCCAGCTATCTACATAGGGACAGGAATCAGCTCTGGAGTCTCATCCTTACAACTCCCACAATACTCAGCTGCACAGGAATGGCCCAATACTAAGCAGCAGGAATAGGCAGTCATCACCTCAGCTGGTCCTTGCTATCCCTTCTTTTTCAGCTTATTGAAGCTATTTTCATAACACTCACAATACTCAATCATTGGGTGATGGAGTTTCTGACCAAAAAACAGTAACTCAGTGATCTAGCCACATTTTTCCATTGTGCATACTGCTATCAAGTTAATAGTATTGCCCTTAGACTGAGGCAAGGGGTCCTGTCCTGAGACTCACACTTTAGAGGATCCCACTCTGTGTCTCCTCTGCCTGTACCCCTTCCCACAAGGTAAGATATTCATAGATCCAAGTGGACATGTCCACATGGAACCAAACATTCTGTTTCTAGACCAAAGTTCGGGTACCTGAACCTCAGAATTCACTGCACAAACAGCACAATGGCTGCTTCCAGTGCCCATACAGTCTTCCTTGGAGACATCCTTCCAGAAGCAGACAGCATTAAAGGTGTAAAAACCCCTAGGTCTGTTGAGTGGTCAAGAACTGGGCAGTTGGCATGGAGCAGTACTGGTCATGCAGGATGGCATGTCCACATGCATGTGCATGGGATCTCTTGAGTTGCACTAAGAAAGCCAAAGGTGGGAAGATGAAGGTATAGGAGGTGGGCAGGGCATAAGCCAGATGCCTCCATTTGTAACTTTGCCCTGTGCTCTGCAAATACTAGAAGCAAGCCTGCATGTTTACATGTTGATGTTGCTTCATTCTTAAGAGTTATATGGAACAGGCAGAGGAGTGGTAACCTTTTCTCCTAACCTACACAACAAAACAGAGAAGGTGGCTTCTCAAGTGGGACTTCCTTTTAGGTACAAGAGGGTTATCCATTGCAAAATTGACCATAATGCTGACAATTTCCAGAATAGGCTTAATTTCGAATATTCTGTCCTATGTTGGATATGTTTCAGTATGTATGCTGCAATTTAGGTCTCAGAAAAGCCATTCATATCCACGGCTCGTTCCCAAGTCAACTCTCCTCCCAGAACCTTTATCCTGTGACTATTACTGAGCAGATCTGCATTGATGGGAAAGCATCAAGCAGTTCTGAGTGTCCTCTTGAGTATCCTAACCTATGGAACACTCCTGTCTCTTTCACACACGGTTCAAATACTTTCCTGTCCTTTATCTAACATGTGATTCTGATGAGGATGACACTGTCATTTACTGCTTCCAAATTTCCACTACCGTAGTGCACACCCCCCTTGGGGAATATGATTAACAGTGGGCAATGGCTATTAACTTTCACTGTGGGGTTACTGATCTTTTCCAGGGTAAATCTTGTAACATAAAACTTCATTAAGGCCAAACACTTAAACTAAATCAGAGAAAATTTAAACCATCAAAACCTAATGGTGTCCAGTAAAACAAGACCCTATTGGAGTCTGGGTGTTGCTAATTCTGTGTGCAGCAGCTTACCCAGCTTCAAATACATTGTAAACCGTGATTGTTTCACCATGTGTAACTACTGTATGTTCAATACACTGCACTTCTGAATAATAAGAAAATCACTGGCTTGTCTGTGAGCAGTCTAGCTGGCAGAAGCCTGAGGGATCCCAGACAGAAGCAGTAGTCTGCTGATTGGCATTTTTTCTAAGGACTAAAGACATCACTGAAAAGAAGATGTTGGGTTTTACCTCCATTGGCAGATTAGAACAAGTCTCTGAAGGTTGAAGCTTTTACAGAACTGTCCCCTGCCCTTTTTGCCTTCTGCCTCTTGGACTGTGTGATTCACCAAAGTTGGTCTTTGGGACATCACACACCACTTCTGATAAGCCAATTTCTACTCATCATGACCCTATAGAACAGAGTTGAACTGCCCTATAGAATTTCCAAGGTTGTAAAAGAAACAGACTACCATGTCTTTTTCATGTGCACCCGCTGGTGGGTTTGAACCGGCAATCTTCTGGTTAGCAGGCAAATGCCTTAACCACTGCACCACCACAGCTCCTTCAGTTATGAACAGAGGGGAATAAATTAATACTCTTCCCCAAATCTGAAATTTAACAGGAACCTTCAACATTCATAGGCACAAAAGTAATTAGTTCATTTACTTAAAGCCTCTACAGCTGTGTTGTCTGATATTGTAGTCACCAAATGCTACGTGTGTGGTAGTTAAAGTTGTGTGTCAACTTTGTTGGACTGTGATTTTCAGTAGCTTGGCAGTTGGATGCAGTTATTCCCCATGATGAGACTGTACATGGTGTAATCGCCTCCATGGTAGAATCTGCTGTGAGCAGTTAATCAGTTGAAGGAGGACTGCCTTCGGGGTAGGACCTGTTTCCAGTACATGTAAAAAAGATCCTGTACTTGGTTTTCATCTCCAGTTCCTGGACTTGAACCAGTGGCCTGCCATGGTGCCTCCCAGTCTTGGGATTGTTGCCTTCACAACCTATGAGGCAACAATCTGCCATTTGACCTGCCAGTCTTGGATTCATCAGCTTCAGCAGCCAGCAGCAGCGTGAATCAGGAGAAGCCTCCAGCTTACCGCAGTGGACCTGGAACAAGAGGCAGAGCTGAAGCCCAGTGTCAAGGGGCCTCTACCCAGTCCCTAGAGTCAGCACTCTGCACTTGGACTTCTAGCCTAGTCTTCCCCTAGAGGCAGAACTCTGAATTTGGGCTTCTAGCATCCTAAACTGTAAGAGGATAAACTTCTGTTTGTTGAAGCCATCCACTTGTGGTATTTCTGTTACATCAGCACTAGAGAACGGAGACAATATGAATATTTTAAGTTAAAATAAATTTTTAAATTTTTTTTCAGGTGCTCAACAACTGCATGTGGTTAGTGACTGTGATATTGGAAAATGCAGATATAGGATATTTCAGTGTCACAGAAAATTCTATTGAACAGCATTGTTCTGGAAGATGATGGTAATGATGGGACTTTCAGGCATTACAGCAGGCTACCAAGGCTGGTAGGAGAGATTTAGGGAGCAAAAGAACCCTTCTGAGCCCTTTGTGAGGTATCTTCTGCTTGTATAGAATGTTCTCTCTTCTGCTGCTGCCCAAAGTGACTCTTTGCCTTTGCCCAAAAGTCATTTTATGCCCCACCCAACCATAAGGGTAGATGGAGAAAATGACACAGAGCAGTCTGTGTCAGAGAAATTTTAGTCAGAGAAATTTCAAGCCATTAACTTGCTCCTGCATTGTGGGTTACTAAAACCATGAAAAGCAGTCCTTGGCAAAACCTAAAGAGAAAACAAGAAATCCCAAGAATTCTGTTAGGATCTAGGTGGCACTAGGCTTACTGCAGTTACAGCTAGACAAGCTAACATCAAACCCATCACCCTGAGGCCTTGGAGGATCCTTTCTCCCTACCACAGACTTGGGGATAGTCACTAGACTCTTTACTAAAGCAGCAAAGTGGCTACAGACATTTAAGAAAAATTACCAGCCAGAAGGGTTAAAAATTAACAAGGTGTGCTAGTCAGCCCTTAGTTAATTAACTAGAAAATTAAGCTCAGCAGAATGTCCCATAATGGGTAATCAAGGTTTTGCTGTAAGCAGAGTGCAGCCAAAAGGTAAACATCATCTCAAGGTTTAACCATTTCTATAACTGACTTGGGAACTATTTACCAATCTCCAAATTGATGTCATTTCCATTCACTCTGGTGAGAGAGCAAACCATAATAATCGTAACAGCTCAAATTTATTGTGTACTTACTATGATCTAGGCACTATTCTTAGTACTTAGCTTCATTAAATCCTGACAGAATCCAATGAGATATGTACTATTATCTTCACTTTACAGAAGAGGGAAATTAAGCGCACAGATATTAAGTAATCTGCCTAAAATAACACAGACAGAAAATGACAGAGATTGGATTTGAATCTAGGGGGCTTAGTGTCAGAGCCTGTGCTCTAAACCACAACACTATACTGCCTTGCAAGTGACAATGAATGAGTCACAGAAGCTCCTTGAAGGTTGGTCATATAGCCAGCTAGCACAGTGCATGACAAACAGTAGATTCCCACTAAATGTTTGCTGAATGAATAATAGCTTAAATCTATTAAGCACTTCTTATCTCATTTAAAAGGAGCCCTGGTGGTGCAGCGATTAAGCACTTGGTTACTAACTAAAAGCTCAGTGATTTGAACCCACCAGCTGCTCCATGGGAGAAAGATGTGATAGTCGGCTTCCGTAAAGATCACAACTCTGAAAACCCTATCAGACAATCTATTCTGTCCTATGTTGCTGTTGTTGTTGTTACTTGCCATGGAGTCAGATCCAACTCATAGTGACCCCTCCTTGGGTTTCCGAGGCGGTATCACTACAGAAGTAGATTGCCCCATCTTCCTTTCGAGGAGTGGCTGGTGGGTTTGAACCGCCAGCCTTCTGGTTAGCAGTCAAGTGCCTTAGGCACTAAGCTGGTTGTTATAAGTCAGAATCTACTTGGCAATGGTGTTTATTGCATTTAAGGTAGTGCCTGGGTGGTGCACAGTGGATAAAACACTCAATTGCTAACCAAAAGATCTGTGGTTAATGCACTGCCAGCAAACCATCTCACAAGGGAGGCCTCGTATCTACTTCCAAAAATCAGTCAACAGAAACCCTATTGAGCACAGCTCTACTCTGACACACACAAGGTCACCATGAGTCAGAATTGGCTCAACAGCAACTGCTTAGTCTCATTTAAGCCTCAAAGGAATCCTAATGCTATTATTCTAAGACTATTATCATCTCTAGTTTTTCCAGATAAGGAAACTGAGATACAGAGAGGCTAACTCACTTGCCCAAGATTAAAATGAAGAAAGGATTTGATCCCAAATCCAGATCCCACTCTTAAATGAATGAACTTTTGCAGTGTGTATACCAAACCCAAACCAAACTGACTGCTGCCGAGTCTGACTCATAGCAACCCCTCCTTGGGTTTCTGAGGCAGTATCTCTATGGAAGTAGATTGCCCAGTCTTCCTTCTGAGGAGTGGCTGGTGGGTATAAGCTGCCCTGTTTGCTATGCTGAATGTGAGTGTTGATGCCCCTGTGCAAGCCTTCTCTCATCAAGGTAAGCTGTTTGAAGTAGACACCAGACCTGACTCCTCTGCTCTATCCCCCAAGCTCTTAGCTCAGTGCTGAGCATGGAATCAGTGTCCAATAAACACTTGCTGATTTATTCCATACCCTCTGAGGAGCTTTTCCATTCCAGAGTCAGCTGACTGAGTTCCTGTCTTTCCTCCAGGCCTTACAGCAGCACCTCTGGCTCCATTTGGAGGAGTGGGGAGGAGGTTGGACAATGGAACTGGATGAATCGCCTGAGGAGCCTTGCCTCCAAGGAGGGAGCAATGGAATTGTTTCACCCTAGCAGGGGAGATTACTTTATTACTGATATTATTTAGAACTGCTAAGCCATGGTGATAATAAAAAGCAGAGTCACTTGGAGTTGGTTTTATTGTTTTTGAATTCTCTATAAAGCACCACCTTATTGCTTACATCTGAGCAGATCATTCCACTGCCCTCTTCTGGATCTTCACACCCTATTGTGGCTTCTTGCTAGAAAGAGCATAGAGAAGCAGGACTGGAGTCATTCTAATCAAGCACCAGGCTTGAAGACCAAAGGCTAGGATTAGAGTCTCAGTTCAGTCATTAGCTAACTGCCTTTGGGCAAGTCACTGGATATATTGATGTTCTAATCTGTAAAATGGAGATACCATTGCCTGTTCACACAATTGTTCCAAAGAACAAAATGAAATATTGATGTGGATATGCTATATAAAGTCAAGGAATAGTTGTTACTTTTAGTTCTCCACTGAACTAGTGGCCACTATTTTGCTGATTTATGCGTTAGCCTTCTTTTTCAATTCACAGAATTACTTGGATTTTTTTTTTTTTTTTTTTAAGAACAAAAGCTTTGATAAAAACAGGCAAAACAAATTCCTGGTTCAGATTTATCCCTAGCAAGATAAACCCGGAGACCTTAATGGGGAGTGTCAGCAAATGTCAACACAATGCCATAGCCACCTCATCCTCACTCCACAACTAAGGGGGTTTGGGCTAGAAAGCAGATTGACAGTGTAGAAGGCAAAGATGGAAATGGTGCTTAGCCAGAGGTCCCATGGCTGCTCTCAGTCACTAGTGCCCAGCATGCAGCAGTCAGAACCAAATCTTTTTTTTTTTTTTTTTTTTTAATCTTAGCAGCATTAGCAAGAAGTTTAAAAAAGGGAGTAAGGAAGAAGGGTGTTAGGGTATAACTCCCCAGGAGCCTTCTTCGCTAGCACACAGAATTGGTGCAATACCTTTATCACCTTCATGTACATCTTCCATGACAGCTGATAGGGCTACTCTGTTGAAGTTAATGCCAAAGAAGCTCAATATACTCTCATATTAGAAAATATTCCCAGGGCCTACCATCACTCAGTAAAGTGCAAATGCATCAAAAGGTTTGTGTTTTGCTTGCTTATTTTTAAAAAAGCAGTCAATCTAGAAATGGCATTTCAATGAAGACTGACATTTCAAAGTTTAATTTGGCTCCAGAAATAGGGGAGAGTTGATTAGAAAGTTTCCCTTCTTTCTCACATACCATAGGTGGTTGCCTGAGAGGAAGGTCCCCAGACAGAACCCCATGGCATTGAATATGGCTATTAATAATTAGTAAATGTTCAGGCCAAATGGGGCCTTTTAGTGCATCAGGTCCAGCCTTGGCAGATTATGGAAGAGAAAAATAAGGCCCAGAGGTTAAGTGATGAGTCCAAATTCCATGACAGATGAGACCACAGGCCAAGTCTTTTGCTACAGCACATGGTCTCTTATTTTCTCTTCTGAATTATCCGGTAAAGTTATTATCTTTATTGTTAGGACCACCAACTCTATGCCCTCTCCCAATTCTCTTCCTTAAAGAAACCATTTTTAATTATATGTTTGATAGCTTTGTTAAAGACAATTTTTCCTCTCAGACCAAGGTCTTACTAGGACAAAATACGTTCCCAGTTTCTCCTACCAGACAAAATTACAAACACATTATAATATTCATTTAAGTGGGATTTACAAGGTAAATATGACACCTATAAAAAGAAAGTCAAAGATACTCAGATTATTCATTCTTCATCATTTGATTCATCTCTGACAGATGGATACTGCTAGGAATTGGGGATTCAGTGTATGCTACAGACTACCTGTTTTATGTAAGAGATGCTGTAGTTCAATGTTCCTTTCGGCTGCATACAGTTAATCTTTCTTTGAAGCTGTATTCATATGCTAGAGAAGTAAGATAGTGTTAGTTGTGAGGATTTTTAGTTGTATAAAATCCCATACTTCCATCATTCTGTTTTTGACTGTTTCCTGGGATTCCAACTCTGCACTAGCTCTGTAACAGTTGATTTATATTTGACAGTAAATGAAAACACAATTTCATTCATCTAGACTGTGACAATGAGCTGAGAATGATGCCCACTTGGAATGCATATCAGAATCCCTAGAGTTATATTCAAGCCATAGTTTCCCTATAAACCAAAACCAAACTCACTGCCATGGAGTTGATTCTGACTTATAGTGACCCCTTTGGGTTTGTGAGGTGGTAAATCTTTACGGAAGTAGATTGAGGGGATGAGTTCTCCTGATGGGTGATAATAACTCTGTTTAAAGGGTCTAGTTAGCCATTTAAATGGTATGGAGACAAGAAAAAAAAAAAAGATTGATCTCCACCAATTTAAAAAAACAAAAAAACAAAAAAACTCACTGCCATCGATTCAGTTTCATAGCGACCCCCATTGGGTTTAAAGAGGTGATAACCTTCTGGTTAGCAGTCAAATACCTTAGGCACTGTGCCACCAGAGCTCCTTACCACCAATATAATACTTCATATTTTCCAAACTATTTTTAGTGATAATAACTAACATTTACTGACCATTTACTGATCAAAGACCTAGATTTCGAAAACCAAAACAACTGGAAGAACACACTAGCCTTTCTCAAGCTGAAAGAACTGGAAAAAAAATTCAAGCCTCAAGTTACAATACTGAAGGATTCTATGGGCAAAATATTGAATGATGCAGGAAACATCAAAAGAAGATGGAAGGAATACACAGAGTCACTGTACCAAAAAGAATTAGTTGGTGTTCAAC
>NW_006922034.1:169446-170264 GCF_000298275.1 Orycteropus afer afer | reverse complement strand
AACTAGAAGAGATCCATATTTGTGCCAATCCCAAAGAAAGGTGATCCAACAGAACATGGAAATTGTTGAACAATATAATTAATATCATATGCAAGTAAAATTATGCTGAAAATAATTTAAAAAAATGTTACAGCAATACATCAAAAGGGATCTTCCAGAAATTCAAGCACGATTCATAAGAGAACATGGAACGAGGGATATCATTGCTGATGTCAGATGGATCTTGGCTGAAAACAAATAATACCAGAAAGATGTCTACCTGTGTTTTAATGACTATGCAATGGCATTTGACTATGTGGGTAACACTGCTGACAATGGGAATCACAGAATACTTAATTCTGCTCATGGAGAACCTATACGTAGACCATGAGGAACTCGTTCAAAAAGAAAAAGGGGACACTGCATCATGGTTTAAAATCAGGAAAGGTGTACATCAGAGTGGTACCCTTTTACCATACTTATTCAGTCTATGATCCAAGACGCTAGACTGTATGAAGAATGCAGCATAAGGATCAGAGGAAGACTCATTAACAACTGGCGACATGCAGATGACACAGCTTTGCTTGCTGAAAGTGAAGAAGAATTGAAGTAGTTACTTATAAAGATCAGAGACTACAGCGTTCAGTACGGATTACACTCAACATAAAGAAAACAAAAATCCTTACAACTGGACCTATTGTTCTGGTTACCTAGTGCCACTCTGACAAGAATATACCAAAAATGGGATGGCCTTAACAGACAGGAGTTTACTCTCTTACAGTTTGTGAGGCTACCTGAAGGGCAGCAAACCTGCCCCCCCCTTTTTTAAATGATTTTGA
>NW_006922034.1:142239-143471 GCF_000298275.1 Orycteropus afer afer | reverse complement strand
ACATGTTCAAAGGACTCCCTTTAGCATCTCTTTTAAGGTTGGTCTGGTGTTAACAAATTCCCTTCATACCGCCTCGGAAATCCAAGGAGGGGTCACTATGAGTCGGGTACGACTCGACGGCATATAACAACAACAACAAATAAGACAATATATATAAAACTTTCAGCACAAAGACAGTCATGTAGTTAACAAATTAAAATAATCTAAAAGAGGAAGAAAATACAACTACTAACAATACTAATTTGCTCAATATTTACTATATATGATACTGTTTACTAACACCTTACATACAGTGACTCAGTCTTCACAACAACCTTTAAGTTTGGGACCATTTTGCCAATATGGAAACTGGCACAGAGAGGTTAGGTGACTTGGCTAAGATCACAGAACTAGTAAGTGAAGACACTAGAACTCAAAGCCAGGGTCTCTCATTCCAGAACCTGAGCCTAGAACCACAGAACTCCCCTCAAATAAAAGCCAAAGCTGCTATACTCATGGAAGCAGAAATCCAAATTCTTCCACTAAACTCTCTAGATTCAACATGAGCATAAGAGAACAAGAGAGCCTTTTCCATTTTAACGGTGCAGTAAGGACCAAGAAGATGAGAATGTGTAGTGTCCATGGATGGGATACAGACCCTGGTTGTGGGATTAGAGGACACGTCATCCTCCATCATTGCTTATTTCTTTCAAAGCCTACTAGCATCATGCACAGTCTCTGCACCAAGTAAATGTGAACCCCTTGATTCACTCAATTCCTCTTCACTGACTAATATAACGGCCAACGTACTAAACCACAAGCACCTAGCTGGCTCCAAGGCAATCTCCAGGAAGCCAAAGCCCCCCATCAGTGATCTGCTGAGTAATTAGAGACTATGGGCCACTTATTTCCCTGTCACTTCAAAGTGAAACACACAAGACAAATTTCATTTCCCCACTTTGCAACCCAGGCAGCTGCTGGATTTATGCGTTGCTCTCATGTTTATTCCTCCTCCAGAAGTGTCAGGTAAGACAGGAGCTACAAAAAACAAAGGACCCCTTCACTGCCTGCTTCAGTGACACCAAATCAAGTGATGGGCTGAAACAGGGAATGTGGGAAGTAAGGAGTGGATGCTAGGTGTATGAATCAAAACACAGTGTAGTATCTCTGGCACTGATGCTAGAAGACAGAGTTTGTGTAAAGAGCAGCTGCATGCAATTATGCCGTGTGGTCTGAAGCAAAAGCTTTAACAG
>NW_006922034.1:137106-141994 GCF_000298275.1 Orycteropus afer afer | reverse complement strand
TAACCAGAAGGCTGGTGGTTCAAACCCACCAGCCACTCCTTGGAAGGAAGATGGGGCAATCTATTTCCACAGAGATACTGCCTTAGAAACCCAAGGAGGGGTCGCTATGAGTCTGAATCGACTCAACGGCAGTGGACTCCACTTTGGTGAGTAGCAACTGGGGTCCTAAAAGCTTGCAGGCAGCCATCTAGCTGCAACAATGGGTCTCTCCTCATCCAGAGCAAAGAAGAATGAAGAAAAACAAAGATTCATGGAAACAATCAGTCCAAGGGACTGGTACACCATGTGATCTTCAACCTATATGACCATGAGACCAGAACTACATGGCACCTGGCTACCACTGTCAACCACTTGGAGGGGGATCAATGCAGGAGAACCTGGAGAGAGTGGGAGAACAATGTGGAACAAAACTCAAAATCATAACAAAAGACCAGCTTTGCTGGTCTGATGGAGCCTGTTGAGACCCTTGAGATGATATCTCCTAGTTACCATTTAGGTCTGGAACTGGTAAGTGATTTCCCCAAGGTTAAACAGTTGGTAAATGGCAAAGCTAGGATTTGAACCCAAATGCTCAGCTGCTAACTAAAAGGTTGGTGGTCTGAACTCCTCCAGTGGCCCTGCAGTAGAAAGACCTGGTGATCCATTCTGGTAAAGATTATAGCCAAGAAAACCCTATGGGTGAGTTCTACTATGTAATAGGGCTCAATATGAGTTGGAATCAAATCAATAGCACCCAACAATAATAAATCTGGCTGGTAGTCCATGAATAGCACAAATGGTTAAGCATTCAGCTACTAAATGAAAGGTTGGCTGTTCAAATCCACCCAGAGGCACCTCAGAAGAAAGACCTGGTGATCTACTTCTGGAAGATCACAGCCACTGAAAGCCCTAATGAGAGCAGCTCTACTCTGAAACACATGGAGTCACCATGAGTTGGAACTGACTCAGTGGTACTGGTTGGTTGGTTGGTAGTCTGGCCACAGGCTGTATTCATATGCTTTACTGCATCTCTTGACAGGAAATGGTGGGAAATATTCTACATCCATATGCTGCATCTTGGTAGATGAGTCATTCACTTATTCCTCGAATCATTACTGTGCGCCTAATGTGTGCCAGGAATGATTCCAACAACGGGCATCCTATAGGTGAGGGGCAAAGTCCTTGACCTTGTGGAACTTTCAGTCTAATGTGGGAGACAGACATTAATTCAAAATAATCACACCAGTAAGAGTAAAATCACAACTGTGCTGGGTGCTACAAAGGAGAACTACTGGTATATGGTTCTTTGAAAACAGGTAATAGGGAATGTGACCTTGGGAATCCTGCAGAAGTGACAATTGAGCTGCAATCTCAAGAGATGGAGGGAAAGCATTCCAGACAGAAGGAACAGCACATGAAAACTATTTTTTTTCTCCTTTTCTCCAAGCTTTTTTGACAGCTGCACTGGGCTCATTCTCTGGCCTCGGTTTGAGTTAGATGGTTCACTTTATCATGGTGAAACAAACATGACAAATCTAAAAATAATGCCTTCCTTTATTTTTTATTTTTTAAGCAGCCTGATTGCATTAAAAAAAAAAAAAAAAGTAAAGCTCAGGGCTCACCATTTTTTTTCGTCTTTTCTCTAAATGCCCAAAGATGAGCGGGGGTGTCAATGAAGACTAATTGTTCCAATTGCAGCTTAATTTCTCCTCCTTATGAACTGGTTCTGAAAGTTCCCCTGTGACAGAGGAAGAAGGGGGGCCAGAATGGGAGAGTGGAGGCTCCTAGGGATGGTGTGGAGAAAGGAAGAAACTCAGAGGAAGTGCCACTTGCCAGACTGCTTCAAGGTCCCCTCCCTCCCTGTTCTTCAGACTCCCCCAATCACATTACCCTTCCCCTTTTTCCTGCTGCAACCTACCTATAAACCTTAGAGACTGAGCAATGAGCAGGAACATCTTAGAAGCCATTTCAACTCAGAGCTTGAGCTGCCAATCTTAACGGGACTTGGAATCAAGCCGGCCTTCTAGTCAAAAGGGATTAGCACAGCCCAGGAAGAGAAACACTTCCAGCAAGCAGTCCCTGCTCCCTCTGACTTGACAGCAAAGCTCCTTCCATCTCCCTCCTCCCTAACCATAGAGCCCCCAAAGTACCCTGCCATACAGATCATTCAATCTGGTGCCACAGGGCACTACCTAGGTATCCATGAGCTGGATTATTTATTTACTTATTTTGGCAATAAATAAAGATTAAGGATACCCTTCCTTTGTTTGATAATACTGAGTCTATCAATTCTTATCGCAGCACTAGCCACATCCTTGAGCCTGATTTCTTCTCTCAAGGCCTAAGTTTCACCATCTCTACAGTATGGATATAGGAGAGACTTGATCTAAATGATCTGTAAAGTTCCCTCCAAACCAAACCAAACCCAAACCCAAACCCACTGCCACTGAGTAGATTCCGACTCAGAGCAACCCACGTTGGGCTTCCAAGGTGGTAAATCTTTATGGAAGTAGATTGCTCGGTCCTCCTTCCATGGAGTGGCTTTGAACTGCCAGCCTTCTGATGAGCAGTCAAATGCCTTCCGCACTGTGCCATCAGAGCTCCAAAGTTCCCTCCAGTGCAGTATAAAAAGCAGCAGCCTCTACCTCATGTAGTGGTTGTAAAGAGAGAATGGGACTGCCTGGGTTTTGAATCCCTACCCCTGTTCACCGAGTATAACCCTGGGTAAATTATTTTTGTAAGGTCTAGTTACCTCTTCTGTAAAATGGGGGTAATAATAGAAAATGGAGGAAATAGTCCTTACTCAGACGGTTGTTATGAGGCTTGAATGAGGTAAAAACAAAACCAAACTCACTGTCAGTGAGTCATTGCCAACTCATAGCGACCCCTCCTTGGGTTTCCGAAGTGGTATCTCTACAGAAGTAGACTGCCTAGTCTTCCTTCCAAGGAGTGGCTAGTGGGTTTGAACTGCCAGCCTTCTGGTTAGCAGTCAAATGTCTTAGGCACAATGCCAAAATGAGGTAGTACATGTAAAAAAAAAAAAGTATTTGACAGCCATTAAAGCGTCAATGCTTCCTAACTGCTATTTTTTTTTTGTGAACTTATTTGCTTTAATGTCATGAAGATAATTAAAACAATTCAATGGAGACCATTCAAGTGCACATCTAGTGTTACCTATGATTCACTTTCTTCACCTCCATTACACAAGGTAAACATTAAATCATTACCTTCTCCCGTGCAGAATTTTTGACAGCCTTTGTTACAAAAAATCCATTCTGGTACTTGTTTTATTTTGGAACCTGGGTTCTCTAAGAGGTTTTATCCTTTCTTCATTGTGAACCTCTTAAGCACATGTCAAATTCGTTTTCTCCTCCACACAGTTATAAAAATAGATTTTTCATAATCCCATGTATATAGTTGGAGTTAAAATATGCCAACCCTGAAGGGTCTTCTATTCTTCCTTTTAAAGGAGTCATATTGCATGCATATAGTTAAGCCTCAAGGTGGAGGTTTTCCTCATTTTCGCTAGATGCCTGGAGATCACTGAGAAAGTCTGTGAAGACTCGTTGTTTTTTTTTTTTTATTCCCCAGAATCAACAGTGACACTGATTTATAACTTAATAGTGATTCCCCCGAGTACTTAATAACATAGATTATACCCTAATAAATGCATTTCCTGTAGGCTTAAGTGACTAACATGCTGATCTATTAGACTGGTATAATAATATAGGAACTTTTTTCTTGGCTACTGAGGAAATTTCTAAGGAACTGGTGTCTTCTAAAATAGGAGTATTAAATAAACATCTCTCTACTGATGGATTCTTTCTACAAATTAATTCTGGCCTGGGAAACAGAAATGTATAATTTCATAATCTCTGACTATATCTATTAGAAATGTTCAACAAGTGGATTTTAAAGAGTAGTCCCTTTGATTTTAGTTAATTATCCTTAAAACATTCAGGATCATTAAAAGAATTAAGCTGTTTATTACTCTTCATACCATGGACTTCCAGAAGAAGGAACAAATCTGTCTTGGAAGAAGTACAGCCAGAATTCTCTTTAGGAGTGAGGATGGTGAGACTTCATCTCACGTACTTGGGACATGTTATCAGGAGGGACTAGTCCCTGAAGAAGGACATCATGCTTGATAGACAGCAAAAAAGAGCAAAATCCTCAATAAGATGGATTGATACAGTGACTGTGATGGTAGGCTTAAACATAGCAATAATTAATTGTGAGGATGGCACAAGACCAGACTGTTTCCTTCTGTAATACATAAGATCTCTATGAGTCTGAACCGACTTGATGGCACCTAACAACAACAACAACAATACTCTTCAAATACAGTTAATAATGTCAAGACTCTTATTTTGCGTTTTATTTTCTGGCTTCTGAATCTGGGACAATTCTGCATGCATCACACATCCCCAAATGTGTTTTATCCTTTTTTTTTTCCAGACCTCAGGCCCTGTTATTTGTTGATCAGTAAAAGAAAAATCTTAACATACAGATGCTTGTACTCAGCATCTGTCAGTAACCCCATGATTAATGACTCCAGTGTTGCCTAGCATGTCCAAACATCATAAGGCTTGGCTAATGTTTTGATCAGGCCTGAACAGCGTGTTTAAGAGCCTCTCTTACTGACAGCTAGAGGGTAGGAAATAATCACATTGAACGAAGAGCCCAAATTCTTACAACTTGTGGTGAAATCTTTGAATACTGATTCCCTTTGCTAATAAGCTCAGAAGTTCAAAGTAAGGACTGGAGGCCACACGTCCCCCCTGCCTCCTCAGACAAACCTCACTCCTCCTCCTTCTAAACGGACAGGATTATGAAACAGAATTTTTTAAAGCTACGTTACCCCCTTGACCTCTTTTCAAGAGGCTCTGTTATTAGCATTAACTTAAAT
>NW_006922034.1:135307-137006 GCF_000298275.1 Orycteropus afer afer | reverse complement strand
TCAAATAAATTACACTCAGATCATTCCTCCCACCTCATCCTAGTGCTATTTAAGAAATGATGCAGTGTGGGTAATTTGTATCTTAGGGTGAGGTTTTTAAAATCCATCCTCAGGTAAGTGAACACTGCGGTGATGAGTGATAGGCAGATGTGGCAACTGATTGCTGAGCCTACAGAGGGTCTGGCACTGGTAACTCAGATACTAAGACAATTTAAGGGTCTGCCCATAGTGTGGTCCTTACAGGAGCAGAAAGGAGCCTTACGACATCTCAGAGAATGAAAGAATGAATGCCTACTTTATTTTTAATCACGGCCAGCAAGGAAAGAAAGTCCCCAGCACCGCCCTACCTCAACCATCTCCATACCCTGGTGCTATTCTAGGGACAAGTCTCATCATCATGAGTTCTCATTTATTCCGCAGAAATAGAGACTGGGCCTTTTGTATTTGGCCTGTGTCTGAGAACATCAATGTACCTAGGAAAAATTCCTTAGTTAAGCTAAAGGCTGAAAAAGAGGCCACCAGATTGAACAAGAAGGAGGCATTGGTGCCTTTTAAAAGAGCCGTTCCAGTGGAGTGGTGAAGGTGGAAGCCACCCTGCAGTGGGTTGAGGAGAGTGGGAGGAAAAACAACAGAGACAGGAAATGTAGGCCATTCTTTTAAGACATTTGTCAGCAAAAGGAAGGATGGAGAGAGAGGCTAGCAGCTTTAGGGGGACATTCAGGCGCAGCATTTTTAAGGAAGGCATTTAAGCTACTCAATCCCTGAGCCCTCCTTTAAGCTGAAGGTAAATTCTTGGCCTCCCATGCAGGAAACTCGGGTTCGATGCCCAGACAATATATCCCATGTGCAGCCACCAAGCTATCTTTCAGTGGAGGCTTACATGTTGCTCTAATGCTGAACAGGTTTCAGCAGGGCTTCCTGACTAAGATGGTGATTTATTTCCAAAAACCAGCCAGTGAAAACTCTTATTTGGATTCCTATGGTCTGATCCACAAGGGGATGGTGCAGGAGCCGGCAGTGTTTCACTCCATCGTGCCTGGGGTCGGCATGTGTCAGGCCTGACTGGAAGACAACTAACCACAACAAATAACTTATGGAAGCAGAAAGGTTGAGGACACAGGAAAGAGGGAATGAGATCCAAGAGGACTTGGAGGTTAGTCTTGCCCATGGGGGCAGGAGTAGGGTATACCTCTTCCTCTGTGAGGATACAATATGAGGACAGAATGCATTTGAACACAGAGACATGTTGAGAAGAGTTGGAAGTAGTGATAGAGATGTGTGAAGGATACAGTGAAGTGATTCAAAAGGCAAGACAGGAGCTTTGAGGCTCAAAGTGGGTTTGGTGCAGATAGTGACTGGGAGACAACAGAAGGCCTTCTGTTTCCCTAATGAACAGGAGCCAAGGGGGCATTTAAGGCATTTGCTGAACCATTCGTTATAGTATTAGGAAGAGTTTGGCCTCAAATGAAGGCAAATGCTGTCTAATCAGGCCCTACTCTCTAGGTTTCTGCTTCAAGAGTATACAGACAAATGACCCAGGATAGAAATCAGTCCAGCTGCTGTTTTACTACAGGAAAATTTTTGTGTTTGTTTGTTTTTTAGACTGCAAGGCCATCAGTTTTAGGAGGGCTAGAGTTGTGAGATTTACATTAAAAACAAGTCCTGGCTATGGTTTTATGGGACACCAAGCTCAATTGCT
>NW_006922034.1:131156-134592 GCF_000298275.1 Orycteropus afer afer | reverse complement strand
CCATACCCTAAATCATCACCACTGTTTTTAAGCTGGGCTGCCTCTCTACCTGTGTACCCAGAACATCCTCTGCTACCAGCCAGCCACTGTGTCTGTATTTCCAAATATTCCAAACCAAAAAAACAAACTCACTACCCTTGAGTCGATTCCAACTCATAGTGACCCCCATTGGGTTTCCAAGGCTGTAAATCTTTACAGAAGCAGACTGCCTCATCTTCTCCGGAACAGCTGGTGGGTTTGAGCCACTGACCTTTTGGTTAGCAGCCAAATGTCTTAACCACCACACCACCAGAACTCCTTTTTCCAACTATTAGAGTCACTTATTTTGGTTAAAGCAATGTTTTCTGAAGAAATGTTAAAATGGGAAGAATCACCTAGCAACACATGGGTACTCAGTGATAGCCACAAAACATTTACACAGAGTACTATGTCAGATTAGCTTGCTGTTCCCTTAAGGCACGGAGCCTTAAGGGAATGAAACACTAAAGTGGTCTAGAAGGTTGCAGGACACAGTGTGTGTGGTAGTTATGTGTCTACTTGGTTGGGCCTGGTTTTGAGTGGCTGGGCAGCTCATGGTAGTTATTCCCCATGATGAGACTGGCAATCAACTCCATGGCGGAATCTGCTGCAAGCAGCAGAGTAGCTGCTTTAGGGATGTGGTCTGCTTCCTGTGTATAAGGACGAGCTTGAGAATGGTCTGGAGCTTATGGCATTCTTGGACCCTGCATGTAGCCAAGTCGTTGTTCATCAGCCTGCCACATTGTCTGCCGATCTTGAGACTCTTAATGGACTTGAATCAATGGCCTGCTGTGTGGTTTGGTAATATCAGGACTGTGCCTTGTTACTTGTTGATCCTGGGTTTGTCAGCCTCAGCAGGCAGCAGCTGCCCGAGTGAGGAAAGCCTCTAGCTTCAGTGGGCTAGGAGCAAGAGGCAGAGCTGAAGCCCACAATCAAGGGGCTTTCACCTAGCCCCCAGAGCCTGGCACTTTGAACCTGGACTTCTAGCCTCCAAAACAATAAAAGAATAAATACCTGTTTGTTAAAGCTATTTCACCTGTGGTATTTCTGTTAGAGAGGCACGAATTAAACAAAACACTGTGCTGTCAAGAAGACAAACCAGAATATTGCAATCCAGTGTGGGGAAAAACAGGGCAATGGAGGTCCTCTAGGAAGACAACTTCTACCCACCTTATACTTCTGTTGAGGTCCATTAGCATCCTCTGGATATTATTTCTATGAGAACATCTAGAAGAGGATTTGTCTTCCTGCTGTCAATAATATTTCCCAGGTTACTGTTTTAACAAAAGTGATGCAATACTGTGATAGCTCCCATGGAGAGAGATCAGTTAGTTCAAAAGTCTTAAGCCATAAAATACCTCAGTTAGGTCTGGCCACCGAGTGTTATTTCAGAAGGCCAGAGAAGGTACCACTGCTAAAAGGTCCCATCCTGACCCAATATAACTAAGATTTTTTTTCCCTCTGTTTAAGACCTGCCACTTTGCAATAGATAGATGCTGTAAACCCCAGGTATACTTCAGTTGAGATTTCAATGACTGAATTTCCTATTCTGGAAACAAAATTTTCTTTTGTTTTTTCCTTCAAAATGAAGATTAAAAAAAAAGTTATGATAACTTCTTAGATACAGCCAACCATCTTGAGAGAGCGAGATGTTGGGCCTGTGGGCTTGGGACCGTGGTTGCAGGGGACATCAAGCTCAATTGGCATATCATGCTACACAAATATACTGTTCTACATCCTACTTTTGTGAGTAGTGACTGGGGTCTCAAAAGCTTGCAAGAGGCCATCTAGATGTAACAATTGGTCTCTCATCTGGAGCACAGAAGAATGAAGAAAACTAAAAACTCATGGAAACAATTAGTTCAAGGGACTAGTGGACCATGCAAGCCTCAGCCTATATGACCATGAAACCAGAAGAATTAGATGGTGCCCAGCTACCACTGTCAACTGTTCAGAAAGGGATCTGCACAGGAGATCCTCGATAGAGCAGGAGAAAAATGTGGAACAAAACTCAAAATCATAAAAAAAAAAAAAAAAAGACCAGGCTTACTGGTCTGATAGAGACTGGTGAAACTCCAGACACTATGGCCTCTAATCACCCTCAGGCCTGGAAATTGAACTCACTCCCATGGCTTCCAGGCAAACAAAAGATAGGCATATAAGGTGAACAATTTACACCAAGTAGGTACACTCCTTAGAATAATGGGAGAGCAGAAGGGCAGTATTTGCACAGGGAGATAGCTCAGTGGGCAGAAATGCATAGGAAAGAGGGACACAGGGAAAAGGTAACCACAGGAAGGAAGTGGGAGGGAAAGCTGTTACTTTGTGTGGAATTGCAGTCAACATCATGAAACAAAATATGTAAGAACTGCTGTATGGAAAATGAATTTGCTCTGTAAACTTTCACCTAAATCACAATAAAAAGAAAAGGCTTGAAGAAAAAAAATATTTATTTTTTTGTGATTATAGAAGTAGTAGCTGTTCTTTGTGAACATTAAAACAACACAAAATACAGAAAATGAGATGTTAAACCTTTCATAATGCTGCTTCTGTACCGTTTAAAAATTGTGTATATTCTTTCAGATTTTAAGCTATAGAATAATTTTATTTATGCTGTTTAATACCTTAACTTTTTTTTACTCAACACATGTTATGGTCAGTATGGAGGAGTAAGCTCTTAACAAATCAAGCTTTCTGCAGATAATGATAAACCTTGAGCAAAGCACACACAAAACACCCACTATCTGAGGGCTCTGTACAGTAAACAAAAGCAGTCAGAAAAGAAAGCACTCTCTGAGAGTTTGTAACCACAACCTGGCCTCCATGTGGGTTTCCCATTGGGATTCATGCTGAAAATTAGTTGCCATGGAGTTGTTTTGACTCATGGAAATACCATGTGTTTCAGAGTAGAACTGTGCTCTGTAGGGTTTTCAAGAGTTGATTTTTTGGAAGTATATTGCCATGCCTTTCTTGCATCTCCACTCTTTCAATTAGCAGGTAATCTTGTTTACCATTTGCATCACCCAGGGGCTCCTAGGATTCCTATTACTTGTCCAAAAACCTCAGGCAAAAATAGAAACTTAAAGTGGTCCAAGGTTGGTAGCATCCTCCAGGCTACTGGCAGAGGGGCAAACACAAAAATGCTCCAGAACAATTCAGGTTGATTATGCACATATCATGTAGCCAACCAACCAACAATTCCTTTCCTAGGTATTAAAAAAAAAAAACCTCGTTGCTGTGAAGTCAGTTCTGACTCATGGCAAACCTCTTGTGGTACAGAGTAGAATTGCTCCACAGGCTTTTCTTAGCTATACTCTTTACAGAAGGAGATCACCAGACCTTTCTTCCTCATTGCTGCTGAGTAGGTTGAAACTACCAACATTTAGGTTAGTTGTTGTTGTTGTTGTTTTTTGCCGTC
>NW_006922034.1:121172-131041 GCF_000298275.1 Orycteropus afer afer | reverse complement strand
CAGCTAGAGAAACTCTTACAAATCTGCAGTGGAAAACATGTACAAGAATGTCTATAACACCAACATTTCTAAGATCAAAAAAACCTGGCAATAATCCAAACATTCATCAGCAGAAAAGACAGATGAGACCTATTATATTTACATTATTGAATACTATACAATAATTAAACTAAACCCATCCTTACCAACATGAGTGAATTTCAAGAACATAATATTGAGCAAAAGAACACTATATAGTATAATTTAATTTATATGCATTTCCAAAATGTTGCATTATGAAATAATATTAAGATTACACACATATGTGGCAAAACTAAAGAAAACCAAGGGAATGATTTATCTTAATTGCAGTCTAACACTTACCTCTGCATGGGAGGAAGGGGGATACAGTCAGAAGCATAGAGATGACTTCAGAATTATTGGAAATATTCTATTTTCATAAGTCAGGCAATGCAGACTGAAATGCTCATTTTATTTTTCCCTATTTCCATTCTTTAGAATGCATGCACATGTTATATACACTCTAATAAATACATTTCGCTATATTTTTTACAAATAAAAATAATAAAAATTCCAATCAAGCAAACAAAGGGGTGGAAGGCTGTTTAAAATGAGTTCTGAAATGAACAATAAATTTTTAGGTTAAGCCCTAAACATTAGAATTGTAAGAATTCAGGTTTTCTTACCTTAGGTCTGTATATAGATACACCTTTACTTATAATATCATGGGATACCCATGCCTGAGTAGATCTTCAAAGATCCTCTCATCCAGGACCTAGTCTTTTGACAGGTCTGCATTGAATCTCATAAAACAATAGAATATCTGATCTTAAAAGAAAAATTGACTCAAGAGATGAGGCCACAGTCTTCTTTGCAGCTTGCTCAGAGTATGCAAAATATACCTGTCATGGATTGAATTATGTCTCCCACAAATATGTATCAACTTGGCTGGGTCATGATCCTCAGTGGTTTGGCAGTTATGTAATGATATAATTTGGCAGTTACATAAAAATGTAATAGCCCCCATTAAGTGATTTGATATGATCAGTCAATCAGTTGTAAGGGGATTAGGATGGTATGTAATACCCTTATTCAGGTCACAGCCCTCATTCAATGTAAGCAGAGTTTCCTTGGGGTATAGTCTCTATCACTTTTATCTTACAAGAGATAAAAGGAAAGAACAGTGAGCAGAGAAGGGATCTCAGAACTACCAAAAAAAAAAAAAAAAAGAGCTGGGAGCAGAGTGCATCCTTTGGACCTGGGGCCCCTGCACTGAGAACTTCCTAGACCCAGGAGAATATTGATGCTACGACACATGAAGATCACCTCTCAGCCACATAAAAGACAGGCCTATAAAATGAACAATAATACCCAGGAGGAACGTGCTCCTCAGAACTATTCACTATACGAGACCAAAAGGGCAGCATTTGCCCAAAAGCAAAGTTAAGAAGGCAGGAAGGAGCAGAAAAACTGGGCAAATGGAAACAGGGGACCGACCCAAGGTCGAAATGGGGAGAATTGTGGAGATTGCACCAATGTCACAATAATCTATGGATAAATAGCTGAATGGGAAACAAATTTGCTTTGTCAATTGTCACCTAAAACAAAATATTTTTTTTAAAGTCACACAGACATTTCCAAGGAATTCTAGGCCCACAGATGTTGAAAGGACCTTCCCCCAGAGCCGACAGAGACAGTAAGCCCTACCCTAGAGCTGGCACCCTGAATTTGGATTTCTAGCTTCCTAAACTGTGAAAGAATAAATTTGTTTGTTAAAGCCATCCACTTATGGTATTTCTGCTATAGCAGCCCTAGAGGACTAAGACAGAATTTGGTACCAAGAGTAGGCTGCTCCTCTAACAGATTCCTAACACATGGAAGCAGTTTTGGAATTGGTAATGAGTAGAGGTAGGAAGAGTCTTAAGGTGCCTAATAGTAAAAGCCTAGATTGTCTTGAAGGGACTGTTGGTGAAATTATAGGTGTCAAAGGCAATTCTAGTGAGGGCTCAGAAGAAAGTGAGGAGAGCTTTAACACTAGAAATGGCACAGATAGCAGGAAGCAGTGGCAGAGAAATGACAGCAACAGAACTAAGAGATTGGCATGAGATGGTATGGGAGCCAACCTGTAGACCAAGAGGGCTGAGTGCCTTTGGACAAGAGGATTCCTGGAGGAGTGTGGTGCCTCCAGGCACTTGTCAGTAGAGTTAGGTTTGCTGACCCATGGAGTGAAAGAGCTGATCATCTTCAGGCCAGGTGGAACAGGGTGCTTCTAGGCACTTATTGGTAGAGCTAAAGAGCTTTGGAACACTAACCCAAGCAGGGCAGAGACTGGTCTGGTCCAAGAGGCCCAAGGGGCCAAGGAACTGAGAGGGCAAGGAACCAGGAAGCACAAGCTGAAGAGACAAGGAGCATGGGAAGCAGAGATGTCTTAGTCTCAAAGGGTAGGTTCATGATCTCTGGAGTTTCAAAGGGTAGAATAATGACCTGCTGGATCTCAAAGGGTGGGGCCAAGGCCTCCTGGGTTTCAAAGAATTAGATCTTTGCAAACTCAGTTCTTGAATGTAGGGCTACTGTTCATGACTGCCAGGGGGATGGGGTCATATCTGCTGCCCAAAGCTGAGGAGGTGGGGAAACCATGCTCAAGGGGCAGAAGAAAGGGGCCTGCTGGGGCTGAGGAGGTAGGGTCACCATTCAGTTGGACTAAGAGAATAGTGCTGCCAAAAATCAAGGGGATAAAGTTGCCATCCCAGTGGTTCTAGAAGGTGGAACTGAAGTCTTAGGCTGAGGGGCCTCCACCCAGAATCCAGAGATCATAGACAACACCTGGTATCTGGAGGAAAGGAGCATTGCTTCGATGGCATCAGAGAACAGAGGATTATTTTCAAGCCTTGAGAGCTAATGTAAATTGTTCTTCTGGGTCTTTGATTTGTTTGGTGCTCATTATCCCTTCTTCCTTTCTAATTTCTCCCATTTGTAATAGAAATATCTATCATCTTGTGCCTGTTTCTACATTGTACTTTGGCAGTAGACAAGTTGCATTCCAGATTCACAGATGAAGAGAAATTTTGCCTCAGGATAGAATTTGGACTTGGAGTTGATTTAAGATGTTTGGGATGATATGATGGGCTTAAAGTGTTATGGATGTGGCAAGGACATGAATTTTGGGGGGCCAAAAGGTGGAATTGAACTGTATCTCTAAAAATATGTCTCAACTTGGTTGGGCCATGATTCTCACTGGTTTGGCAGTTATGTAATGAAGTAATGTGGCAGTTATATAATGATTCCCCATGATGTGATCTGATGTGATAAGCTGATCAGTTTTAAGGGGATTAGGGTGAGATATAACATCCTTACTCAGGTCACAGCCCTGATCCAATGTAAGGGGATTTTTCCTGAGGTGTGGTCTGCATCATCTTTTATCTTACAAGAAATAAAAGGAGAGAGAAGTGAGCAGAAGATGAAGGATCTCACAATCATCAAGAAAGAAGAGCCAGAAGCAGATGACCTTTGGAGCTGGGGTCCCTGCACTGAGACCCTCCTACACCCAGGGGAAGACTGATGTCAAACCACATGAAAATTGTCCAGAAGCAGAAGTTGAAATGGCCAAAGCCCTTCCTCCAGAGCTGACACAGAGAGAAAGCCTTTCACTAGAGCTGGCCCCCTGAATTTTGTCTTCTATCTGCCAAAACTATGAGAAAATAATTTTCTGCTTGTTAAAGCCATACATTTGTGGTGTCTCTGTTACAGCAGCAGTAGATAAGTAAGACAATACCTTTTCTCCAGGTGGATCTTTATCATACCTTCTTTATGAAAATGCATTATGAGCATTCTCAAATGTACAAATGAATAGAGAGGATACTATAATGGACTCCATATAGGTCTCTCACCCAGATCAACAATGAACAAAACTGTGCAAGCTTTACTTTAGCTATTCCTTTTCTCTTTTATTTCTTAGTATTCTAAGACAAATCTTAAGCAGGTCATTTATCTCCTACATACTTCAATATACAGCTCTAAAAAGTATACCCACTGCCATCAAGTTGATTCTGACTCATTGCAACCCTATAGGACATGGTAGAGCTGCTCTGTAGGATTTTCAAGGCTGCAGTCTTCATAGAAGCAGACTGCCACATTTTTCTCCTGTGGAGCAGCTGGTGTGTTCAAACCACTGACCTTTCATTTAGCAGCCATGTGCTTAACCACTAAGCTACTAGAGCTCTTTCTAAAAAGTATAGACATTTTTATTGCACATTCACAATGCTATCATCACATCAAACAAAATTAACAACTCCTTGGTATGATGTAAAACTCTGTGCCAGACAGTGCAGGCTAGAAGCATGAACAACCAGAGGGTCCATCTATACTCAGTATGGAGTTCACAGAGGAAAGAACACTATAGACTGGGATGGATAAGTAAGGCCTCAGGGAAGAGGTGGTTCCTGGATTGGACCATGAAGACAAGGCAAGATTTGAGATGAAGGGAGAGCCAGTTCTGTTCTGTTTTGGAGTTTGATTAAACAGCAGAGAGAATGAAGCAGGGAGTTCTAAGCACTTCTAGTCCTTCTAGGCACTCTGGGCAGCTCTGCCCACTGATAGACTCCACTCCCTGGGCTCATTGACAAAGAAGGCACAGCCATGGTACAGCTCATCTAAAACAGTAAATAATCTAAGAAGTATTTCAATTTGGCTTGGAAGGTGTCATGTAATTTTTTTTCTCCCTCCAGCAGATTTAACTTCCCTAATTATGCTCTACTCATCCTGATGCTAAAATGAGTTTCCATTTTCTAAGCCCACATTGTCAAAATTGTCCCTGCCTGATTATCCCTGCCACCCCCACCCTACTCTGTACCACATCAAAGCTATGTATCTCAGGTCCAACTTAAGTGTATGTACCACAGGCCCCCATTCTCTGCTGGATGAGTCAGTGTGTGCTAATGAATTAGTCACTAAATAATCCCTATTAGTATGTTATCTCTCCCAAATAATATACTGGCTTAATCAGGCTAAAATGAATAAGTCTCCAGAAACTTCCTAAGAAATAATTAATGGTGGAAATTTTAGACAATGGCTTCAAGACTGGGGCACAAACTATTTGGGGACCTTGATTCATCTTAACAATATAAGCCTCTGTTCTGGGCCATCTCTGCCTAAGTAGGGAGGACTTTCAGTCTGCAGATCAGAAAAGACTCTCAGTGGGCTGGGCCATAACACTTTACCTGGATCTCTGAAATACACAGGAGTCCACAGAGCTGAATTCTTAGCAGGTTTCTGGGCCAGTTCATTCCATGGTGATGGTCTTCTAAAAATTCTAAGCCTAGTCTGTGAGCAATCTCTTTTTCATGGGCATGCCCTGTACTCACCTTCCACTCTTAACCATGTACTTTTTTCCTTCCCAACTGACCTGGTACCCAGAGTCACCTCTATCAAGCACTTTGTGGAGAATGTATGGGTTTTTTCCCTCCCTTTGCCCTATAATTGAGTTTTAAAAGCTCTTTAGTGAAAAAGATTCCTTTCTTGTTTCTCCTAGAGAAGTCAGTTCAATTTTCAGAAAAGTAGGCTCTTCTCTCCCCAAGCTGTGGCAGTCACTTGGTTCAGAATCACAGTGTTGCCAGGTGCCCCAGCCAAACAAATGCTGAGCTAGACTCTTTTCTTATCCCTTCTGTCCTAGGCCCTTGAGCAGGAAAAATAGGAATGGCTTTGCTTATTAACAGTGTCATATTTAGGTGGGTCAGGTCAAAGAAAGCTGAAAAGAGGACATGACACAAATCTACTGAGATATAATAGGTGATATAGGAACCTACCAGTGTAATGTTCTGGTTCTTAGGTACTGTTAAGTCAGTTTGACTCATAGCAATCTTATGCACAAAAGAATAAAACACTGCCCAGTCCAGTGCCATTCTCACAATCATTATTTTTGAGCCCATGGTTGCAGCCATAGTGTCAATCCATCCCATTACGGGTCTTCCTCCTTTTTGTTAACCCTCTACTTTACCAGTGTAATAGGCAATATTTATTTAGTGCTCAGTAACTATATGCCAAGGAGGTTTGGTGGTGCAGTGGTTAAGCATTTGGCTGCTAACCAAAGGGACAACAGCTCAAATCCACCAGATTCACTGTGGGAGAAAGATGTGGCAGTCTTCTCCCATAACGATTTAGTCTTGGAAACCCTGGGGGCAATTTTACTCTCCCGTATAGGGTCTCTTTGAGTCAGAATTGATTCAATGACATAGGGGTAACTATATGTCAGATACTATGATAAGCACCTTTCATAATAGCTTTGCAAGGTAGATACTGTTATTGTCATCAGCATTTTAAAGATAAGGGGTAAAACTAATGTTCAGACAAGTTCAATAACTTTCCAAGAGTCAGAGCAAGTAAATGGCAGATTCAAATCTAGAGTCTGGCACTTAGCATTACCCTTAACCAATATATCATGTTGCTGCAGGCACCAGGAAAATATCTGGGCCAGAAGGGGAAGAATCAGCAGGAAATTGGCAGAAGAACAGCTAGACTATAGGTAAGTGACATCAGGAATGTCCAGCAGTCTCTGGGGTGTGGGAAGGTGGTAAGCAGGCACTATGTAGGGAAAGTAAAGTAGCTCCTAGCAAAGACACTCTCACCAGGCCTGGAATCAAGAGGTAGGCCTCAAGGGCACGGGAGGATAAGCAAGTTCAAGACAAGACCACAATTACATCAAGATAGGCATTTAGGCATGAGAAAAACGCATCAGGAAACACACAACAAGGTTGATTCAATGCTGAGCTGTGTGCTATAAATCAAAGATTGCACAGATCTCCCCTGACCAGATAGAGGACATGAGATAGGAATGGGCTTTTATATAGGTGGAAATTGAGTGGTCCTAGCTGTGGAGGCAGGAAGCCAGGTAAGATCAGAACTAAGGAGGGAGGAGTATTCTTCTACAGCTGTCTTTTAAGATCTCTCAGTTCAGGGCATGGCAAGGGAGAATTAGGATTAGTTAAACTTAAAAGCTTTTCATTATATACTACATCATATATGAATATTCAATAAAACAATGCTATGTTGCCTTGGTTGTCTTTCTGTTGAAATAAGAATGATGTCTTTATGTAGGAAATGTCCCTTTCACTCACAGGCAGCAGTGGATGCAAGCTGCTCAAGGGCGTCCCCTCACAGTGTTCTTTATAACTTTCAAATTTAGTACTATAATATACAATGCATTTTCTCCTGCTTCTCTTTGGACCATGAAGTGGAAATGAAAGTCACAACCCACTCTGCAAGAAATGGGGAAAAGAGTCCATGGCTTCCACACTACATCCTAAAATTCACAGCAGGGCCAGCCCTAGAGAATGGTACAGAGGCAATTCTATTTATTTCTAGTGATCATTAGTTCCCCCTTTGTGACTCATCTCCCTACTAAACCCTCTAACAATTCCAGGACTTTGGGCCCAATCCCATGAAAATATACTGTATCCTTAAGCCTCTGCTGGTAAATTAAGTCCTGCTAAATATTAAGATCACAGTAAGTATAATGATGGGGAATGTGGAGGGGGTTGTTGAATTTCAGGTTTGCCTATTCTGGGGACCAGAAGTTTGAGTGCAATTGACAGTTGGGTCCACCTAATTTAAACACTACCTACACTTTATAGAGGCAGCAAGTTAAGAATATCTGTATCAATGCTAAAGGAGCTCTGGTGGTGTAGTGGTTAAGGCATTTGGCTAATAACCAAAAAGTTGGTGGTTCGAATCCACCAGCCACTTCATAGAAAGATGAGGTAGTCTGCTTTCACGAAGATTTACAGCCTTGGAAATCCGATGGGGGTCACTACAAGCAGAATTAACTTGATGGCAATGAGTTTTTTTTTTTTTTTTTTTAATATCGACACCATTAAATTAATTGCAGTGTATTAAACAGTGTAATAGATGTTACGGCATGCCTCCCAGACCCATCTTTCAGGATGAAGGCACTCATTCACTCAGCTTCTGGGAATATTGACAGTCTTACAGCTCTGAGCTGAACTCTCTCCAGGCCTTGCACAATGCCGAGAGTGTATGTGCCCCTGCTTCATCCTAGTGCCAGCCCTGTCATGAGTAGCCTTCCACTTAGTAAAGAAATTAAATTTGTGGTTAAAAGCAATCCCACAAATAAAACTCTTAAGCCTAGATGGTTTCACTGGTGAATTCTATCAAACATTTAAAGAAGAAATAGGGCCAATTCTACCCAAAATCTTTCAGAAAGTAGAAGAGAAAGGAATATTTCCAAATTCTTTCTGTAAGGCCATCATCTTTATGATCCTCAAATCAGCCAAACTATACAAAAGCAAATCAAAAGCCAATATCTCTCATGAACACAAAATTCTAAACAAAATTTTAGCAAATAGATATCAATATATAAAAAGGTTAATACAACATGAGCAAGTGGGATTTATCCCAGAACTGTAAGACTGCTTTGCTATTTCAAAATCAAGTTGTTATTAGACATATTAATAGGACATTTTATATACACACACACACACACACACACACACAATCATCTCAACAAATGCAGAGAATCATTAGATAAAATGTAACTTCTATTCCTCACAAAGATTCTCAGAAAACTAGGAAACTTCCTCAATCCAATAAAGAGCACCTGTGAAAAAGCCTAAAGATATTGCAGCTAGAGCCTGGTGGAACCCCTGAGAATATGACCCCTAGCTGCCCTTCAGGACTGGAACTGAATCCACACCTGTGGCTTCCAGCCAAACAAAAGACAGGCATATGAGTTGAACATTTACCTGACGTAGATACACTCCTTGGAGAAAATAATTATGGGAGAAAGGGGCTCTTTATGCACAGGGAGACAGTTCAGGGGGCAGGAGTACATGGAGGGATGGACACAGGGAAGATGTAACTATCAGGAAGAAGTAGGAGGGGAGCTGTTGCATTGGGGTAAATTGTAGTCAGTGTCATGAGACAAAGTGTATGTGAACTTCTGTATGGAAAGGGAATTTGCTCTGTAAACTTACACCCAAATCACAATAAAAAAATAATAATAATAATAAAAAGCCTGCAGCTAACATCATAATTAATGGTGAAAACTGAATGCTTTCCTTCTAATGTCAGAATCAAGAAAAGAATTTCCATTCTCATCATTTCTATTTAACATTGTCCTATAGAGCCTAGCCAGTACCACAAGAAAAGAAAAAGATATAAAAGGCATCCAGATTGGAAAATAAATAAATAAAACTGTTTACATTTGCAGACAACACTCTCATGGATTGGCTCTCAGCCCAACAGTAGAAAGACCTACATGCAGAACACCTACTCAGGGCAATGCACCCACCTACTCTAGGGAGATACACCCCTTAGAGAATCGGCCATGGGGAATGAGAGCATTCACATAGATGGAGAAATGGGCAGACAGGACTGCATAGTAAAGAAGGGCACGAGGAGGGGTTAGTCACAGGGACAGGAGGGGAGGAAAATTTGTTATGGTTGGGGATGGCAATAAGGGTGTGAAATCAAATGTATACAAACTGTTGACTGTAAAACAAAATTTGCACCCAAAGCACAATAAAATTTTTAAAAGTAATAATAATGAATTTGCAGATGACATGATTATCTGTAGAAAATCCTATGACATCTATATAAACAAAACAAACAAACCCATTGCCATCAAGTCATATCTGACTCCTAGTGACCCCTCTTTGGGTTTCTGAGGTAGTATCACTACAGAAGTAGATTGCCAAATCTTCCTTCTGAGGAGTGGCTGGGGGGTTTGAACTGCCAGCCTTCTGGTTAGCAGTCAAATGCCTTAGGCACCATGCCACCAGAGCGCCCAGGTAGTGTGGGGTTTATCACTACAGAAGGAGATTGCCCAACCTTCCTTCTGAGGAGTGGCTGGTGGGTTT
>NW_006922034.1:115309-120443 GCF_000298275.1 Orycteropus afer afer | reverse complement strand
TGCTTTAGGCACTACACCATCAGAGTTCCCCTATTTTGAATAACATTAAAAAATTAAAAAAATCTCAGGGTTAAAGCTGATAAAATATATGCAGGATCTGTACACTGAAAACTCAAATGGAAGAAATCAAGAAGACTTATATGGGAAAAACATACAGTGTTGATGGATGGATCAGAAAACTCAATAATAATATTAAGGTGTCAATTCTCCCCAGTTTGATCTATATATTAAACACAATCCCAATCAAAATCCTAGCAGGGTTTTTTTGTACATAAGAGTAAGATAAGTCTAAAACTTATATGGATATACAAACAAACTACAACAGCCAAAACAACTTTCAAAGAGAAGTACAAAGTTGGAGGATGTTTACCATCTTATTTCAAGATTTACTTTAAAGGAGCTCTGGTGGCATAGTGCCTAAGGCATTTGTATAGTATTTGTGTAGTATTGGCAAAAAGACAAATCAATGAAACAGAATAGAAGTCTCATAGATAAGTCCACACACACACGAACAATTAATTTTCAACAATAATGATTCTTGACAAAGTGAAAAGGCAACTCAGTGGAAAAAGAGTCATTTCAACAAATGATGCTGGAAGATGGAAGAAGTCATTGGCAAGGAATGTGAGCAACCACTAGGAATCTAGAATTGACACTGGCTGGCCAGCAACAAAGTCCCACAACCACAAGGATCTAAATTCTGCCAACAAAGATGAACTTGGAAGTAGATTTTCCACAGAGCCTCTGTGGTAGTTAATGCTATATCAACTTGTCTGGGCCTGGTTTTGAGTAGTTGGGCAGCTGGTGGTAGTTATTCCCCATGATGAGACTGGCAATCACCTCTGTGGTGGAATCTGCCATGATCAGCTGAGTAGCTGCTTTAGGGATGTGTTCTGCTTTCCATATTTAAAGAGAAATTTTGGGAATAGTTTGCAGCTTTTGCGATGCTTAAATCCTGCATGTAGCCAAGTGATTATTCAGCAGCCATGTTGTCTGCCAATCTTGGGACTCTTAAAGGACTTGAATCAGTGGCCTGTCATGTGGTTTGGTAATATTGGGACTGTGCCATTTTATTTGTTGCCCTTGGGCTTGTTAGCCTCAGCAGCCAGTAGCTGCCTGAGTGAAGAGACATCTCTAGCTCCAGTGGGCCAGGAGCAAGAGGTAAAGCTGAAGCACAAGGTCAAGGGGCTTTCACCCAGCCCTAGAGCTTGGCACTTTGAACTTGGACTTCTAGCCTCCAAAACTGTAAGAGAATTAAACTCCTGTTTGTTAAAGTCATCCCATATGTGGTATTTTCTTGTAGAGCACCATGAAGTAACCAAAACAGCCTCCAAACAAGACCTCAGCCCAGCTAAAACTTTGACTTCAGCCATGTGAGACCCTAAACAGAAAACTCAGGACATCATGCTAGAATTGTGTTATACAGGATTGTAAGCTAATTGATGGGTACTATTTACAGCCAGAAAATTTGTTGTAGTTTGTCACACAGCAATAGAAAACTAATAAATCTGGTAAAGAGTTTGTATCTAGAATTGAATATATATAGAACTCACAAAACTCAAAAGAAAAAAAAGTTGAACACTTCACTAAAATAGATATATAGATTGCCAATACGTTCCTGAAAAGATGCTCAACCTCATATATCATTAACTCACCACCACTGAGTAGGTTCCAACTCATAACAACCCCTCCTTGGGTTTCCGTGTAGGTATCTCCATGGAAGTAGATTGCCCAGACTTTCTTCTGAGGAGTGGCTGGTGGGTTTGAATTGCCAGCCTTCTGGCTAGCAGTTAAATGCCTTAGGCACTACACCACCAGAGCTCTTGACAAGGGAGATGCAAATTAAAACCACAATGTCATATCACTACAAACACATTAAAATGTCTAAAATTAGAAAGACTGGCGATGTCAAGTATTGATGAGGATATAGAACAACTGAAACTCTCATACACTGTTGTTGGGAATGTAAAATTCTTCAAGTACTTTTGGAATCAGTTTGGCAGTTTCTTAAAATCAGTTATTTACCCAACAGAAATTAAAACATATTTTCATACAAAAACTTGTACTCCAAAGTTCACAGAAGCACTATTCTTAATGGTCAAAACTTGAAAAAACCCAAATGTCTATCAACAGTTAAACTGATAAACTATAGTATATCCATATGATGGAATATTACTAAGAAATAAAATGTAATGATCTATTGATCTATGCAGCAACATGGATGGATCTCAAAATAATTACGCTGAGTGAAAGAAGTCAGACAAAAACCACTACATACTGTACATAGTAATTACTGAATTACATAAAACCTTAGAAAGGACAGAGAACCAACTATGACAGCCAGCAACCTAAGATTAAGACATGACAACATCATGTCTTATAAGAGTATAAGTAAATCAACCCAGATATAGAAGTATCAAAAATAAAATAATCCTACAAGACTGAAAACAGAGAACCTGAGACATTGATTTATAGATAATGACAACTAGGAAACAAAAAGAGGGAATAAATGGGGGTAGTTATAGAACTTCCAAATGGAGAGGAAGTTAACATGATATCAAGAAAGAACAGACAATTTTGAACTTGGGAAGATAATAATAAATTACAGGCTAACTTCAAAGGAAATTAATAAATCTTCTCATAAAAATTTAAAAATAAAATCATTAAGATTCAGTAAACACTAAAGCAATAGCAACAAATGAAATGATAAAAAAAAATCCATAAAAAATGAACTCAGCCCAGAAATATATGAGACAAAGAAACCATCAACACCACAAAAAACAGCAAAATTACAGGAGTAAATTCATACCTATCAATAATTACACTGAATGTAAATGGCTTAAATACACCAATCAAGAGACAATCAAGCAGAACAAATCAGAAAACATGACCCATCAATGTTGTTGTTGTTGTTATGTGCCGTTGAGTCAGACCTGGGTTTCTAAGGTGGTATCACTACAGAAGTAAGCAGTCTAAAAGAGACATGCTTTAGACACATGGACAAAAATAAGCTAAAAATCAAAGGATGGAAAGGTATATATCAAGCAAATGGCAACCAAAAAGAGTGGGGGTGGTAAGATTAATTTCTGATAAAATACACTTCAAGGTTAAACCAACAAAAGACACTGGGATGGATAGTATATAATGATTAAAGGGCCAATCCAATAAGAGGTCAGAACCAAAATAAATATCTACACACTCAAAATACATAAATCATAAAGCCACTCCTCGGAAGGAAGGTTGGGCAATCCTACTTCCGTAGTGATACTGCCTCGGAAACCCAAGGAGGGGTCGCTATGAGTTGGTGCTGACTCGACGGCAAACAACAACAACAACAACAAATCATTAACAAAATTGAAAAGAGAAAGAGACAACTCCACAATAATAGTAGGAGACTTTAATACACCACCTTCAAGAAGCACAGAATAACTAGAAAGAAACTCATCAAAGATACAGAAGATCTAAACAACACAATCAACTAACTTGACATCATAGACATATACAGAACACTCCACCCAATACACAATATACAATTTTTTCCAGTGCCCAAAGAACATTCTCCAGAACAAATCATATGTTAAGCCACAAAACAAGCTCCAATAAATTTTTAAAAACTGAAATACTACAAAGCATCTTCTCAGATCAAAATGCTCTAAAACTAGAAATCAACAACAGGAAGATACTATATATATATATACATACACACACACACACACATGAAAACTGAATAAAAACCTGCTTAATAAGTACAGGGCAATAGAAAAAATAACAATAAAATAAATTGCTTCAATCAAACAAAAGTAATAACAAAAAAATACCCAAATCTTGGGAACACAGCAAAAGCGGTGATCAGAGGACAATTTATAGCAATAAAAGCACACATTAAATAAGAAGAACAAAAATCAACATCTTAACCCAACATCTCCAACAATTAGAAAAGAACAGCAAATAAATATCTTAGGAAAATGGCTCACACACTTACAGAAGCTGGAAAGTCCCAAGTTCTTGTATCAAACGTCAAACTGGAGGCTTTTGCCAACTTATGCAGCTGCAGGGGCTGATGAGCTCAAGGTTGGCAGGCAGTATACTGGCTGTTGACTCGGGCTGTTCGCTCATGGACAGTTGTAGGCAGCACAACAGGATCCAGAGCCACAGAAAGTTCTCTCATTTTCCCAGGATGTCCATATATATATTAGAAGCAGGCCATACCCCTAGGGAAACTCCCTTTCAATGGATTGGCTGCTGAAAACATGTACATCTCATCTTATCATGGGAATAACCACATCACAACTGCTTAAACCACTCAGAATCGTGGTCCAGTCAAGTTGACACACAACCTCAACTATCACAAAAGCCTACAGTCATCAGAAGATAAAAAATAATATAGATTAGGGCAGAAATAAATGAAACAGAAAAACAATACAAAGAATCAACGAGACTAGAAGTTGGTACTTAGAAGGATTAATAAAGTTGACAACCAGTGACAAATTTAAGAGAGGAAATCTTGTTTTCGTTGGGTGCCATCAAGTCAGTTCCAACTCACAGCAACCCTATGTACAACAGAATGAAACACTGCCTGGTCCTGCACCACACTCACAATAGTTGTTATGCTTGAGCTCATCACTGGAGCCACTGTGTCAATCTATCCTGTTGAGGGTCTTCCCCCTTTTTGGTGACCCTCTATTTTACCAAGCATGATATCCTTCTCCAAGGACTGGTCTCTCCTGAATACATGACCAAAGTACAGGACAAGAAGTCTGGCCACTCTTGCTTCTAAGGAGCATTCTGGCTGTACTTCTTCTAAGACAGATTTATTCATTCTTCTGGCAGTCCATGGTATACTCAATATTCTTTGCTAACATAATTCAAATGCATCAATTCTTCATAGGTCTTCCATATTCATTTTTCGGCTATCACATACATATTAGGCTACTGAAAATGCAATGGCTTGGGTCAGGTGCACCTTAGTCTTCAAAGTGACAATCTTTGCTCTTAACACTTTAAAGAGGTCTTTTGCAGCAGGTTTTCCTAGTATAATAGGTCATTTGATCTCCTGAGTGTTGCTTCCATGGGCATCAATTGTGGATCCAAATAAAATTAAATCCTTGACAACTTCAATCTTTTCTTCATTTAT
>NW_006922034.1:111418-114310 GCF_000298275.1 Orycteropus afer afer | reverse complement strand
CTCATTCTTTGAAGCAAGTATAACACTGATACCAAAACCAGGCAAACACACCACTAAAAAAGAAAATTATAGACCTATCTCCCTCATAAACATAGATGCAAAAATTCTCAACAAAATTCTAACCAATACAATCCAACAACACAGCAAAAGAATAATTCATAGCAGGTGTGCAAGGATGTTTCAACCCTAGAGAAACAATCAACATAATTCACCACATAAATTTAAAAAAAGAGAGAGAGAAAAGAACCACATGATCATATCAATTCATGAAGAAAAGGCGTCTGACAAAATCCAACATCTATTCTTGATAATAACACTCAGCAAAAAAGGAAAGAAGGAAATTCCTCAACATAATTAAGGGCATATGCACAAAACCAACAACCAACATTATTTTCAATGGAGAGAGACTGAAAACATTCCCCTTGTGAATGGGCAACAGAAAATGATGCCCTTTATCACCACTGCTATTCAATATTGTGTTGAAAGTCCTGTCCAGAGAAATAAGGCAAGAAAGGGAAATAATAGGCATCCAGATTTGTAAGGAAGAAGTAAAACTATCCCTACTTGCAGATAATATGATCCAATATTTAGAAAATCCCAGAGACTCAACAAGAAAACTACTGGAAGTAATTGAAGGATTCAGCAAAGTAACAGGGTACAAGATCAATTTACAAAATAAGTTGGATTCCTCTACGCTAAAAAAGAGAACTCTGAAGAGAAAATCAGGAAAATGATACTATTTACAATGCCACCCAAAGGATAAAGTACTTAGGAATAAATCTAACAAGAGACACAGAAGACCTGTACCAAGAAAACTACAAAATACAACTACAAGAAACTGAAGGAAACTTACTGAAGTGGAAGAATACACCATGCCCATGAACAGGAAGACTTAACATTGTGAAAATGCCAGTTCTACCCAAAACGATCTACAGATATAATGCAATCCTAGTCTAGATTCCATCATCATTATTTAAAGAGATGGAAAAGCTAATCATCACCTGTTTTGGTTATCTAGTGCCACTCTAACAGAAAATACCACAAATTGATGTTTTTGACAAACAGGGATTTATTCTCTTAGGAGACTAGAAGTCTGATTTCAAAGTGCCAGCTCTAAGGGCTGGGTGAAGGCCCCTGAATCTTGGGCCTGCCATGGGCTCTGCCTCATGCTCCTGGCCCAGTGGAAATGAAAGTATCTCTTAACTCAAGAAGCTGCTGGCTGCTGAGGCTGACAAACACAAGGTCGACAAGTAAAATGTCATAGTCTCAAGATTATCATCAGAAGGAAGATGGGGCAATCTACTCCCATAGTGATACCGCCTCGGCAACCAAAGAAGGGGTCTCAATGAGTCAGGTCCGACTGGATGGCACATAACAACAACAACAAGATTATCAAGCAACATGGCAGGCCACTAGCTCAAGTCCAGAAATGGTCCCAAGATCAAGAGACATCATGACAGGCCACTGAGATGAAGACTCAACCCAATGCAGGATCCCAATGTGCCAAAAAGCTAGAGACCTTTCTCAAAGCTTCTTCTTATATACCGGAAGCAGACCACATCCCTAAGGCATCTACTCAGCTGCCTTATTGAATAGGAGTGGTGATAAAGGGCATCATTGTCTGTTGGCCATTCACTAGGGGAATGTTTTCAGTCTCTCTCCATTGAAAATAATGTTGGTTGTTGGTTTTGTGCATATGCCCTTAATTATGTTGAGGAATTTCCTTCTGTTCCTTTTCTGCTGAGTGTTATTATCAAAAATAGATGTTGGATTTTGTCAGATGCCTTTTCTGCAGACTCCACCATGGAATTGATTACCAGCCTCATCATGGGGAATAACTACTTTCAGCTGTCCAGCCACTCAAACCCAGGCCCCGCCAAGTTGACACATAACTTTAACTACCACATCAACTTTAAAGAAACTCCAAAGAAACAAAGCACTACTAAAGAAGGAAAGCACAGTAGGAAGCCTGACACTTCTCAATCTCAAAGTCCACTATACAGTCACATTAGTCAAAACAGCCTGATATTGGTACGATGACAAACACATAGATCAAAGGAACAGAATTAAAAACCCAGAAGTAAATTGATCCATTTGTGGACAGCTGATCTTTGACAAAGGGCTGAAGCCCATTAAATGGGGAAGGAATAGTCTCTTTAACAAATGGTGCCAGCAAAACTGGATATCCATTTGCAGAAAAATGAAACAGGATCTTTCATTATATACAAAAATGAACTCAAGATGGATCAAAGACTTAAAAGTAAAAACTAAAACTTTAAAGATCATCAAAGAAAAAATAGGAGCAACTTAGGGGCCCTAATATATGGCATAAATCCACTATCAAACATAACTAAAAACCCACAGACAGAAGATAAACGAGACAACTGGGATTTCCTACAAAATAAACATTTATGTGTACCAAAGACTTCATGAAAAGAGTATAAAGAGAACCTACAGACTGGAGAAAAAATTGGCAATGACATATCAGGCAAGGCATTAATCTCTAAAATTTATAGAAAACTTCAATACATCAAGAATGAAAAGTAAAAAATCCAACTAAAAAATGGTCAGAGGACATGACAAGACACTTCACCAAAGATGACATTCAAGTGGCCAACAAATACATGAAGAAATGCTCACGATAATTAGCCATTAGAGAGAGAGATGCAAATCAAAACAAAAATGAGATCTCCTTTCACTCCAGTATTAATAGCAAAGTTCAAGAAAACAGAAAACAACAAATGCTGGTGAGAGTGAGGAGAGAAATGGTGCAACCACTGTGGAAAGTGGTGTGGCACTGCCTTTAAAAAATAGAAATACAATATTATCCAGAATTCCCACTACTAGGTATATAAGAAATTAGACCTGTGACATAAGCACATATATGTATAC
>NW_006922034.1:104346-111318 GCF_000298275.1 Orycteropus afer afer | reverse complement strand
CCATCAATGGATGACTGGAGAAACTATGGTATGGACACACAATGGAATATTATATAATGTTAAAGAGTAACAATGAATCCATGAAATGCCTCATAACATGGATGAACCTAGAGCACATTATGTCAAGTGAAGTTAGTCAATCACGAAAGGATAAATATTGTATAAAACCACTACTGTAAAAAGTCAGGAAAAGGTTTACACTCAGAGAAGGAAAAATTCTTTGAAGGTTACCAAGGACAGCAGGGTAAGAAAGGGTAAATCACTAACTACAAGGCAGACACATATGACCTTGGGTGAAGCAAAAGGCAGTATACAATAAGGGAAAGGTCAAGACAAACTGATGGAGGCAAAGGAAGACGCTGGGAGGAGTATAAGAGTTAAAGCCTATAAAGGTAAATATCATTACATTATTAGTACTATTATCAAATAATCTTGCAATAATAGTAATAATAATCTATGAGTGGATACAAAGTTAGACAGTAGAGCTAAACAGGGGTGGGAAGGGGAAAGGGACTATACCCACATATAGATTTGACAGAGGGTATTTCTACATATGTATTTACATACGCTGCAAATATATCCATGAATATATTAAAGCATACAGGGGGCAAAGTTATGAAAACTTCTTAGTCATAAGCAAACACCTTACGAGAATAATTCACTTGGCCTGGGGGCTCAGGACCACAGTCTCGAGGAACACCAAGATCAGTTAGCATAACAAAATCAACAAGGGCAATGATGTACGTTCTACTTTGGTCAGTAGTGAATGGGGTCTTAAAAGCTTGTGAGTGGCCATCTAAGGTGTGACTATTGATCTCTCCCTGTCCAGATCAAAGAAGATACAAAGAAACAGTCCAAAGGTCTGATGGACCATGTGAACCCAAGCCTCCACAACTCTGAGACCAGAAGAACTAGGTGGTGGCCAGCTCCCACTGCTGACTGCTTTGAAAGGGATCATAATAGGAGGTGTTGGATAGAGCGGGATAAAAATGCAGAACAAAACTCAAAATAATAATTTAAAAAAAAAAGGCCAAGCTTACAGTTTGATAGAGACTGGTATAACACCCAAGACTATGGCCCTTAGACATCCTTCAAGCCTGCAACTGAACTCACACCATGGCTCAACTTTCAGCCAAACAATAGACAGGTCAATAAGGTAAAATTAACACCAGGGAGGTACACAGTCATTAGAACAATCAACCATATGAGATCTAAAAGGCAGCGTTTTCATAGGGATAAAGCTCAGATGGCAGGAAGGAATAGGGAAGAAGGATGAAGGGAAATGGTGAACACAGGGAGGAAATGGAAAGAGTGCTGTTCTATTGTAGGGACTGCAATGAATGTCACAAAACAAAATGTCTATGAATTGTTGGATGGGAAAACAATTTACTCTGTTAACTCACCCAAATCACAATAAAAGTTAAAAAAAAAAAAAACTCTAGAAAGTACAAAATAATTGACAGTGACAGAAACATATCTGTGGTTGCCTAGGAATGGAGCAGAGGGGATAGGGAGGGGTTAGAGGGAGTATTTAAAAAGGGACACAGGGAAACTTTTGGAGTGCTGGACATATTCATTATCTTGATTATGCTGATAACTAACTCTTGTGAATTATTGAACCCAAAGGAGTAGTGGGAACCAGCAAGTCGTAAGAAACCCCTGAGCTTACAGCTGGTTTCCTGAGAGGGTAGAGGGAATCTCCCAACTTGTAGCCAGCAGGTCAGAAGTGTGGGTGTCATGGAGACTCTCAAGCTTGTGGCTGGCATCTAAAGCCTTAGGTCTAGTGGGGAGTCTGGAGGACTGTGACCTTTTACTTGTGAGGTCTGACCTAGCTGTGAGTAGGTAGGATACAGGAAGAAGTACTACTTGGGCAGTTGGTGCCAGAATTGAACAGGAAATGTGGATACTTTGGTCCACTCAGGGTCACAACAGAACGCTGTCCAACACAACAACGCTGTCATCAGGAGGGCTCAGTCATGGATCAATCATATTTGGTGAAGTAAAGGGCCAGCAAGAGCAAGGGAGACCCTCAGTTAGATGGATTGGCAAAACAGCTGCAACAATAGACTGGAACATGCTGGCAATTGTGAGGATGATGCAGGGCTGGGCAACATTTTATTCAGTTGTACATATAAGGTCACCGTGAGTCAAAGCTAACTCCATAGCAGCTAGCTAGCTAGCTATCACTACTCAACACGTATTTCTTGAGCATGTACAATGTGCCCGATCTTGTGGCAGAAAATGAGAGATTTTGGCAAGAATGTATATGGGCCAGCAGGAGACCCCACCACCACCTATACCACTAACACAAACAGGATCAGGGCTCAGCTGCTGCTTCTGACTGCACTTAGAGTACAATAACCATCTCATTCATACTACTCATTGTCACTGAGTCAATTCCAACTCATAGTGAGCCCCGTTGGGTTTCCGAGGTGGTAAATCTCTACGGAAGTAGATTGCCTCATCTTCCTTCTTGCAGTGATTAGTGGGTTTGAACTGCCAACCTTCTGGTTAGCAGTCAAATGTCTTAGGCACTATGCCACCAGAGCTCCTTACAATAGAGCACCTAGAACACTTCTGTCCTAGATGCAGAACTTAATCCAATGACTCTTATGGCCTAGTGCCACTCAATTATTCTGGCTTCCCAATCTCTACTCTACCCTCTGAATAAGATCTACAGCATCTCTGTGGCCCATACTCTCTTACAAATTCATTGCTGTCAAGTCGGATCTGACTCATAGTGACCTCTCCTTGGGATTCCGAGAAAGTATCACTACAGAAGTAGATGACCCAATCTTCCTTCCTAGGAGTGGCTGGTGGGTTTGAACCACCAGCTTTCTTGTTAGCAGTCAAATGCCTTAGGTACTACACCACTCTCTTACAAGAAACCTTAAAATCACTTGACCTATCAGACATACAGTACCCACACATTCATTGAACAGATATTAAACAATTACTATGTCACTTACTGTGGTGTGAGAAGTGGGGAATACAGTCATGGGTATATATAGTGCTGCCCTCAATCAGTTCACAGTCTGGTGGAGAAGACAGGGGTCACACAGCCTATCTAAGCAAGATTTGCTGACCCTGCTCTCAGAACCTACAAAACCAGATAGTGTACCAGATACACTCCAGAGAGAGAGTGGAGAACTTCAGAGCAGGTGGAAGAATGAGAGGGCTAGAAGGGCAAGTTTTGTTCCATTTCATGAAAAATTGCTCGAATCCCTAAGAACCCTGTAGACGGCACAATCCTATTCCAAAAGGAATGAGCACAACTAGTGTCACTATCTTCTTTCTCAAATACTTTCTTAACTGTCTCTACCTCCTTCCCTGCCTCATCAAACTCCACCGTTACAGCTGTTCTTCGCTGCATAGAGTACTTTATTTTTTGTCTAGTAATTGCCACAGCGTGCACTTGCCTTGGCATCCTCTCTCTGCTGCCAGTCTGTAATTAGATGCTCTGTAAAGATTATTGGAAACCAACACAAGCGATACCATCCCAGAGTCTACACTCCCGAGGGAATGGAAACACGCTGTTGCCCAAAAACAAGGGAGGAAGCTAAGTCCAAATCTAATCTCTCCCCAGCACATTTGGGAAAACCTCCCACTATATTTACTTAGAGGCAAGTCTCTTTGAGGAAGACCCTTTCCTTACCAGGAAATCAGAGCCTTCCACATGGCCAGTTCTTAGTTCATCTCATTATTTAAAAAAAAAAAAAAAAAGCAAACAGAAACATTCTCGCTCTCTCTTTTTCAGATAGGAAGTTACAAAATATATTTGGAAGACAGTGAGAAGACCAATTTCCCTGCAGTACTGGATGCATGGAAAAGTTGTGATGGGTGCTAAGACTGGCCTGCTATGCAGAAAAGCAGCACACTAAGGTGGATAAGAACATGGGTTGCCTAGGTGTAAATCCTAGCTCCTCCACTTCCTAGCTGTGTAATCCTGGCCATGTTACTAAATCTCTGTGTCTCAGTCTCCTCATCTTGAGAATGAGGACAATAATAAAATCAGCAAAGGATTGTTTTGAGGATTCAGTTATTTAATACATAAAAACTTGGAACAAACCCTCAAAAACCAAACCTGCTGGTGTTGAGTTGATTCTGACTTAGCAACCCTATAGGACAGAGTAGAACTGCCCTGTAGAGTTTCCAGGGTGGTAAATCTTTATGAAAGCAGAATTTCTCCTACAGAGTGGCTAGTGGATTCAAACCACCGACCTCTGAGTTAGTGGTAGAGTGTGTAACCACAGTACCACCAGGGCTCCTAAACTTGGAATAGTGGCTGGCATATAGTATGTGCTCACCAAATGTTAGCTGTTATCATTATTGTGGGAACAGGTTGTGAAAGGTTTTGAATGCCAGTCTAAGGGAAAATGTGGGGTAAGGCCCAGCCTGGTTCTCAGCCCCTGCTCCTTCTCTTCTCATGACTGGAGCCACTTTCTGGGAGTCTCCCAAACCCCAGCTTCAGTCTCAGCCCTGCCTTAGAAAATAGAATATATCCTGACCATGGGCCAGAGGAATGTTACCTTTATCTGCCCAGTGGCCTGGGACTATGCCTCAATCCACCCTAGTTACTGAGCTAGCCCTGACCTCAGGTTCCAGCTTTAATAACTGGACAGTCCTCTTTCTCTGGAAACCCACTAGCCCCCACCATCCTACTCAGTTTTTAATATTGAGTCTCTACCTTTTCCCCCTTGCCTAAGTCCCAGTACAGATATCTTTCACAGTCTTCCCATTCTTTTAGGACAAGGGCACTCACTGCCTTATACTCCTGACAGTCCCCTCCATCCTAGGGACTGAAGTTTTGGCCCTGAGCCCCTGTTCAGTGTAGACTTTGGTCTGAGTAACTGCTGAAAGATTTCTTTGATGCTGGCCAACTGCCAGTCTGCCTGTATCTCTAGCATCTGTGCCTGGATTCCTGTCACCATGCTCCACCTACCTGTCAAGATATCCATACTACTTTGCACTGAAGCCCCTGACACAGAGGACATGATAGGATTACCACCTGCCAAGCCCTGTAGTGCTGTGTTCTGCCTGCTGGATCATAATTACTTCCATCATTTGCACTGTATGTCCCCAGGGTTTGTTTCTGCCCTTGATGAGAGAGGAGGCAGGAACAGATCATGCAGGGCCAGGCTCCACTGCAATGTTAAGGAGTTGGAACTTGATCTTAGAGACCAGTAGTCTGCAGCAATTTTGACATCTCATTCTCCTGACAGCAAAGAGTTTGAGCATGTACCTCTTATTCGCATATTGTTGTTGTTGTTGTTATGTGCCGTCGAGTCGGACCCGACTCATAGCGACCCCTCCTTGAATTTCCAAGGTAGTATCACTACGGAAGTAGATTGCCCCATCTTCCTTCCAAGGAATGGCTGGTGGATTTGAACCGCCAGCCTTCTGGTTAGCAGTCAAGTGCCTTAGGCGCTATGCTACCAGAGCTCCTGTTTGTATATATATTTATTAATTACACATTATATACAAGTACTACTGTTCTAATATATTATGGACCTGATAACAAAATATTTTTAAAATTAAGCAATGAATAAAAACAAATATAAACAGAAGCTCTAATACTTGGTTACCACAAGGCACCGTATCTTAGAAGCATCCCTGTTGAAGCCAGATTGTAGAATACGGTTTGGAGGAGGCAAACATGGAGACCAGACTGTTGCAGTGATCCAGGTAAGAGATGATGGTGGCCTGGACTCAGTCCTACGCTAGAAGGTATGAAATGCAGACATGAAATAAAATATGAATAAACCTCTTGAGAAGTTAGAGTCTATTGGCAAAACAACATTATAAATTACAGTTGTTCTAAACAGTTCCACCCCTAATTTTAGGTAAGAGGGGATTCTAGTATGGATCCCATGTTTAGAAGATTATGCATATCACTAACACACACAAACTGCAATAATCGAAGAACACATAACTGCCTCCGTCACTCCAGGTCCAGGACTCAGCAGGGTCACATTATGACTAAAGCCATTTAGTAATTTCTGTATCTTAGTAATTTATACATCTCTTGCTCTTCTTAAAACAAAAGGCAACCTTGTCTGAATGCCATGAAGTTTTGTGGGTTGTATCTCTGCGAACTTTGGAAACAGGCATATGGGGAGGATTTGGGCAGTAGAAACACATTGGAAAGAGAAGAGACAAATTAACTGTCTGCATAAATGCAGTAGAGACTTAAGTAAAAAAGTTTTTTTTTTTTTTTTTTAACCAAGGAATGCTAATCATCCATTTCCTTGCTTTACTTTGTGTTCCAACTCATGGTTCTAGAAGTATTCATGAATTATTAGTCCAAGGGACTGGTAGACCATGTGATCGTCAGCCTATATGACCATGAGACCAGAAGAATTAGATGGTGCCTGGCTACCACGGTCAACCCCTTGGTGGGGGGGGATCCATGTAGGAGATCCTGGATAGAGTAGGAGAACAATGTGGAACAAAACTCAAAATCATAAAAAAAAGACCAGGTTTGCTGGTCTGATAGAGCCTGGTGAGACCCCCTGAGACTATGGCTTCTAGCTATCCTTCAGTCCTGGAATTGAACTCAATCCTGTGGCTTCCAGCCAAATAATAGACAGGCATATAGGCTGAACATTTACATCAGGTAGATACACTATGTGGAGCAATCAACCATGGGAGAATAGAAGGGTAACGTATGCACAGGGAGACAGCTAGGGGGTGGGAGTGCTTGGGAGGGAAGGACACAGGGAAGAGGTAACTATGGGGAGGAAGTGAGAAAAGAGCTATTACTCTATGGGGAACTACAGTCAATGTCATGAGACAAAATGTATATGAACTGCTGTATCAAAATGAATTTGCTCTATAAACTTTCACCCAGGTTGAATTCCGGCAAGATGGCAGACTAGGCAGAAAGACTGCACAGACCCTCTTCAACAAAGAAAAGGGAAACCAATTAACACAGACACAGAAGATAATCTTGGACCCCTGAGCCTTGAAGGG
>NW_006922034.1:98593-100471 GCF_000298275.1 Orycteropus afer afer | reverse complement strand
TAAAACTTTCACCCAAATCACAATAAAAATTTTTAAAAAAGAAATATTGATGAATTAGCACAATATTTGCAACAATTGCACATGATGACTGAGGAATATTTCACAACTTTAAACAATAGCTTTTACTCTTACTACATACATGTACACCTAGATGATACCAATATCTTTATATTGGCAACTAGATGGGAACTGGACATTAGAAATGCTAATGGTTTTATTCTTATAAAAATGTTAATATTTCCTTAAATTTTCAAAGAATTAAATTAAAACCTTTTGCTGTATTTAAATCATTTTTTATATAATTTTATTCTAGTTCATAATTTTACCTTTATTTTTCATTGATAAGCTTGATATTTTTGAAGAAAATTTACTATTTTGAAGCAGATGAAAAATAATTTTAACTTTTTATCCTCTATATGCTTCATTTCACATTTTGATGAACAAATTTTATACTTTGAATATAATTATATTTCATTTAATTCCTAAGGTCATTACAGGCCATCAGACAAATTATATAGAAATCTTGATTATAACAATATAATCAGTTATTTTACTGACATACAGGCAAGCAATAATAATTTTTATGGAATAAATATATAATAGTGTATTAATTATATATGACTTTATTTTATTATTTATCTCAACATTGCCATCCCAACACAGACTATCCAGACATGTACAATAATGAATAAATCCAGCTATCTTGATATTTTTCTGACTTTCAGTCATAAAAATATTTTATACATTTTTAGAAATTCTGTCATTATGAATACATATTTGTCAAGGTAGAAGATCAGAACAAGTTTTATTTGTTAACTTGACTCCAAAAACCAAAACCAAACTCACTGCTGTCAAGTCGATCCCTACTCATAGCCACCCCTCCTTGGGTTTCCGAGGCAGTGTCTCTTCGGAAGTAGATTGCCCAATCTTCCTTCTGAGGATTGGGTGGTGGGTTTCAACCTCTAGCCTTCTGGTAAGCAGTCAAATGCCTTAGGAACTACGCCACCAGCACCTTCCTATTAAATATTTATGCATATGGTATATGGTCCTTCTTTTGTACTCTTATCCTGATCTCAGTAAATGTTAGGGGTAGATTTAATTCTGTTAATGGTATAAAACAGTACTGTTCTACTGTATTATTTAGAAATCTTCTCTGCCATGTCTGGAGCCCCATTTTCTAGAGGAATTGAGGCCTCCAGAGAATTAAACTTTCCCAAGTTCACCCAGCTAGTAAGTGGCAAACCTGGGACTCAAACTCCAGAATTCTCTTTTATGCTATGCTGCCTCCCAAAGACGAGGTGTGAACCAGGAATCAAATAATTGTGGATAACTCCAACAGTACAAATGAGAAGAGATAGAGGCTTGGACTATGGTGATAGCTGTTAAACTGGAGAGGAGAGATCAGGGTAGATTTTTTAAGATGGGTAACCGTTGTTCAGATCCCAGCCACTCTTGTTCTACCCCTTTTGGCTCCCAATAATAGGGCCAATGCTACCCCAGAACATTGGACATTGATTCATGAGGACTGATTCCAGGCCCTAGTTTGCTTCATTGAGGAACTCTTTGACTTTGGGCAAGTAACATCCCAGTCTGTCTGTACCTAAAAGAGGTGTTAGATTGTGTCCTTCCAGCTCTAGCATTCAGGGACTGTGACTTGATCTGCAAGGCAAAGGAGAACAACTGGAAGTTGTTCTGTTTTGTTTGAACAGGGTTCTTGAGTCTAGAAAAATTTAGTAGTACTATGCAAGATGTATTGCATTGGGCAAATCTTTAGAATGTTAAAAGCAATGATACCATTTTGAGGACTAAGCTGTGCCTGACCCTAGCCATGATTTTTTTTTTTTTTTAATTAGGATTTGGGTGAAGATTTACAGAGTA
>NW_006922034.1:92809-94204 GCF_000298275.1 Orycteropus afer afer | reverse complement strand
TCAGGGGCGTTCAGGTCCCTGCCAGACCACAGCTCCGTATGTCTCCTTTTTTGGTATTTTCACACAAATTCTTCTGCTAGTTGGGGTTTAGTCTACTTCTGTATACTTCCCTTCAAGGCTCAGTGGTCCAAGATTATCTTCTGTGTCTGTGTCAATTGGTTTCCCTTTTCTTTGTTGAAGAGGGTCTGTGCAATATTTCTGCCTAGTCCGCCATCTTGCCGGAACTCCCCTGAATCATTCCCTCTTACATCCTTAATTTTTCTTTCTTCTGCATTTTCTCTATCATCACATAAACATAATAAAGTAACTGTCATTTTAAAAAAGAAACACTTTCCCTTGATCCTTTGAGCTACTGTCCCATGTCTCCACTACCCTTCACTGAAATCTTGAAAGAATCATTTAAAGTCACCGTTTCTGCTTCCTTGGTTCCCATTCTCTACTCAACCAACTCCAATCAGACTTTCAACTGTACAGTCCACTAAATCTGATCTTGCTGAAGTTATCAATGATCTCCATTTTGCCACATCCAACAGACATTTTTTTTTTTTTTCTCTTCACCCTTGTTCTGATTATCTGTTGCTGGATAATAAATCACTTCCAACTTAATGGCTTAAAACAATAGTCACTTATTGTCTCTCCCAACTTCTAAGGGTTAGGTATTTGGAAACAACTCAGTTGATAGTTCTCATGTCTCTCACAGAGCTGCAATCTGATGGTGGCTGAGACCAGAATCACTGGAAAGCTCATTCATTCACAATTCTGGTGCCTTCCCTGGGAAGATTCAAACAGCGAGGGGCTGGAATATGTGAGGCTCCTTGGGCCTCTCTCCCTATATCTATGTGGTCACCTCACATGGTCTCTCCAGCATAGTGGTGTCAGGATAACCAAACTTCTGGTATGGTGCTCAGAGCTCCAAAGGCTTATCTCCTAAAAGAGAGAAAGAGTGAAGCAGAAGCTGACTTGCATTTTATGACTCATGCTCAGAAGTCACATATTGTCACTTCTACCATACTCTACTAAGGAGCTCTAGTGGTGTAATGGATAAGGCATTTGGATGCTAACCAGAAGGTCAGTGGTTCAAACCCACCAGCTGCTCCGCAGAAGAAAGATGGGATGATCTACTTCCGTAAAGATTTCAGGGCAATCAAAAAGTCCACCAAGTTTCCAAGGTAGAAGGATACAGAATCCACTTCTTAATGGAAAAGTGGCAAAGTCACATTGTAAGGAAAGCATGTCTGATGGGTTAAGTTATCATTATGAATTGTTGGAAAATACAATCCCTTCTTTTTGAAATATTCTCTTCTCAGTATCCAGGACACCACCCACTGCTGGGTTTCCTCCTACCTCACTGATTGTTCTTTTTCAGTTTCCTTTGCTTGACTTCTAAATGAAGCC
>NW_006922034.1:91237-92429 GCF_000298275.1 Orycteropus afer afer | reverse complement strand
CTGCCCCCAGTCCATGGTAACCACTAATCTACTTTCTGTCCCTATGCATTTGCCTATTGTAGATATTTTATGTAAGTGGGATCATATATTTGTTCTTTTGTGTGTGACATTTCATTCAGCATAAATTTTCAAGGTTCATTCATGTTGCAGCATGTATCAGGACTTCACTCTCTGCTATGGCTGGATAACATTCCATTGTACGTGTATATCACATTTTGTTAATCCATTCATTTTTTGATGGTCACTTTGGTTATTTTGACCTTTTGACTATTGGGAATAATGCTGCAGTGAATATTGCTGTCCATGTCTGTGTGAATCTTTCCTTTAAATTGTTGGGTTATATGGTAATTCTGGCTCCCTGGGTGACACAAACGGTTAAGTGTTTGACTATTAGTTGAAAGATTGGCAATTCAAACTCACTCAAAGGCATCTTAGGAGACAGGCCTGACAATCTCTTTCTGAAAGGTCATAGCCTTGAAACTCCTATGAAGCAACCCTACTCTGCACATGTGGGGTCACCATGAGTCGGAATCAAGTCTAGAGCAACTAACAACAACAGCAGCAATAATGATTCATTATGGTGAGCATCTTTTCATGTGCTGATTTGAATATCTTCTTTGGACAAATGTCTATTTAAACCCTTTGCCCATTTATTAATTGGGTTGTTTGATTTTTTTGTTGTTGTTGTTGAGTTGCAGGAGTTCTTTATATGTTATGAATGTTAAACTGTTCTCAGATATATGATTTTCAAATATTTTTTTTTCCATTCTGTAGGTTGTCTAAAGAGCTCTGGTGGCACAGTAGTTAAAGCACTCAACTGCTAACCCAAAGTTCAGCAGTTAGAACCCACCAACTTCTCCATGGGAGAAAGATAAGGCAGTTTGCTTCCAGGAAGATTTACAGCCTTGGAAACCCTATGAAGCAGTTCTACTCTCTCACTATGAGTTGGAATCTACTTGATGGCAGTGGGTGGGTAGGTTGTCCTTTCACTTTCTTGAGAATGTCCTTTGATTCACAAAGTTCAGCTATAAAGCTTTAAATGACAACTCCTAAATTTATATCCTCAGACCTGACTTCTCCATCCAGTTGCCTAACTGACATTTCCTTAGAGACTCTTAATGTACATCTCAACCTTAACATGTTCAAAACAGTAGTCTTGGTCCCCACACCCACCCAAAACCAGTCCCACCAT
>NW_006922034.1:88007-90828 GCF_000298275.1 Orycteropus afer afer | reverse complement strand
TTTGGCTGGAAGCCACAGGAATGGTTCAATTCCAGACCTGAAGGGCAGCTAGGGGCCATAGTTTCAGTGGTTCCACCAGGCTCTATCAGACCAGCAAACCTGGTCCCCCCCCCTTTTTAAATGATTTTTATTTTTGTTCCATGTTGTTCTCTCACTCTATCCAGGATCTCCTACATAGATCCCTCTCTGAGTGAAATGTACCCAGTTTTATAGGTTTATCCTTGACTCTTCTCTTTCCATCTGCCAAAGGGGCAGGGAGGCTGTATCTTCTGACCCCCTCTAACCTTACAAGAGGAAGACAGAATCACCATCAGTAGACCAAGGCCAGACTTGCTGCCTCCCTCCATTCCTTTCACCAACCCTGACACCAACTGTTCCTCCCAGAGCACCCACCACCTCTCTGCTGGGTTCAATAATCCACTGCAGTGGCCACACAGAACTCACAGATTATGGGGTTTATTAGGGAAGAAACAGGCTACAACTCAAGTTCAGAAATGCACTCAGTCTCTCGCAGCAAGCCGTCTCTCAGCTGACAGTCTCTCTCAGCAGTATGTGTCTCTCTCAGCAGTGTGTGTCTCTCATGTCTCTCAGGAGCACACTTCTGTCACCAGCACGTCTGTCTCAGCTAGCAGTTAGAAAAACTCCTTCTGCCTCTAGGAGGGCTCCTTTTTGAGCCTGGCAGAGTAGCCAAACTAACCAATCCCAACATCGGAATTCTATACACCTGAGAGAGAGCAAACTTCCCAGAAGATTGATTCCTGCTGCTCTCAACAGAAATACCCCAGGTGGATAACTTTAACAATCAGGAGCTACTCAGTTGCTCATGGCAAATTTCACCTCAGAGTTTACAAAGACTTATGGCTAGAAAAGCCACACTATGTAATGTACTACACTGAACCATCACATCTAATGTGTAAGCCACCTGCATTTCCTGACAAATGTACATTCACAAATATATTCTACATCCTTTCATAACCATGTTCACCACCATCAGCTTAGTTCCAGGCACTGTTATCTCTTGCCTGGATGTTTTCAATAGCGTCTAAATAGATCTTACTATCTCTGATCTTGCTTGCTTATAAATTATTCCTCATATAGTGATTTTGCTAAAATAAGTGTATATTTTACCATGTAACATTCTTGTTTACTACCCAATCATGGTTTCCCATAGTTCTTAGAATAAAATTCAGATTTTCTTCCATAGCCTACAAAGCCCTACCTTAACTGGTCCCTGCCTACCTTCCTAGTCTCATCTCCTACCACTTCCCTCCTCATTCATTATACTGTAACCACAATGGCCTTCCTCCTATTCCTCAGACAAACAGAGCTTGATCCTGCCTCAGGATTTTGAACTTGCTCTTCCCTATACATCACATGTTCTTCCCTAGATGTTTTTTTTCTTGTTATTATCTGTGGGTTTTTGTTTGTTTGTTTGTTTGTTTTTAGTAAAAAGGAGAATTTATTACTTTACAGAGCCCAAATCAGTTGCCATCGAGTCAACTCCAACTCATGGTGACTGCATGTGTGTCAGATTCCTTTAATTGGTTCACTCCTTCTAGTCATTCAACACTTGGCTCTAATGTCACCTCTTTGATGAAGCTTTCTCTTGCCATCCAGATTAAATTAATGTAAGTATACACACACACACACACACACACACACAGAGAGAGAGAGAGAGACTACCCTAAGTCATTTTATTATATAATACTGTTTCCTTCCTAACATTTACTATTTTCTGAAATTATCTTTATTATGTGTTTACTATCTGCCTCCCCCTCCAGAATGTAAACTCCACTAGAGGAAGGATTTTTGTCTGTTTTGTTTTGTTTTGCTTTGCTTTGTTTTCACTGATGTATCACTAGCACCTTGCACAGTGCCTAAAACATAGAGGGTGCTGAACACATATTTGTTGCGGTGATCGTAATTATAGAAACTGGAGATGCCATAGATGTTTTAAAGAGGCAGATGCCAGATTGATGCTATCAATATTTGAAGAACATTAAGGTCCCTAGGACACTTACCAGCTCTGAAGGGCTCCAAAAGTCTAATAGCAAGGAAAAGAAAGCTAATTCATTAGCACCTTTGAGTGGCCCTTGAACCATATTCACCACTTTCTCTCTGCCTCTGGGGTCTGTCTCTGTTTCCCTATTCTATTTCTCTCATTCCCGTCCTTTATTTTTTCTGCTAATGCCTTTAGCATGCCTGCAGCTACTCATACAGACATTTGTCTTAGTTCTCCTTGGAGCCCTTGGCCTAAAGAGGTTGCTGGATCCTTCCTAGAATCCATTCCCTGCATACTCCATTTTCTCCAAAATTCGTAGTGATAAATCTTATTTCCAAAATACAGCACATCACTCAGGGAGTTGGTTAAGATGATTGCCATTATTAATTTAAAAATATCAATTATCCCAATATTAGATAGTCCTAATATCAGGAACGTATTTCCTTTTCTCTCATTGAAGGAAATAGGATTTGTTACTCAGGAACTCTTCAAAAATGTTCAAATAGGTTACCAGATCCACTCACATGTCGTTGGTTTAAATTTTATCAGAAGCTTTAAAATAAAAAACAAACTAATGGATGGGTCCTGGTGTAAACCAACTATCCCATGCTCACTTCCTGCTGAGTTGGCATCAAATCAATCCAGTTAGACAAAAACCATTAAAAAGAAAGAAAAATGGAGTTCTGGCAAGATGGCGGACTAGGCAGAAAGACTGCACAGACACTCTTCAACAAAGAAAAGGGAAACCAATTAACACAGACACAGAAGATAATCTTGGACCCCTGAGACTTGAAGGGAAGGATACAGAAGTGGACTAAA
>NW_006922034.1:75779-77401 GCF_000298275.1 Orycteropus afer afer | reverse complement strand
GGTAAACTGTGGTCAATGACATGAGACAAAGTATATGTGAACTGCTGTATGGAAAGTGAATTTACTCTGTAAATCTTCACCCAAATCAAAATAAAATTAAAAAAAGAAAGAAAAATGGAAACATAAACTTTCACTAATGTGTCTAATTCTGTGGATACACAAAGCCAGTTTCAGATCCTGCTAGCTTTAAACAAGAGTCTAGAACAAGCTGCCCTGTCTACTAGATTTAAGCTTTAATTCAGACTCAGCCTCAAGGCTATAGGCTGTATTATGATTTTAAACTCATTGAATGTTTGATTTACTGCTATTGACAGTTTGGAGCACCTTTTCTGCTTCATCTGTTCAGAAATCTCAGGATGTTCAGGCGTGCTTCTGAATAAATTCTGTTTCATGCTGACTTCAAAAAACCACCTCTACACCCTTCTATATATTTCTATGTCTTGCCCTGGTTGCTGAGAGCTATGTCACTCCCCCATCTGCTCTTCTCTTGTGGCAGCACTCACAGCATTCAACGCCCAGTATGATAATGCAAATAAGAAGCTCTGTTCAGCAAGACAGACTTCGCTCATGACCCTGCTCCATCCTTTCCCTTCCCTACTCCAGCCTTACTCCATTTTGTCTACCAGGTGAGTTACCAGAGGTGGAGCGCTACTTTATCCAGTCAAGGAAGTCAAGTTTTCTCCCAAAGGATTCCTACATCAGATATTCCAGGAACATGTGTAGATAAATGCAATTGTGAATGCCGAGGAAAAGGTCTCCTGCTTCTCCTCCTCCCTGGAAATCAGTGACCTGCTCTCTTTGCTTCCAGGAAGAGGAGATTTGAAGCTCAGCCTCAGGGTCACTTGGCTTTGATTGGAAATGGACTCAGTAAGTACCCTAACCCACCCTATTAACTTGGAAATTAGAGGGTATGGGGGTACAAATGGAAATGTTCCTATGCGCTCAGTGCTCAGCACAGAGAGCCTAGCCCAGATGTGTTCTGCAATCTTACATGAGTGGCTAGAATCTGTGAGAAGAACAATGGGCAAGAGAGGCAAAAGCAGAGAGAGAGGTAGCATTACAGCAAACATCTTAGATATCTCCTGTGTAATATCAGGACTAAAGGCTTAAAAATCTAATGCCTTGATGGTGGGCACTGCCCAGGTCTATCACTATAGACTTCACTTAAAAAAAAAAAATCACACCCAAGCCTGAACTTACATTATCCCACCACCTCAATTATACTTTTACTGAATCAGGAAGGCAGAGTATGGATCAGGTTTCACCCAATTTACTCCACTCCTCCATAGTGATGGAAACAGACCCCCAACTGCTGCTCCATTCTGCAGCAAGAAATTGAAAATGTATGAGAAGGCTTGGTCTGCTTGAAATCCAAAGTGTGATGAGGAGACTTCAGAAAGCCATCAAGTGTGAATTCTGGTTATTTGGTCTCCTTGAGATGGCAGTAACCAAGAAATGGGCCTCCTGGGACCCATACACAGTATGCAACTTTGTCCAAGATGCCTGCTTTGGTTCATGTGGTAGTTAAGTTTGTGTCAACTTGGCTAGGCCTGGTTGAGTGGCTGGGCAGCTGGATGTAGTATTCCCCATGACGAGACTGGTAATCAACTCCATGGTGGAAT
>NW_006922034.1:63563-75624 GCF_000298275.1 Orycteropus afer afer | reverse complement strand
GCCATGCTCTGTCGACCTTGGGACTTACAATGGACTTGAATTAATGGCCTTCTGTGTAGTTTGGTAACATCAGAACTGTGCCATTTTATTTGTTGACCTTGGGCTTGTTAGCCTCAGCAGCCAGTAGCTGCCTGAGTGAAGAGATGCCTCTAGCTTCAGTGGGCCAGGAGCAACAGGCAGAGCTGAAGCCCAAGGTTGAGTGACTTTCACCCAGCCCCTAGAGCCTGGCATTTTGAACAACAAATTGTGAGAGAATAAACTCCTGTTTGTTAAAAGCATCCCATTTGTGGAATATTCCTGTCAGAGTGGCACTAGTTGACCAAAACAGTTCAATTTTGAGAGGCGGGTCTTCTTCAGAAACTCCCTTAATCCAAAGCCAACAGCACTTAGAAAACTTCCTCCTCAATTCAGGCTTCTCATACTTTTGTTATTCCTTTTGTGGGCACTGCATTAATCCAGCGGTCAGGTGTAACTCACTTGTCTCAGTTCCTTGCTCCACCTTTCCTTGTCATTAGTGTGCATTCTTGTGAGACTTTATCCTGGGTTCCAATAGGTACATCTACAAAACAAGACTCTCCTGGACCTCTCCTACCTGTGGGGGAAAAAAATATACTAAAGATCTCATGTCAACTTTTAAGGATAAAGTGATGGAGAATAAGAGCAGCTAAGTACTTGGTAAGTCACTTTTCACTTCTCGGCCTCAGTTTCCTCATTGTAAAATTTAGAGGTTTGATTTACATTGGAAAGACCAGTTCATGGCCTACAGGTCACAAAGTGCCCTTTGGCTAAGGATTTTCTTCTTTGTTTTCTTGTATGTTTAATTTTTACTTGGTGGCCTACAGAGCTGCACTGAATCTAATGTGGTTGAAGGACTCTAGCAAGGTCACCTCACCCTCCTTCCAGAGGGTAAAAAAAGATTCCTGCTATTTGCTTGCCATTTACCAGAATTTCAAGGTATTTTGCTGCCTCTGAGCAACTTCTTTTAAAATGCCTCACCCCTTGGAAAGAGTGGTATATTAAGGTGTCATCAGTCAAGAAGCTTTAAGTTTATTGGAAGGAACAGGAAATCCAAGAGGAAAAGTTAACTTTCTAGCTTGGGACACTACCAAGTAGGATTAGTCCTGTCCAGAAAGCAGCAGGGGACCAGTAGAGGGTTTGGGCATGGCATAGAAAGAGGAGAGGGGTTCCTTCTCTCATGCTGAGGCCTTCTCTAACAGTCTGCTATGAGTTAGAAGAAATACCAGATAAAAAGAACTGTCTCTCTTGTTCCTCATGTCAGCACAGTTATATGCTGATGGAACAATCTGATCACTACTTGACAAGACAATATTAGATCAAACAGTAGGCAGTACTGCTCAGATCATAACACACAGGCTGGAACTAGATGAGGACAATGAAGATGTCCTGATAGAAGGACAGCCAGCCAGGCCCTTCTCCATCTCTGAAACCTAACTTTCTCCAGCTTTATAAGTTTATAAGTCTGTAAATCAAACCTAGTGCCCTTATTGAGCAACTACTAGGTGTCTACCTCTGTTCTAGCTGCTAGAAGGGAAAAACTGGCAGCAAAAGCTGGAGCTCTGCCTTCGAGTAGCTTATGGCAGAGGTAAGATAATCAGATATACTTGTGCCAAACACTAGAGACTTGTTTTCATGCACTAGTGAAGCAAGAGTGAAGTCCAAGTTGTTGTTGTTGTTGTTGTTAGGTGCTGTCAAGTTGACTCCGAGTCATAGCAGCCCTACATACAACAGAACAAAACATTGCCTAGTTCTGTGCCAGCCTCACAATCCTTGCTATACTTGAGCCCATCGTGGCAGCCACTGTGCCAATCCATCACATTGAGGGCTTTCCCCTTTATTGCTGACCCTCGACTTTACCAAGCATGATATCCTTCTCCAGGGAATGATCCCTTGTGACAACATGACTGTTCTGGTTACCTAGTGCTGCTCTGACAAGAACATACCACAAATGGGATGGCTTGAACAAACAGGAGTTTATTCTTACAACGTGGAGGCTTTAAGTCTGAGTTCAAAGTGCCAGGCTCCAGGGGATGTGTGAAAACCCCTCGACCTTGGGCTTCAGCTCTGCCTCTTGCTCCCAGCCCACTGAAGCTAGAGGCATCTCTTCACTCAAGCAACTACTGCCTGCTGAGACCAAAAAGCCCAAGGTAGACAAACAAAATGACACAGTCCTGATGTTACCAAACCACATGGCAGGCCATTAATTCAAGTCCATTGTAAGTCCCAAGGTCGGCAGAGCATGGCAGGCTGCTGAACAGTGACACGGCTACATGCAGGGTCCAAGCATGCCATAAGCTAGGACCATTCCCCAAGCCTGCTGCTTATACACAGGAAGCAGACCACATTCTCTACGGCAGCTACTCAGCTGCTTGTGGTAGATCCCACCATGGAGTTGATTGCCAGTCTCATCATGGGAAATAACTACCACCAGCTTCCCAGCCACTCAACCAGGCCCAGCCAAGTTGACATACAAACATAACCACCACAATGACCAAAGCAGGTTAGACAAAATCTGGCCATTCTCATTTCCAAGGAGCATTCCAGCTGCAGTTCTTCCAGGACAGATTTGTTAGTTCTTCTGGAGTCTAAGAACCAGACAATAAATTAGGATACTGAGGTAAGTACAAAATCATGGAGTTGTCAAGTGCCAAACTTTGAGCTACTGGATAGAAGAAAGGTAGCAGAGGAGATTTCTCTGGCATGGCAGGGTCAGAAGGCTGAATCAGATTCCAGATGAAGGCAAGTTTGGAAACTGGGAAGGTCATAGCTAGAAATCTAGAGGCAGGGAAAGAGCCTGGTTCAAAGAGAGAGTAACAGATGTGGTAAGAGGAACCAGAAAGTCAAGGCAAATCAAACCAGGCAAGGGTTGGCCTGGCAGACAGGACAAAGCCACAGAAGCAGACAGCAGAATACCAAAGGGAGCCAAAGATCAATGTCAAGGTGATTGTCAAAAGTCACAAGGGGGACTAAGGAACAATTCTGATTGCCTAGCTGCTTTTCCAGTTTACTTAATTTTCTATTTCCCAGACAGCTTTTAAGGCAGGGGTTCTCAACTTATTCCAATGCCCAAGTCCCTTTCCGGAACAACTAAATCAGAATCTCTGGGGTGGAGTTCAGGTGTCAATATTTAAAAAAAAAAAAATATTTCTGAGTGGTTCCTATGATTAGTAAGGGTTAAAAACTATTGCTGTAAGGTGCTAAATTGCTTTAAGCCATTTTAACACGTATACATAAGAATCACCTGGGGATCTTGTTAAAATGCAGATTCTGATGCAGTATATCTGGGGTGGAAATGCAAATTCTCAGCAGAGGGTCAAACCAGGATGAACCTGCTTTAATTCCTGCCTAGTCAGAAACACTTCTGAGGGAAAGTGAATGTTGATCTAGGTTGATCTGCTTCGATTCCTAAATTGAAGGATAAGCAATATTTAGGCTTCAGAAGGAAGGAGGATGGGCCTTCTGGAATAACAAGGAACACGAAGAAACAAGGCATATGGTGAAGATTACATATCACACCATGCAGGAGAAGGGAGTGTCTAATATGACCCAACTCCAGTGGAACTTTGGAGAGCCACTGAAAGTCAACAAAAATGGGCCAGATAGATAGATAACTGGCATTGCTCATTACTGACTCATGGCAACCGTAGGTACAACAGAACAAAATGTTGTATGGTCCTGTGTCACCCTCACATCCCCAGCATGTTCAAGTCTAAGGAATGGGAAAGGACGCTGCAGGGGCCCTGAATCTTGGACCAACCAACTTGATCTTTTGCACCATGTTAGAGGTAGTTCAGATGAAAAGCTATAAATTTCTGATTTTACTAGAAAAATCTATAAAAATCTAAGGAGCTCTGGTGGCATAGTGCCTAAGGCATTTGACTGCTAACCAGAAGGCTGGTGGTTCAAACCCATCAGCCACTCCTCAGAAGGAAGGTTGGGCAATCTACTTCCGTAGTGATATTGCCTTGGAAACCCAAAAAGGGGTCACTATGGGTTGGATCTGACTCAATGTCAGTGAGTTTGATTTGGTTTTTTGAAGAAGTCAAGAGCCCTAGTGGCTCAATCGTTAAAACACTCAACTGCTAACCAAAAGTTCGGCAGTTTGAACCCACCAGTCACTCCATGAGAGAAAGATGTGGCAGTCTGCTTCTGTAAAGATTTACAGCCTTGGAAACCCTATGGGCCACTTCTACTCTACCTTATTGGGTCACTGTGAGTCAGAGTCAACTTGGCAGCAGTGGATTTGGTTTGGTTTTTGATGTTGAAGAAGTCCACACACCTTTCTGATTAAGTAAGGTAAAAGGGATTTTTTTTCCCAAGTGGAGAAATTAGACAGGAAATACTGATATTCTGTACTCAAAGCTATAGGCAATGGCCTTCAGAGTTCAGAGAATAATAGGTTTCTTGATCAACACTAGCCAGATGGGCTGATCACTCAACCACATCCTATATGTTTGCTGAGGGCTCTCTGCTCAGCTGCTAGGTAAACCTTGATCCAAAACTGATGTTTGAAGACTTGCAGTACAAAGCACTCCAGCCCTCTCCCAACATGTGTCTATCAGCAGATGGTCTATTTGATGGCACAAAGAAAACAAAAACCATCACATATAAACTCCCTGAACTTCCTGGCCCCTTTCATACACACTTTTTTTTTTTTTATATACCTGTACCAATCCCCATCTTCTTACCTCTTACAGGGGAGACAAGACCTTCCATTTCAGATCAAGCATCCAAGTTAGGCTTTGAAATTCATCCTCCCATCTCCCAAATTTTGTTCCAATGATTAGCCTTTATTTTTGTCAGATCTTTAACGTTTTATTGGGTCTTTTCCCTCTGCATATGAAAATTTGCAAATCGTGGTCATCTTCAACAAACAAAATTCCTACTGTCCCTTGATATTCTATCCTTTCTTGACACTACCCTCATTTCTCCTTATACAACCAAGCTTCTAAAACAAGTAATCTATACTTGTTATCTCTACTTCCTTACCACCTACTCTCTTTTCAACCTATAACCTGGTTGAACCTGGCTATCACTCCCACTGATCTACTGAAATTGTTCTCATTGAGGTCACCAATCTTCCTCTCATTTTTCAAATAAATAGACTTTCGCAGTTCTTATCTTAACCCCTCGGCAGCATGTGATGCTGGACAGCTTCATCTTTATTGCTTTCTCTTCCTTGGCTTCTGTGACAGACATCACACTCTCCTGGTTTTCCTCCCACCTCTCTTGCCTGCTCTTTTTCTATCATCTTTCCTGGCTTCCTTATTTTTAGCAATATTTAAATATGGATGTTCCTTGACATTCCACCCACAACTCTCTTCTTATCTTCTTCTCCCTGGGAGATCTCATGAACTACCAAGGAATCTACTAAGATCTATTTGCTTATGACTCCCAAATCTAGATGGCAAGGCCAGATCATTCCTATGAATTTCATATTCATGCATGTAAATACTTGATAGATAACTTCACTTGTGATATCCTACGTTGAAAATCAGTATATCCTACTTGTTAAAAGTGTGGATTCTGGTTCAAATTGCAGCTCTTCTATTTAAAATAGAAAGCTAGTAATTTGCTCTCTTAATGCCTCAGTTTTCTCAACTGTAAAATTAAAATGATGATAATACCTACCCATGAGAATTAAATAAAATACTGAATACAAAATGCTCATCACAGGGCTTAACACATAGGAAGCATTCATTCTAAAATCCCTAATCCATTTTGTAGGCCCATTCATCATCACCGACATTATTAATTTGGTGGTATACAAGCTTCAGTTTAAAGTACAAGTCAATCTGTATTCCTGGCCCCTAAGGCCAAGGATGGAAGACTCATTAACAACCTGTGATATGCAGATGACACAATTTTGCTAGCTGAAAGTGAAGATGACTTGAAGCATTTACAGATGAAGATCAAAGACTACAGCCTTCAGTATAGTTTACACTTCAACATAAAGAAAATAAAAATCCTCACAACTGGACCAAAGAGCAATATTATGATAAACAGAGAAAAGATTGGGGTTGTCAGGGATTTCATTTTACTTGGATCCACAACCAACACACATGGAAGCAGCAGTTAAGAAATCAAACGTTGTATTGCAGTGGGCAAATCTGCTGCAAAATACCTCTTTAAAGTGTTAACGAATAAAGATTTCATTGAAGACTAAGGTGTGCCTGACCCAAGACATGGTATTCTCAATAGCCTTATATGCATGTGAAAGTTGGACAATGAATAAGGAAGAAAAAAGAAGAATTGATGCCTTTGAATTGTGGTGTTGGTGAAGAATACAGAAAATACCATGCACTGCCAGAAGAACAAACAAATGTGTCCTTCCGAAGTGCAGCTGGAATGCTCCTTAAAAGCAAAAATGACCAGATTTTGTCTCACCTACTTTGGTCATCTTGTCAGGAGGGACCAGTCCCTAGAGAAAGACATCATGCTTAGTAAAGTAGATGCTCAGTGAAAAAGGGGAAGACCCTCAACGAGATGGATTGACACGGTGTCTGCAACTATGTGTTCAAGCATAGCTAGGATTGTGAGGATAGCACAGGACCAGGTAGTGTTCCATTCTGTTGTGCATAGGGTCGCTATGAGTCAGAGCTGACTCAACAGCACCTAACAACAACAAAAAAAAAGGCCAAGGAACTTATCTAGTATCTTGGGAACTAGAGAGGGTATAGTGCAAAAACTTGCCATCAACATCCATATTTATGTATCCTAGCATTAAGTGAAGAAATTAGATTAAAGAGTCAAAGAGTGAATGTGTCATAAGGAAATAGAGGCAAATAGTATGATTTGCTATTTTCAGAAGTTGGCAATGAAAGGAAGCAAAGAGATAAGATAGCAGCTCTGAATGTTTGAAGGACTTTTTTTTTCGACCTTAGTGAGAACTTGAGTAGAAGTTGATGAAGAGAAAGAGACTGATGATGTTATGGAATGAGCAGAAATTGATGGAGTGTGGTCTCACCTCAGGAAGGAAAAGGAGAGTTAAAAAGTCAGGTGGAAGTAACAGTCTTATAAAGTAAAAGAATACTTCTTTGGCTGAGATAATAGGGAGAAATGACAGGAAATGAAGGATATAGAAAAATTCTCCATAGGTAAAGAGAGTATGAGAAATACATGGAAAGCAGAAAAATCCAGTGTTCCAATAAATGGTCTTAGTTTTCTCATGAGGTACCAGGCAAGATCTTCTGCTGAGGATCTGTACACAGAAAAAGTCTGGAACATCCATCATGGTGAATATGATAGGATGTCAACAAAGATGAATAGAAAATTGCTGATGAGTATTAATGGTAGAGAGTAAATAAAGTATAAAGGTATAAGGGCAGATGGAATTATTCTATAGGCCATCTAGTCAACAAATGTTCATGCCTTTCTTCTTCAACTGTTGGCACCTTATACTGAGAAAGCAGGCAGTAAGGATGAGCTAGGGTGGAAATGTGACCTGGTGAGCACAGCCAAGGTCAAAGGGTATAGGGTTCAGGAATACTGGTGCAACCATCACTGGCATAGCTGGCCATGGGGTCTCTGGTGGGCAGGAATGTAAGGATTGAGAAGGACATTGTGAACTTGTAAGGGCTAAGAATCCAGTGTTATGATATAAGAAAAACTCAAGGTCATCGTGAATCAGAGCGTAAGAGAGCTAAAAGACCAGAGATTATGATAAAAGAAGGATAGTTGTGAATCTGAGATCGCACAGATGAAATAATTCAAAGTTCAGAAGCATCCCAGGTGTAGTTAAAGTTGGCTGAAACAGAATGGAGAGGGATTTTATAGCTACAGTGAGAAAGTCAGTGTTATACTATCTACCTAGATCACAGGAAATAAGATGGTTGGGAGACCTGCAGGGCGGTTACTGAAGTCAAGGAATATATGAAAGAAAGTCCTAGAGATAGGTAGAAAGAAGTAGAAAAACCTTCTCAGATAGCATGTATTCCTATAGTTCCCAAATGTCACTGTATTATGTATCTTCCAAAGCCCAAGAAGTAAATATTATTTTTTCACATTGTTGACCAGGAAACTGAGGTCCAGAGAATTTAGAAACCATGTCTAAATCAACAGAGCAAAATCTGTGACTGAAATCAGAATCTGGCACTAAAATAGAGAGCTCCGTGTACTTTCCAACTCAGTAGATGTCCCTTCCATTATAATTGTTGCCTACCAAGACCCTAGCCCTTGAGTTCTACTTATCTATTTCTGCCTCTGCTTTGCTGGAAAGGAGGTAAACATGAGTGATTATACTTCATCATAAGTGGATAAAATATTTTCTTCTCATTTTCAAGGATGTTCTGAGGAAACTATTCCTAGAAAGATAAGAGAGAGAGAGAGAGAGAGAGACAGAACTTCATACTCATTACTGGATTAAGCATAAATTCACAAAAAAGTGTAAATTTACTGGGATATATTAGATGTCATTAAAGCATTGAAAATATGATGATGTATCCATACATTTCACATTTTATCTAGAGCTTTGTATAAATACAGGTGTCACCAACACAAAAGAGAGATAAAATGTAATTGAAAGCAGAGGGAAGAAACTGACAGCAATTTTATAAGTTATAACAAGATTTGTGAAAGGAACATCCTTTATAAGTTGCCGCTGCCTAAGGATAACACAAGCACAGCCTCAAAACACATCATTCCTTAAGTCTAGTAGAAAGAAGAGATGTTAAATGCCACTCAAATTATTTCAGAATTAGTTTTCTTGGGGGAAACTAAAGCCCACTATGGGATGCTCTTTTCTTTCCTTTTTTTTTTTTTTTTTTTAAGAAAAGGAGTCATTGCTGGCACACAAATCCTGGAAAGCTGTTAAATTCCTCAATTACTTTCTTGTCTGTGAAACGTGACTCAGAAAGTCTAAAAGAGCAACTTTGACTTTGTTTAATCAAGTTGGTTGCTTAATGGGATGACATAGATCAAAGATGATCAACTATTTTTTCAATTAATGACTTGAGTGACAATGATGATGATAATGATAATATGATGATAGCTTAGAGGTATTGCATGTACACTATGTGCCACACACTAGCCTAAGCATTTAAGTAAAATATTTCTTTTTTACTTAAGTAAAATTATATATTCAACTGCCTACTTGACATCTCTTACTTGTGTGTCTCATAGCCACCTGCAACTTACCATGCCTAAATTAAATTCTTAACGGTAGAAAATATTTCGAGTTTACATTCTAATATTGTCGTTGTTGTTGTGTGCTGTTGAGCTGGCCCCAACTCATAGCGACCCCTCCTTGGGTTTCAAGGCAGTATCAATACGAAGTAGATTGCCCAACCTTCCTTCCGAGGAGTGGCTGGTGGGTTTGAACCGCCAGCCTTCTGCCTAGCAATCAAGTGCCTTAGGCACTATGCTATCAGAAGTCAACAAATATATCATGTCAAATAGTGATGAGAACTACAAAGAAAATAAAAGGTGGTGATGTTCTGGTAACTAGATATGAGAGAAGAAGTATATCCTTATATGGGATGGTTGAGAGGACCTTTGTGAAGAGGTGACTTTTAACTTAAAACCTGAATGATGAAAATAGCTAGCCATGTGGAAACCTGGGAAGAGCATTCCAGGTAGAAGCAATAAAAAATGAAAAGATTCCCTTATAGGAAGGAGCTTAACATATTTAAGAAACAGAAAGAGGCCAATATGGCTGCAGCTGAATTTGTAATGTGGGGTGGAGGTGCAGAAGTAGTATAAAATGAGATGAAAAGATGGATAGGGACCAAATTATGCAGGGCCTTATACATCATGATAAGGAGTTATCATAAAGAAAAAGAAAAATCATAAAGAAAAGAAAGGTGAGTTATCTAAATAAACCGGTGTTGATTACCTTTCCTCTCAAATGTAATTACACAAATAATTATTAATGTCTGTCACTCCTGCTGAAATGGAAGTTCTATGAGGGCAACAATCTTGTCTGTCTTATTCCTCCTAGTATTTCCAGTACTAAGAATAGTGCCTGGAAAACATAAATACCCAATAAATATTTGTGGAAGGAAGCAAAAAAGGGAAAAGAAGAAACTTGTTATCTGATTAGGTCATGTGGTAGTTAAGTTTGTGTGTCAACTTGGCTTGGCCTGGTTGAGTAGCTGGGCAGTTGGATGTAGTATTCCCCATGGTGAGAATGGTAATCAACTCCATGGTGGAATCTACTGGGAGCAGCTGAGTAGCTGCTGCCTTAGGAATGTGGTCTGCTTCCAGTATATAAGGAGACGCCTTGGGGAACAGTCTCTAGCTTATGGCACTCTTGAACCCTGCATGTAGCTGTGTCATTGTTCAGCATCCTGCCATGTTCTGCCAACCTTGGGACTTTCAATGGACTTGAATGAATGGCCTGCCATGTGGTTTAATAACATCAGGACGGTGCCTTTTTAATTGTCAGTCTCAGCAGCCAGCAGCTGTCTGAGGGAAGAAAAGCCTCTAGCTCCAGTGGGCTGATAGAGGCAGGCAGAGCTAAAGCCCAAGGTTGAGGGGCTTTCACCCAGCCCCTAGACTGGCACTTTGAACTCAAGACTTCTAGCCTCCCGAACTGTAAGAGAATAAACTCCTGTTTGTTCAAGCCATCCCATCTGTGGTATATTCTTGTCAGAGCGGCACTAGGTAATGAGAACAGGTCAGAAGATCCTCTTTCTGCTTTCCTCCAAGGAAGAACTAGTGGTCTAGTTCGTCAAATTTAAGGGCACTTTTTGGGGGGCCACATTTTGTAGAGGTAGAGCTTTCAAAGAGGCCAAAGACCAAGTCTCTTCCCTCTTCTTCCCATACAGCAGGAGTGGTAAGGGCCAGAACTAGTTCCCATAAGGGACAAAACCTGTCCATCTCCTTTTCTGGAACTAACCTTTCCAAATTAAGAACTGTTCCTCAGTCAAGCAAAGACAAGAACTCACACTCCTCTGCTATTGTTGTTATGTGCCGTCGAGTGAGACCTGACTCATAGTGACCACTCCTTGGGTTTCTGAGGCAGTATCACTATGGAAGTAGAGTGTCCAACCTTCCTTCCAAGGAGTGGCTGGTGGGTTTGAACCGCCAGCCTTCTTTCTGGTTAGCAGTCAAGTGTCTTAGGCACTACTCTACCAGAGCTCCCCACTCCTCTGCTAGAATCTCCAATTTACATGCATTATTTCAGGGATTGGCAAATTGTGGGCCCTTGGGCCAAATTTGGTCCCCTGCCTGTTTTTGTATGCTTGAAATCTAAGAATGGTTTTTACATTTTCAAATGATTGAAAAAATTCAAAAGAAGAATAATATTTTGTGAAACATGAAAATTATTTGAAATTCAAATTTCAGTGTCTATTCATAAAGTTTTATTAGAACACAGCCAAACTCATTCATTTACATATTGTCTGTGGCTGTGTCAGTGCTACAACAGCAGAGCTAAACAGCTGCAATAAAGACCATATGACCAACAAAGCCAAAATATTTACCACATGACGTTTTATACAAAAAATTTGTAGGGTCGTGAATTATTTCATTTCATGCTCACCACAAAAATATATTACTTGGAACATATTTTCATTCCCATTTTACAAATGATAAAGGTAGGCTTATGACAGCTAGTAAGGAGTAGAAACTGGATTCTCAAACAATGCAATAACAAAAATATCGATAATAATTATATATTGATTTAAGCGACCATTAACTGAGTGCTCACCAAGTGCCAGAATCAGTATTAAGGAGTTTATATGCATGTAATCCTTTACTCAAGTAATCATCATTACAACCTTATGTGAAAGGCACTACTGTTATGACCCCATTTCATGGATGAGAGAGCTGAGACTCAGAGAGGTTAACTTGACCAAAGCTTCATTTCAAGAGAACCAGTATTCACAGTCAGCTCTGAAGAAGCTGAATCTTGGGGTCCATATAACCAGAAAATAGAAAGTTTACTGTAGAAACGTGTTGCAGACATGGTGGCTATTTAAGAAGAGATGTTGGAGACTGAGGTCTGGCGTTCAGGCAAGAGGCCTGTGTTGGATTGGGTTCTCTAGAGAAACACAAAAACCAGCAAAGTAAATATATATATATTTATAGAGAGAGAGAGAGA
>NW_006922034.1:56249-58232 GCF_000298275.1 Orycteropus afer afer | reverse complement strand
CTTAGAACGCAGTCATGTGATCCATCATGGGAACCACCACTCACAACTGGAGTCCAGCCAAGTTGACACATCTTCAACTATCACAAGGCCTGACCTGAAGAGATTAGATTTGGGAGTCTTGAGAGTAGATAAGCCTAGCCACTGAGAAAACAGTACAGGACCAAGCATGGGAACTCAAAGAAGTGACAACATTAAGAGAGAGGCTTAGAAAGAGCAGTGCAAATGAGTGGCTAGAAAGAGATGATAGAAATCAGGAGAGAGAGTAGAGTCACAGAAGTGAGAAAAGGACAAAATCTTGAGGAAGTAGTGATCCACAGAGGCAAACACTACAAAGGAGGTTAAGGATATATAAACCAAGTAGATTATTCACCTAATTTAGCGACACAGTTCATCAGTAACCTCACTGTTGTTGTCATTGGCTACTGACTCAACTCATGGTGACCTTATATGAATGAAACATTGTACGAATAAAATGTTGCCCAGGGCTGGTATGCTTGAGTCCACTGCTGCAGCTATTTCAGTGAACTTAGTGAGTGCCAATTTAATAAAGTGATGGAAGTGAAAACAGACTGCAATGAGTTGAGCAAGTGAAATGGAAGTGAGGGAGCAAAAGAGGAATATAGGCAATTTTTTCAAGAAAGTTGGCTCTGTCATGAGACAAAATGTGTATGAACTGCTGAATTTGCTCTGTAAACTTTCACCCAAATCACAATAAAAACTAAAAAAAAAAAAAAAAGAAAGAAAGAAAGTTGGCTTTGTAAAGGGCAAAGATAAGGCATTAGCTAGGGGACCTCAGAATAATAAAAAAAAATTAAAGATGGGAGACATGTAAACATGTTTATATGCTAAAAGGAAAGATTCCATAGTGAGAGAGAGGTAACTCTAAATTTCATGTAATTCTAAATCAATAACCTCTGGCCTAAAACTAGTTCCAAGCCTCTCCTGTAGTATAAATTGCATATCTTTATATATATTATGTCCCTTGATGCTCTGAGGTCTTTTTCATTTACTTCCAGTCACTACTACTGCAGGTGGCTAGGGTTTCTGGAAGTCTGACCGCCAGGTAAATATGGCATTGCTATCTCAATATTCCCACTTGCCTTGAGGTCAGTCTTCTGTTACCCCTAGAATCCAGAAAGGCATGAAATCTGAGGGACTTTTTGTTTGGTTGGTTGGTTTGTCTTTTTAAGTGAAACTCTTGCAGAAAACAACCACTGAAGAATGGTAACAACAAAAATAGCCAAGCAAAATCTCATACCTATGATTATATCCAATAGGAAGTAAAAAGCATATTCTCATTGTTTATCAAGCCAGTGACACAAGAACTCAAAATCAGTGAAGATGCAACAACAAAAAAAAAAGAGACAGGAAAAGACAGACAAAGTAGAAGGGCCAACAATTACCAAAAATGAAATGAAAAAAAAGAGGAGGAAAAATTAGTTAGAGAGAGGCAGTATACCTCAGCGGCAGTGATGTGATAGATTCTCCTGTGCCTGGTCCCTGTGCACATGTGCAAGAGTTTCTCTAGAGTATACCCCTACAAGTAAAATTTCTGAATCATAGAGTACACAAAGGTTAACTTTAACTGAGTTTCAAAGAGATGATTATTCCAAACTAACCTATTATGACATACATCATATCAATGGTTGCTAGGGACAGAGGGTTGGGAAGAGGGACTAATTGCAAAGTAGTTACACAGGTGTATACCTGTTGCCATCAAGTAGATTCATAGTGACACTATAGGACAGAGTAGAATTGCCCCATAGAGCTTCCAAGGTTGACTTAAAAAAAAAATTCCATGTATATCTTCTAATTTTTAAAAAAATACAATCAATACACATGTTCATTGTACTAATCTGTAAAACCCAAAGAGGTAAAGCACCCATAATGACAACGCTTAGAGGTATGTACTGATCACATTGTCATACTTCATAAGTACATACATGCTGTTTGGTAGTTTGTTCTCCTGCCACCCACCCACCA
>NW_006922034.1:53290-56029 GCF_000298275.1 Orycteropus afer afer | reverse complement strand
TTTTTTTTTTAAAAAAAAGTTATCCTTCACCCAAGTTAATGTATGTGTCTACTCTCTAGTTAGTGGTTTGCCCTCCCTTACCCACCCACCCCTGGGAACCATCAAAGAATATTGCTTTGTGTGTGTGTGTGAGAGAGAGAGACAGAAAGAGAGAGAGAGAAAAACCCTTTTCTTGAGTTTTTACAATAGTGGTCTCATACAGTATCTGTCCCAAGGCTGACATCTTTATGAAAGCAGACCGCTACATCTCTCCTGTGGAACCGCTGGTGCATTCAAACCGCTAATCTTAGCAGCCAAGCAGCTAACCACTGTGCCACCAGAGCTCCTTACACAGGTGTATACAATTGTCAAAATTCATTCAACTCTACACTTGAAATGGATGCACTTCACTGTATGTAAACTACACATACGTAAAGTTGGTCTCCTTACTATACTTTTATAATACACCTTGATATTTTGGAATGGAAGCCTAGTTCTTTTTATTTGGCATTGTGATAGCTTTTATTAGCCCTTGGCTCTTCCATATAAATTTTAGAAACAGCTTATCAAGTTTCACGGAAAACTCTATTGAGAATTTGAATGGAATTTGTTGAATCTATGAGTTGGATCTGACTCGATGTCAGTGAGCTTATACATGCATTTGGGGAGAATTCACTAATTTCTAGTGTTGATTCTTCTTATCCATTTTTATAATGTTCTCCATAAAGTGCTTGAAACTTTTTTAATGTATTCTTGGTTGCCTTATATTTGTGTTGTTATTGGATGTTTCTTTTTTATTATACTTCCTAACATTTCTAATATGTGTTCCTGGTGAATAGAAAAACATGCAGTTGACTTCTCTACATTGATTTATTTTAAAATTTGTCAATCTCACTAAATTCTTATTGTTCTAATAATTTATCTTTAGATATCCTAAAGTCTTCAATGTAGAAAATCCTGTAATCTATATATAATGTAAATACTCCTCCATCAGAAATGATGTTTGATATAGATTTCCTGTATCAGGTTACAGAAGTTCCTTTTTATGTCTAGTTTCCTTTTTATTTTTGCCTGTTACATTTTTGTACATCTATTGAGATAATCATATTTTATTTTCTGTTAATGTGGTGAATTTCACTGATTTTTTTATGTTAAATTGACCTTATATTTCTGAAAAAAACTCCTGTTTGGTTATGAAGAATTATCTGTTTTACATCTTGTTGGATTCAATTTTCTAATATTTTGTTTAGAATTTTACATCTGTGTTCATGAATGAGTTTGTCCTGGAATTTTCCTTTCTTTAATTATCCTAATCTTATTATGTCATCAAGGTTTTACTGGCCTCATAAAAAAAGTTGGATTATATTCTGTTTTATAATTCTCTAGAATAATTTGTATGCAATTGAAATGACCGCTTATTTTTGAATGGTTAGTCTTCCTTAAACAATTTGAACATGATCTTCTCTTTGTGGGAAGATTTTAAACTATTGATTTTATTTCTTTCATAGTTATAGGACTATTTATCTTTCACCATCATATGGAGGGTATAGCCTTTGGATTCACAGTTTTATTCATGGGTTTCCTATAAAGAATGTCCAACTTGGCCCTAGGCTTTAACTCTTGTTCCCCACTCAACGTGCAACTTTGAAGGGAGAGCTCAAGGTCTCTGGAGTTCAGGAAAAGCCCTCAGGGAAAAGGCCAGTTTGAGGGTTAGCTGACTTCCAAGGGAAGTCCCTGGGTGGTACAAAGGTTAATACACACTCTGCTAACTGAAAGGCTGGTGTTCAAGTCTACCTAAAGGGGAACTCTATGGACCACAGTTCTATTTTGACACACATGGGGTCACAATGAGTCACAATCAACTAGAAGGCAATTGTTTTTAGTGTTGTTTTGTTTTTACCTCCCAGGATTCCTCCTAATCTCAAGTATATATTGAGTTCTGTAGAATCTTTCCTCTTGTGCCAGCTCAGCAAAGTCTGTCATATGCTAGAAATGGAACTCTCTGCAGATTTCCTAGAGACTATAAACGTGTTCTTTGAAACCTCAGAGTGGGGCTGTACTATCATTCCCCAAATTTATATGACCACAGAAACCTTTTCTCTCAGAGAAGCTGGAAGAACAAAGGCTTCATAGATCACAATTTTGGAAACCCTGTGACTAAAGATCTGTAAATTCTCTTCCACTTCAAGCATGCTATGGGTCTATCCTTTTGTACTTTTAGAGAAAAATCACAAGCTTACCTGAGAGTAAAATTATTATTCACTTTGAGGCAGTTGGGTTAGTGTTGTCCAGGACAGCACTAGAATTTTAAGCATCTAGGGCAGCAAACCATGGCTCATACAGGAGATATTATTCAGCCACTGACAGTTAGAAAGCACTGGTGAAGATCCATAGCAGGAGCCATTTTTATGTGAGTGTAACTCTTAAAGTTAAATATTTAGACTTTTAATTAAACATAAATAACTAAACACACATTTATCTCCATTTGCTCCTGAAAGCCTGTTAAAATGACAGTAAACTAATAAAAAGGCATAAACCCATAAGTACAAGAGAATGAGAGAGGAGGCAAAAGCAAGATAAGTAAATACCTTAGAAAAATGGAAAGCAGATGACTAAGTAGTAAATGATTTAGCAGATCAGAGAAAGCTGAAATCTTTCTCAGCAGTACGAGTAACTATCAAGAAGCAAGCCTACTTGAGCATCAAATATCTTGGAAAGGCTCAAGAATTAGAGACACAAGATATAACTGAAGGAAGAGGA
>NW_006922034.1:47288-53190 GCF_000298275.1 Orycteropus afer afer | reverse complement strand
AGCCCTTACTGAAAAGAGAAGCATAAAACAAATGTCCACACTGAATGATGAAACCTGAAGTCTCTTTCCCTCATGTATCTCCCAAACACCAGATGTGATTATACTCCCCAAGTAGGAAAGTGAGAATATCTCTATGAGGATACTGGGGAGCCCACGGAAAGAAAAAAAAAAAAAAGGAAGAAGAAGAACTATTGATAAGGTGCCCTCAGTTAAAAATCTATGTCCAAACACAACCATCCACTGTGATTTTTACTACCCATGAGTGCATATCCATTCATTTTTTTTTCATATTTAATCATTACCACTCTTCGGAAGGAAGGTTGGGCAATCTACTTCCATAGTGATACTGCCTCAGCAACCCAAGGAGGGGTCGCTATGAGTCAGGTCCGACTCGACGGCACACGACAACAACAACTGTTAAATATAAAAGGACAGCCAGGAAATCACCATGCATTGTAGGAAAGTCACTAACAGAAAAGAGTTGTTCTGTTTTGTTTTGTTTTTGAAAAAAGAGCTAATAGAAACAATGCAGGAAGTAGTATATATAATTAATTACACCTCAACATAAACACAACTGGATCAACAAGGCACAAAATGGTAAATAGAGAAAATAATGAAGTTGTTATGTATTTGATTTTACTTGGATCTACAATCAACAGCCATGAAAGCAGCAGTCAAGAAATAAAAGGATATGTTGCATTGGGAAAATCTGCAGCAAAAGACCTCTTTGTTCTTGTCAGATGCCATTGAATCAGTTCAACCCATGATCATACAACAGGACGAAGCACTCCCCAGTCCTGCACTATCTCGTTAAGGTTCTTCCTTTTTTTCTCTGACCCTCTGCCTTACTGAGTATGGTATTCTTTTCCAGGGACTGGTCCCCCTTGAAAACATGTCTGAAGTACGTACAACGAAGTCTCACCATTCTGGCTGTACTTCCTCCAAGGCAGATTTGTTTATTCTTCTAGCATTCTATGGTATATTCAATATTTTTGCCCATACCACAGTTCAAAGGCATATATTTTTCTTTGGTTTTCCTTATTCATTGTCCAGGTTTAACATGCTTATGAGGTGACTGAAAATAATACCATGGCTTGGATCAGGCACACCTTAGTCCTCAAGGTAACATCTTTACTTTTTTCAGCACTTTAAAGAAGTCTTTGAAAAGGTCATTTTGAGATGGATTGACCCAGTGGCTGCAACAATAGGCTCAAAAATCGCAGCAATTATGAGGATGGTGCAGGACTGGGAAGTGTTTCATTCTGTTGTATACAGGGTCACTATGAGTCAGAACTAACTCAAGGGCACCTAACAACAACAGAGAGATAAAAGAAGACATTGCATCTATGAAACAAGAATAGCATGCTATAAAAAGGAACAACCAGAAACAGAAAAGACCTCTTTAGAATTAAAAATATAAAATATAATGTACATGAGAAGATTTGAGAGTAAATGGAGGCAATCTCCCCAAAAGTAGAAAACAATATAAAGCCTTGTAAAATGAAGAGGAAAAATTAAAAACAAACAAGCCAAAAAGAACATCAGCTTAGGAAGTTCAACCTCCGAATAATAGGAGTTCTAGAAAAAGAAAGCAGAGTAAATGGAAAGGAAGAAATCATTAAACACACACACACACACACACACACACCCTTCAATAAAATATCCCATAACTAAAATATATTGGTTACCAGATTAAAAGGCTCATCAAGTGCCTAACACAATGAATAGGAAACAAAAAATCACAAGACATGTTTTCATAAAATGTCACAATACCTGGAATAAACAGCTGATCCTAAAACTTTCCAGAGAGAAAAATAAATATCACATACAATGGATAGGGAAACAGAATGGCATGTGATTTCTCAACAGTAACTCTAGAAGCTAGAAGAAAATTGATAAATATCTTCAAATTTATCAGGGAAAATTATTTCCTAGCTAGAATTCTATACCCAGTCAATTTAAGGATCAAATGCCAGAATGAAAATAAAGGCATTTTCAAATATACTATGTCCCAATATAATTACCTCCCACGCACCTTTCTCAGAAGGTCCTGGAGATTTTTGTTCGACCAAAATTAGGAAGTAAAGCAAGAAAGAGGAAGGCAAAAAATGAAACACAAAATAAGTAAATAACATATCCAACTTTGGAGAGAAGTAAGAATAATCACTAGAAAGGGATGAAAGAAAGTTCCAAGATAATAGCTGAAGACAGACCAATCCTGACTGAAGAGGGACAGAGGGCTCTAAGAAGAAAGTAAAACTAATGATAGAAATAGTATCACCAAGTTTCATCCCAACTCCATTCACGACTCCTACTCCTATGACACAATCACTTCTTCCCCTATTTACTTGAAGTGTCAAAAAAAAAAACATGCTTAGCATTCAATTTCTTGATTTTCTTTTCACACTGTAAACATTTTCCCATCTTCCAATACAGTGTTTTGATTTTCTATTCCACTAGAGAATTTGAAAGGAGCTCTGGTGGCATAGTGGATAAAGCATTTGGCTGCTAACCAGATGATCAGCAGTTCAAACCCACCAGCCACTCCACGAAAGAAAGATGGGGTGATCTACTTCCATAAAGATTTACAGCCTCAGAAACCCAATGGGGTCACTATGAGTCAGAACTGACTCAATGGCAAAGAGGTTTTGTTTTGTTTTGAGAGAGAGAATTTGAGATGAATTAGTCATGGCACACATAAATCTAAGCAACGATTTTTAGAAATGAGAGAAAACAAATGATAGCAAAAGAAAAGGAGGGCCTGTACAGGAATGTAGGTGTAATCATAGCATACTACATTGTTGAGATGTCAAATGTATTCATACAGTCATAATAACAGGAACTACAGATTGATTTAACAAAAATGTGGTGCTAGACCAATATTAGAAGATGGAGTGCAATAAATCAAATTCCCTACTTACAAAGTAAAAAGTAAGTAAATAATGTTTAACCAAAAACCACACTCACTTCCATTGAGTCAATTCTGATTCAAAGCGGACCCCATTGGGTTTCCAAGGCTATAAATCTTCACAGAAATAGACTTCCTCATCCTTTGCCCATGGAGGAGCTGATGGGTTCAAATCATGGATCTTTTGGTTAGAAGCCAAATGCCTTACAACTACACCACCAGGGCTCCTTAAATAATGATTAAAGTTTAAAAATAAATAAATCATAGAATAATTATGTTCTTTAGACATGCAAAAGTGAATACCAGAAGAAACAATTGGAAAGAGCTTAGCACAATGGCCTCAGGAGAACAAGAATTGTGAGTGGGGGAGGAATGAGGCTTGGTAGGTTTGGTTATTTAACTTTTTAATCTATTTAAAAGAATTACTTTAATAAAAATTAAAATAAATACATTTTATACTTAATTAGATACTGGAACAGGAAAAAAAGACATCAGTGAAAAACTGGTGAAATACAAATAAAGTCTGTGATTTAGTTAATGGCATTATACCAATGTTGATTTCTTAGCTTTGATAAATGCACCATGGTTATACAAGGTGTTAACATTTGGAAAAACTGGGTCAAGGGTATACAGGAATTCTCTGTAAATGATTATTTCAAAGTAAAATGTTTTTAAGAAATGGTTATTAAAGAGAGTATCCTTCAATAGTTCTACATTGCTTATAACTGCACTGTGCAAAATAGTAGTCTATCTCATGTAGTTATTGAGCCCTTTAAATATGGGTAGTGTGGATTAAAATATGCTCTAAGTTTAAAATACACATTAGATTTTGAAGATTAAACATAAAAAAAAAGCATGTAAAATGGTGGTGTCTGAAGTCCTCTAGCTTCACAAGGGGTAGGGGGGATGGATAATCAATATCAGCCCAAAGCTGATTCCTAGCAGGTGAGAATGAGACATTCTCCACTCTCCAAAGTTTTTACCAATTCCGACAACAGCCATCCCTCCCACAGCACTCTCTACTTCTTGCTAGATTCAATAATTCATTGCAATGGCCACACAGAACGCACAGACTATACTCATGATTATGGGGTTTATTAGGGAAGTAACAGGTTACAATTCAAGATCAAGATCAACTTGGAAGTAACAGGAACAACTCATGATACAGTTTTTTGTTCAGGACAGTTTCTCCTCAGGTATGTCCACAAGCAGGCCTCTGCTGCCAGGCCCCATACAGGCCTGGCCTTTGCCCCGCTCAGGCAAGTGTTGCAACTTTTTAGTTCACTGGTAACTGACAGGAGGCACCACACTCCACCAGGAAGCTTCCTGCCTGAAGGCACTCAGCTTTCTCACTGAGTCAGCAAATCCACTGGAACCATCTGCTGGTTCTGTGCCACTGCCATCTCATGATACTGCTGCCTCCAATGTTACAGCTCTCTGTCTCCTGGGTCTAGGAGGTTCTCAGCGCAGGGACCCTGGGTCCAAAGTACATGTTCTGCTCCCAGTTCTTCTTCTTGATGGTAATGAACCCCTTCACCAACTTTTAGGATTGGCTCTTTTTAAGCCTAGCAGGATGGCAAAACTGACCAATTCCCTACAAGGGTTCCATGACCTTATTTATATTAGAAAACCCCACAAGGGTTCCATGTACCTTATTTGCATAGTCCCACCCAATCATTTTGTGAAAGTTACAGGATCATAGCTAGAAAGGTCATATAAAAGGGATTCATTGCACCACAATGTCTCACTAATAATTTTTATATTGATCATATGTTGAAATAATATTTCAGATAAACTGGATTCAGTATATTATTAAAATTGAAAAAATTAAAGAAAATTAAGTGCTCACACAGTGAAATATGTCTGTGTTGACCTGAAGCTGCAACTATTCATAGAAACCCAGAGCCAAAGAACTATTCACCAGCAGTCAATAAATAGAAGTATAACTACTTTCCAACTAGGATCAAGTACTGAACTAGAGGGTGAAGATATGCTGGCCTGGGCTATTAGTTGGTTGGGGGTGGTGGATACAGGCCATACTTAGCTATCTATGGGTCTCATTTTCACACTGCTTTGTCTGATGTCTTTCATCATAGTCAGCATACAATATTTACAGTGTTGGTTGAAAAGGCACCCTTTCTGGTGATTGTGCTCAGGGGAAGGAATCTCTCTCCCAATGTTCCTCTCACCTCAACCCAGCTATGCTTTTGACAGTGTGAAACTTAATATTTAATAACTGGGTGTAATGAGGTTCTGCATCCCAATATTTATATCATCAGGGGCAGGCTTCTTAATAGATTCAAATTCTAAAGATTATTACATTATGTTAAAAGGTTAACAACCCAATAAGGAAGAAAAAAAAAAAAATCAAACGATGTAACAGTTCACCAAAAAGGAAATATAAGGGGCTTTTAAATAATTAAAAATATGAGCAATCTCACTCAAAATAAAATAGATTGAAAATGAAACAGCTGAGATAGTCCTTTTCTTCTATTCAAAAAAAAAAAAAAAAAAAACCTCACTGCCATCAAGTCAGATTCAACTCATAGTGACCTCTCCTTGGGTTTCTGAGGCAGTATCACTACAGAAGTAGATTGCTCAACCCAAAAGTGTAATAACTTACTATGTTGGTGATGCTATAGAGAAAGGCATTCTCATATATTACTGGTGAGAGTGTAATTGGTACACTTCTATAGAGGACAACTTGACAACGAGAAAAAAATTATTACACATGCATTTACTCTTTGATCCAGTTATTCTATTTTTAGAAATTTATCCTACGTAAACTCAGGAGGGAAAAAAAAAAAGATAGTGCACCCCCATTACAATAAAATACAGCTATAATAAAGAATGAAGTAGCTCTCACTATATGACATGGAAGATTTCAAAGATATCTTGTATTAAGGAAATGTTTATATATTGGAGGACATTTTCTTTGTTGGTTACCAGGGGTGGGAGGGAAGGGGAGGGAATGCTGTTAGATAGATAGAGATA
>NW_006922034.1:44556-46833 GCF_000298275.1 Orycteropus afer afer | reverse complement strand
AAAAAAGATATCTTGTAAAGTCATAAAACCAAGAGAATAAGGATGTGTATACTATAGTACCATTTAAAAAAGACAAAAAGCTAGGCCATAATCTGTATTCATATTTGCTTGTGAATACAGAAGAAAACTCTAGAAGGATGTCACAGTACAGTGAATTACTTAATATGGCCCTTCTAACCATGGTCTTTGTGACTCCAACCAGATGACTAGGTGGGACTATGCAAATGTAAGGTGCTGTGGCCACCAAGGGGACTGGATAGCTTGCTAATAATGTAAATAAGTTATATGGCACCCTTGTGTGGGTGGGATCATGCAAATAAAATGTATGGGACCTTAAAATGGCAATTGGTCAGTTTTGCCATCTCACTTGGCTTAAAATGAGCCATCCCAGAGGTGAAAGAGGGGCCTTACTACAGTCAAGAAAGAAGAGTCAGGAGTGAAGCATATCCTTTGGACCCGAGATCCATATGCTGAACTTCCTTGATCCAGGAGACAGGGAGCTCTGACACCAGAGATGGTGAGAAGTAGCAGCAGACAAATGTCAGCAGCAGAACCATGAGACAGACCAGGGGGCTTCCCAACCCATGGAGCAAGAAAGCTGAGTGCCTTTTAGCAGTAGTCTTGCTGGTGGAGTGGGGCACCTCTCTGGGACCCTATCAGCAGTACTGAAAGATCTCTGTACCACTTACCCAGGCAGGGAAGAGGCCAGGCTGAGGGGCTGAGGGCTAGTGAGACACCTGCCTTCGGGCATGGCTGAGAAGAAGTGTCTTGATTGGAAAGCTATATACTGACCATTCCTGAATTATAACCCATTACTTTCCTAATAAACCCCATAATCAAAAATACTGTGTGAGAGTTCTTTGTCGCCACTGTAACAAATTACTGAACCCAGCAGAGAAGAAGAGAGTGCCACAGGAGAGATGGTTGGTGTCCGAACTGGTAAAAAGTTTGGAGGGTAGAGGCATGTCTGACCTTTGCCTCTTAGGAGTCATATTTGGGCTGTTGATCTTGATCCCTCTCCTCTCTTGTGAAGTTAGAGGAGGTCAGACGTAGTCCCTGTGCCTATTTCACAGATGCACAAGAATCTAATAACAGTGTATTGGAGGATCCACATAAGAAATCTTTCCCTCCCCATCAGGAACTCATACCTTCCTGTCAAATCCAGCCCTATCCTAACTCTTTTCATCCTCCAAAAGTTTAAAGGAAGTCAGATGTTCTCCCCCTTGCACTTCAACACTTTATCCATCTCCCCAATCTATACTGGTAAACAATTCTGAGTTCAGTTTTTAATGGTTTCCTGAGGCAGCTACTGCCCGTAAGATTTTAAGAATCGCCTTGAAAACAACGATTTGGATGTGGGTACTTGGTAAAATTGAATAGAGGACAAGGGCTGGTAACATTTGTGTGTTTATGGCTTTGCAGAGGTCTTGTCCTTAGCAAAAATTCACGTAAATAAAAAATACAATGTAAGTTAAGATGATCAATTGAAATCAAGTCCTCAAATCCTTAAGAACAAAGCCCCACAAAGAACTGCCTCAGAGGCTGAAGCTTCAGCAATTTTAAGTTGTTACAAGGATTTCAATGAGTTTTGAAGGTCATATGCTGAAAGAGAAGCACATATTAGTATTTGGTTTTATAACGTTTTCCCCTAAACTTCACCTTCTCCAACAGCCAGCTCTTTTCAAAGGCCTCTACTGGATACACTTCTACCATTGGAGGAAAGAGTCAATCCTTATATCCAATCAGAGAGAGTTAGATAACATGAATGCCTATGCAAGAGGTGAAGATTGAACAGGGACAAAAGATGAAGCTTGCAGAAGTGAAGAGCAAGGCCAGAAAGCCTCATTGGGGTCACTGCTTTTTTTGTTGTTTAAAAGGATAACATTCCCCCTGAGACTATGACCCTTAGTTACCCTTCAGCTCTGGAACTGAACTCAACCCTGTGGCTTCCAACCAAACAAAAGACAGGCATATGGGGTGAACATTTACATCAGGTAGATACAATCCTTGGAGCAATCAATCCTGGGAGAACAGAAGGGCAGTGTTTGCACAGGGAGACAGGTGGCAGGGGAGGGGCGGGCTGTTGGAGTGCATGGGACAGAAGGGCACAGGGAAGAGTTAACTACGGGGAGAAAGTTGCAAGAGAGCTGTTACATTGTGGAATTGCAGTCAATGTCATGAAACAAAATGTGTATGAACTGCTGTATGGAAAATGAATTTGCTCTGTAAACTTTCACCCAAATCACAATAAAAATAAATTTTAAAATGATAACTCTG
>NW_006922034.1:42056-44336 GCF_000298275.1 Orycteropus afer afer | reverse complement strand
AAAGCCTGGCACTTTGAAGGAAGGAGAAAAATTCCTGCTGACAGACATAAAAACATACAAGTTCACAGATTTTCAATCATTCTCAGCACCCCCAGTACATCACGCAAGCCACATTTCATTTTCTTATCTCGGGGTACAAATGGCTGTCACCATATTTCTTCAGCACATTGGCTATCTCTCCAACCTCTGTCACCCAGAAACACAATTATGGTGTATGGTACACATGTTTGATTGCTAGGCAACACTCTTACCTTCCCCTCTGCTGTTTTACTTAGCACTTTGTATTTATGAGACTGTATTTTCACATTAAAAGGGAGATATGAAAAATTCTTCTCAGAAAGGTGGTGCAAGAGCTATGGCTAGTATCCAGCTAAGCAAATGCTTCCCAATCCTGGTTTTGGTAACATCTTACAGTATCTCCCCATATTTTAAGATGGTCTTGCAAAAAACAGGCAGCACCACAGCTATCAAAATATTGGGAAGCACTTCATTTATTTCTTCATTCTAGCTCTAGCTTATGGCACACTTGAACCCTGTATGTAGCATATATATTAAGCTCCTGTTTCTGTAGCAAGTACACTGCTAAATCCTGGCTAAACAAAATAAACCCACAGTGCTTGCCCTCAGAGTGATTAAAGCTGGTAACAGGAGACAGATACATAAATAAATGAATACAGTAGAGTGTAATGCACAGGGTATAATGGGGATTGAGGAAACAGGAGACGGCCTTTAAGAAATGAATTGGTATTGTTACGGATCAAATTATGTCCCCCCTAAAATATGTGTCATAAATCCTAACCCCTAGGAGCTCTGGTGGCATAGTGCCTAAAGCATTTGACTACTAACTAGAAGGCTGGAGGTTCAAACCCACTAGCCACTCCTTGGGATGAAAGTTAGGAAATCTACTTCCGTAGAGATATGGCCTCTGAAACCCAAGGAGGGGTCACTAGGAGTCAGAACCGACTCCATGGCAGCGAGTTTGGTGCTATTGTTTGTTTGCTTGATACATATGGGAATAGGGTTTTCTTTGTTATGTTAATGAGGTTGTATCAGCAGAAACTGTGTTTTAAGCCAATCCTTTTTAAGATGTAAAAGGAGTTTAGGTACAGAAGCAAGCAACCACAGATGAAGGTAGATGCTGGGCCACAAGAAGATCTCCAAGGAAACTAGGACTAGAAGCTTGAAAGAGACAAGGACCTTCCCCCACAGCCAACAGAGAGAGCAAGACTTCCCCTTGAGCCAGTACCTGAATTTGGACTTCTAGTCTCATGAACTGTGAAAAAAAAAAGGAAATTTCTGACAGTTAAAGCAACCCACTTGTGGTATTTCTGTTATAACAACACTAGCAAACTAAGACAAGTATAACCAGTTAGATGGCGATGCGATCCTGGAGAGGGAGGCAAGTATCTCAAGCAGAGAGAACAGCAGAAACAAAGGCACAGAAACATGAAACAGCCTGGCGTGTCCAGGGAAGAGGAAGCAATTCTATACGGCTACAGAACAAGCTTTTAAAACTAAGTGAGACAAAAAATAAGAAGATCTATATGATAAATTGTTTTAGTAATGTACACTCAGTTTGTCCATGGATGAATCACTGTATACACACTTCTCTGGAACTTTGCAATCAAAGGTAGACACCATCTCTCTACCTTTTGAATCTTGTTTTAGCCAATGTGACCATAGCCATTGTGAGACATGAAATGTTCTTACACATTGAAGGCAGTCCTCTCTTATTGCTGATAACGATGCAGCCAGTACATTGTGAACCAAAAGTGAAATAAACGCCCATGAATATTCTCAGTTAACTGGAAAACTCAACCCAGAAAGACCATTTTGTTATTATTATGCATAACTGAAAATGGGCTTTCTCCTAAGTTCATATAAGCAAACTGTACTTTATATGAGCAAACTGGTAAGTTCTGTTTGCTTCAGTGAAAGTAAACTATCCCAGGAAAGAAGCAGCACAGTTTTGTGGTTAAGAATGTGCACACTTCAGAATCTGACAAACCTGGGTTCCAATCCCAGCTCTACCACTTAGTGTGTGACTTTTGGTAAATTACTTAACCTTCCTGCTCTGGTTACCTAGTGCCTCTATGACAAGAATATATCACAAATGGGATGGTCTTAACAGTTTATTCTCTTACAGTTTGGAGGCTTTAAGTCTGAGTTCATAGTGCCAGGCTCTACGTCAACCACATTCAGAAAGCATCTCCTGTGATTTACAGCTTTTTATTTCTTTTAAATGGAAGACAAGTGTTCTGGTTACCTAGTGCCTCTATG
>NW_006922034.1:36834-41956 GCF_000298275.1 Orycteropus afer afer | reverse complement strand
AATATACCACAAATGGGATGGTCTTAACAGTTTATTCTCTTACAGTTTGGAGGCTTTAAGTCTGAGTTCATAGTGCCAGGCTCTAGGACCTGGGTGAAAGCCCCTCAGCCTTGGGGTCCAGCTCTGCCTCCTGCTCCTGGCCCACTGGAGCTAGAGGCATTTCTCCACCCAGACAGCTGCTGGCTGCTGAGGCTGAGAAGCCCAAGGTTGACGAAGAAAAAAGCACAGTCCCGATGTTACCAGAGCACACAGCAGGCCATTCATTCAAGTTCATTTTAAGTCCCAAGGTCGGCAGAGCATGGCAGGCTGCTGAACAACGACATGGCTACAGGCAGGGTCCAAGTGTGTCATATGCTAGAGGCCATTTCCCAAGGCTCCTGCTTATATACAGGAAGCAGACCAGACCACATTCCCTAAGGCAGCTACTCAGCTGCTCTCAATAGATTCCACCATGGAGTCGATTGCCAGTCTCATCATGGGGAATACTACATCCAGCTGCCCAGCCACTCAACCAGGCCCAGCCAAGTTGACACACAAACTAAACTACCACATTCCCTAAACCATTGTTTCCTCATTTTGATAATGGAGATAATAATTGTGGTTGTTAAGTTTGTGTTAAGCCTTAGGGATATGGTCTGCTTCCTGTATATAAGGAGAAGCCTTGGGGAACAGTCTCTAGCTTATGGCATGCATGTAGCCATGTCATTGTTCAGCAGCCTGCCATGTTCTGCCGATCTTGGGACTTTCAGTGGACTTGAATTAATGGCCTTGCTGTGTGGTTTGGTAACATCAGGACTGTGCCTTTTTACTTGTCAACATTGGACTTGTCAGTCTCAGCAGACAGCAGCTGTCTGAGTGAAGAAACGCCTCTAGCTCCAGTGAACCATGAGCAGGAGGCAGAGCTGAAGGCCAAGGTTGAGGGGCTTTCACTGAGGGGCTTTCACCCAGCCCCTAGAGCCTGGCACTTTGAACTCAGACTTAAAGCCTCCAAACTGTAAGAGAATGAACTCCTGTTTATTCAAGCATCCCATTTGTGGTACATTCTTGTCAGAGCAGCACTAGGTAACCAGAACAATAATGAAACCTTATAGGGTTGTGTGAGGCTAAGTGAGTTTTGCTACTATTAAGTTTTCTCCTTCTAAGACATGACACAGAATACCAAGATACCACAAAGAATACCAGAAAGATGTTTACCCATGTTTTATTGACTATGCAAAGGCATTCATGTGGATCATGACAAATTATGGTAACAATGTGAAGAATGGGAATTCCAGAACACTTAATTTTGCTCTTGAGGAACCTATACATAAACCAAGAGGCAGTCGTTTGAACAGAAAAAGGGGAAACTGCATGGTTTAAAATCAGGAAAGGTGTACATCAGGGTTGTATCCTTTCACCACACTTAGTCAATTTGTATGCTGAGCAAACAATCCAAGAAAATGGACTATACAAAGAAGAACATGCCAATAAGGATTGGAGGAAGACTAACAACCTGTGATACGCAGATGACACAACCTTGCTTGCTGAAAGTGAAGATGACTTGAAGCACTTACTGATGAAGATCAAAGACTATAGCCTTCAGTATGGATTACATTTCAATATAAAGAAAGCAAAAATTCTCACAACTGGACAAATAAGCAACATCATGATACATGGAAACAATATTAGAGTTATCAGGGATTTCATTTTAGATGGATCCACAATCAATGCCCATGGAGAAAACGCCTTAGTCATAACCAAATACCTGGAGGGAATGAGTCACTGGGTATGGAGGCTCAAAACTGTAGGGACAGTAAGGTCAAGTGGCATAACATAGTCCACAAAGACAATGTTCTACATCCTACCTTGGTGAGTGGTGACTGAGGTCTTAAAAGCTTGTGAGCAGCCATCTGAGGTATAACTATTGGTCTCTCTCTATCTGGAGCAAAGAAGAGTGGAAAAAAATCAAAGACACATGAAACAGTTAATCCAAAGGACTAATGGACCATAGCCTCCATGACCTTGAGACCAGAAGAACTAGATGGTGCTCAGCTACCACCGCTTACCACTCAGAAAGAGATTACAATAAAAGGTCCCAGATAGACTAAGGAAAAATGTGGAACAACAACAACAAAAAAAAAAAAAAAAAAAAAAAAAAAACCAGGCTTACTGGTCTGGTGAAAATTGGTGAAGCCCCTGAGACTACGGCCCTTAGAAATATTTCCAGTTAGGAAGTGAACTTAACTCCTGTGACTCAACTGTCAGTCGAACAATAGACAGGTCTATAAGGTGAACAGTAATACCAGGAGGGTATGCACTCATTAGAACAATCAAGCATGTGAGATCAAGAAGACAGCATTTGTCCAGGGATAGAGCTAGGAGGGTAGGAGAGGATAGGAAGGAAGGACAGAGGGAAGGGTTAGGCACAGGGAGGAATTGGGAAGAATGCTGTTACAGTGTGAAGATTGAAGTACATGTCACAAAACAGAATACGTATGGAATGATAATGGAAAACCAATCTGTTCTATAAACTTTCACCCAAATTACAATTAAAAAAATAAATAAGATAAGTGGAAAAAAGAATCAGATGACATACTACACTGGGCTGCTGCAAAAAACCTCTTTAAAGTGTTAAAGACCAAAGATGTTACTTTGAAGACTAAGGTTCCCCTGACCCAAGCCATGGTATTTTCAATAGCCTCATCTGAATGTGAAAGCTGGACAATGAATAAGGAAGACAAAGGAAAGCTAATGTCTTTGAATTGTGGTGTTGGCAAAAAATACTGAAAATGCCATGGACTGCCAGAAGAACAAAAAAATCTGTCTTAAAGAAGTACAGCTGGAATGCTTCTTAAAAGCGATAATGGACAGACTTTGTCTCACCTACTTTGGCCATGTTGTCAGAAGGGACCATTCCCTGGAAAAGGATATCATGCTTGGTGAAATGGAGGGTCAGCAAAAAAGGGGAAGACCCTCAACGAGATGGATTGACACAGTAGCTATAACAATGGGCTCAAGCATAGCAAAAATTAAAAGGATGCAACAGGACCAGGCAGCATTTCATTCTGTTGTACATAGGGTCACTATAAATCAGAACAATTCTACTGTTTTGGTCACCTCTAGTGCTGCTCTGACGGGAATATACCACAAATGGGATGGCTTTAGCAAACAAATAATACTCAATCCACCAATGATGCTTCTTCTTTCAAGACTGAAGTTTATTCTCTTACAATTTGGGAGGGTAGAAGTCCGAGTTCAAAATGCCAGGCTCTAGGGGCTGGGTGAAAGCCCCTTGACCATGGGCTTCAGCTCTGCCTCTTGCTCCCAGTCCATTGAAGCTGGAGGGTTTTCTTCACTCAGGCTTTCTTCAGCTGCTGGCTGCTGAGGCTGACAAACCCAAGGGCAACAAGTAAAAAGGCACAATCCCAATATTACCAAACTACCCGGCAGGCCGTTGATTCAAGCCCATTAAAAGTCCCAAGATCGGCAGAGCACGGCAGGCTACTGAAATGAAGACTTGGCTACATGCAGCGTCCAAGCATGCCAAAAAGCTGAAGACTTTCCTCAAAGTCACTTCTTATATACTGGAAGCAGCCCATATTCCTAAAAAAGCTACTCAGCTGCTCCAGTAGATTCCACCATGGAGTTAATTACCAGTCTCACCATGGGGAATAACTATATCCAGCTGCTCAGCCACTCAACCAGGCCCAGCCAAATTGACACACAAACATAACCACCACACCTACTATCCCACTCAATACACAAAAATGTTATAAATGAATGATTAGATAGGTAAGGCTCAGTGGCAATAGGAAGTAACCAGAGAAGTTAGGTCAGGGATCTCGAAGCATTTGGCACTGTGTCTTCTTTCACTCACCCACCTGTTTTCCCTCAAGTGAGATGAGGAGAATGACTCTTCACTTCCTTGAAGGCATTCACCTGTTAAAAGGAATCCATTATCAAAGTGTGTCAACTCAACTGAAATATTCCCAGCAGCATTTACAAGTGTCATACTTATCTTCTTCCACTGAGCACAAACTCAATCCTTGGGCTGTTAACTGACACCAGTTCCAGAATGTCTTTCTCTTCTCCCTTCTCCCTACTGCTAATATCTTACCAAATTTGCTTTAGTACCACACAGAGCACCTTCCTGCTCTTCCCCTATTGATTTTCCCTCACAGAACTTTGAAGAACTTCCTGCTTCAATGCAGTTCACTGGAGGAATGCCTCCAAGACATTCTAAGCTGTCTCATCACAGAGCAGCCAAGATTTTATCATCAAAACTGTCACATAAAATTGCAAAACTGTCATACCAAATCTTAGGACTAGTACTCATCAATCAGTCAAAAAGACTGAATTCGGCAATCTTGTTAAAATGGCTAGTGTGTCTATAATATCTATAAAAGAGTCCCAAAAATCCATATTCATTTTATCCCAGCAAACATAAAGAGTGACAGCATGGATTCTGCAAAGAATAACTTTTGTGGCCTAGAGGTCAGCTTTTCTACAAACACCACTAAGAGTGAGGTAGAAGTAATTTACAAAACTCAAACTGGCAGGCTTCTTGTGGTCAATTTCCAAAGCCCCAGAACCTCACCTCCCTCCTGTTTCCCAACCAATTATATTATGATTCTTCGTGGCCAAATTTCTGAGCTACTGGTGTCTCTGGTGGTAATAATACTCAATCCACCAATGATGCTTCTTCTTTCAAGACTAAAGTTAAGTTGGCTTCAATATTCCTTTTCACTTGTATCAAACCTCCATGGAGCCATGTCAAAGAACCTCATTAAGTTAACTAGGAAAAAGTTATATTGGCTTTGGACAAGTACTCATGCATGAGTGTTCAATAGCACTTGCTCCAATTCCCCCAGACCACCAAGAAAGTCTGGCCTAGGAAGCTGTTGCAATTGAAGTCCAGTAGGTAGACCAGATGATTTCTAGAATGGGGATGATATGTAGCTAGAACGATGGATCTCTGCTTGTCCAGAGCAAAGAAGAATGAAGAAAAAAAAGATTCATGGAAACAATTAGTCCTAGCAACTGGTACACCATGTGATTCACAGCCTATAAGACCATGAGACCAGAAGAACTAGATGGTGCCCAGCTACCACTGTCAACAACTTGGAGGGGGATATATGTAGGA
>NW_006922034.1:35032-35718 GCF_000298275.1 Orycteropus afer afer | reverse complement strand
AGACAAAGTGTATGTGAGCCACTGTATGGAAAATAAATTTGCTCTGTAAACGTTTACCCAAATCACAAAAAAAAAAAAAAAAAAAATGGGGAAGATAGCCTAGTATTTTCTATTTCTGGAAGAACCAAAGGGGCATTTGATGGATGTAAGCTGCTTCTACCACCAGCACACATGGGAAAGCATGGTCCCAAGCCAACCCTTAACTCAGAAATCCTAACTTTTGGGGTCCATTTCACGAAAATGCATGGGTCCTTAATTTGGTGATAACAGGAAGGGAAGATGGCAGATGCTATATATTTCTGTCTAATGGAAAAATTAGCTAGGGGAAAAAAAAAAGTTTTGTGTAAAATAATCCTAGTGTCTTATACCCAGTTGTCACCTAAGGGTAAGTTCACCTGTAAGCCCTTATCTCCACCTAACTGAAATCAATACCCAATGTTCTCCCAGACTTCCCAAAGCCAGCAAGCAGTATAAAACAGCAGAGCACAAAGGGTATCTCCCCTAGGGCTCAGTGGGCACCAATTCTACACTTAATGTTGTTTCTGCTGACCTTCTGATTTCCTGGATTCTGGATCCTGATTTTTCACTTAAATCTATTTTATCTACATCTTTTTCCCCACCTTAGCAACTGGCCACTCACAATTCAATCTTTTCCTGATGGCCTATACATAAAAGCTGCTATGTGT
>NW_006922034.1:29794-33962 GCF_000298275.1 Orycteropus afer afer | reverse complement strand
GGGATTGTGGGGCTGGCGCGGGATTGGGCAGTGTTTCGTTCTGCTGTGCATGGGGTCGCTATGAATCAGAAACGACTCGACAGCACTTAACAACAACAACAACAACTCTGCTGAATTTATCCCCAATTTTTCAAAAGTTTTATTGAGATATAATTCACTTATCATAAAATTTACACAAAGTGTACAAGTCAGTGGTTTTTACCAAATTTACAGAGTTGCACAACCATTCTACAATCTAAATTTAGAAAATTTTCATTCCCCAAAAAGGAAATCCTACACCTTAGCAGTCACTTCCCATTCTCTCCCTTGTCCCTTGGCAAATATTTAATTAGCAGAACAAATCTGAAGCAACCAACAATCTACTTTCTCTTTCTACAGATATTCCTATTCTGGATATTTCACATGAATAGTATCATACAGTATGTGATATTTTATGACTGGCTCCTTTCCCTTAGCATACTGCTTACAAGATTCATCCATATTGTGTATGTATTAGTACTTCATTCCATACGTATGTCTTCATGTATGCATATAACAGCTTTAATGAGATATAATGCATATACCAGACAATTCACCCATTTAAAGTGTACAATTTAATGGTTTTTAGTATACTCACCAACCAAAAATGAAACTCACTGCCATTGAGTTGATTCCGACTCATAGCGACCCCTGTTGGGTTTCCAAGGCTGTAAATCTTTACAGAAGCAGACTGCCTCATCTTTCTCCTGCAGAGTGGCTAGTGGGTTTGAACCACCAACCTTTTTGGTTAGCAGCCAAATGCCTTACTCACTATACCACCAGAGCTCCTCAGTATATTCACAGAGTTATGAAATTACCATAAAATCAATTTTAGAACATTTTTATCACTCCCCAAAGAAATTCCATACCCATTAGCAGTCACTCATCATTTCCTTCCAAATCCTAAAAAAAAAAAAAAAAAACCAAAAACCTCACTGCCATGGAGTTGATTCTGACGCACAGCCACCCCCTTTGGGTTTCTGAGGCAGTAAATCTTCACAGAAGTAGATTGCCCCATCTTCTTTTCACAGAGAAGCTGGTGGGTTGAACCACCAACATTCTGGTTAGCAGTCAAATGCCTTAGGCATTGCACCACCAGAACTCTTCCCCAAGTCCTAGGCAACCACTAATCAATTTTCTTTCTCTATAGATTTGCCTATTCTGGATATTTTATGAAAATGGACTAGTGTAATATGTGATCTTTTTTTTGACTGGCTTCTTTTCATTTAGTATGTTTTCAAGGTTCAGCTATTTTGTTCAAGAATCAGTACCCCATTCTCTTTTATGGCTGAGTAATATTCCATTGCATTGATATTAAACGATTTATTGATTGATTTATCCGTTTATGAACATTTGGATTGTTTCCACTTTGGGGCTATTAATAGGAAAGAAGATATATAGCAGATGCTATACATTTCTGTCTAATGGGAGAATTAGCTAGAAAATTAAAGCTGCTATGAAAAATGAATAATGCTGCTACTTTGTTTGCTATTAGTATTCATGATGCTACTATGAACATTCACATACTTTTTTTGTGAGGATATATGTTTTCATTTCTTTTTGGTACATACTGGGAGTAGAATTGCTGGGTTGTATGGTAACTATATGTTTCACATTTTGAGTTATTGCCAAAATGTTGTTCCCTCTTTCGTTCCCGATTTTAGTAATTTGAGTGTTGTCTCTTTTTTTTTCCCCTTTGGTCAAGTTTGTTGATCTTTACAAAGAATGAACTTTTGGTTTTATTGATTTTCTCTATTCCTTTCCCTCTGATTGCTTTGGGTTTAGTTTGCTATTCTTTTTCAGGAATCATAAGGTAGAATGTTAGGTGGAGGGTTAGGTTATTGCTTTGAGAGCTTCTTTATACAAGCGGCTGTTTAAAGCTATAAATTTCCCTTTAAAAATGGCTTTAGCTGCATCCCATAAGTTTTGGTGCAGTTTGTTTTTCTTTTCATTTATCTCAAAGTATTGCCCAATATCTCTGGTATTTTCTTCTTCAGTCCATTGATTACTGATTGTTTAATTTCCACATATTTGTGAATTTCCCACATTTCCTTCCATTATTGATAACTAATTTCATTCCAGTGTGGTAAGAGAACATACTTCATATGACTTCAACTCCTTTGTAATTATTTAGGCTTTTTCAATAGCTTAATACATGGTCTATTCTGGAGAATATGCACTTGAGAAGGCATTTGACTGCTAACCAGAAGGCTGGTGGTTTAAACCCACCAGCCACTCCTCAGAAGGAGGGTTGGGCAATCTACTTCTGTAGTGATATAACCTCAGAAACCCAAGGAGGGGTCGCTATGAGTCGGATCCAACTTGACAGCAGTGCGTTTGGTTTTTGTTTGGTACTGATGTTGAAAATGGTGTGATCTATAGATGTCTGTTAGGTCTAGTTGTTGTACAATGTTGTTGAATTCTTCTATTTCATTGCTGATAATCTTCCCATTGGTTCTATCCATTAATGAAAGTGGGATATTGAAGCATCCAACTATTATTGTTAAAATGACTTTGTCTTTTCAATTCTCTCAGATTTTGTAGATTTTTTTATCTATATATGGGCTCTGTTTTTAGATGAATATATGTATATAATTATTAAATCTTCCAAATAGATTTACCCTTTCATCATTATAAAAACTTTATCTTTGCCTCTAGTAACAATTTTTGTCTTAAAGTCTATTTTGTGTGATATTAGTATAATCAAACCCACTGCCATCAAGTCAATTACACCTCATAGTGATCCCCATTAGGTTTCTAAGGCTATAAATCTTTATGGAAGCAGATTGCCTCATCTTCCTCCCACAGAGAAGCTGGTGAGTTTGAGCCACTGACCTTCTAGTTAGCAACCAAATGCCTTATCCACTATGCCACCAGAGATCCTTTTGATATTAGTATAACCCACCATCACTGAGTCAATTCTGACCTGATATTAGTATTAAAACAAACAAACTCACTGCCATCTAGTGAATTCTGACTCATAGCAACCCCCTTTGGGTTTACAAGGTGGTAAATCTTTACAGAAGTAGATTGCTCAGCCTTCCTTCCAAGGAGTGGCTGCTGGGTTTGAACTGCCAACCTTCTGGTTATCAGTCAAGTGTCTTAAGCACTACACTCTCAGAGCTCCTTTGAATATTAATATAGCCACTCTAATTCTCTTTTGTACCTATTTATATAGTATATTTTCCCATCCTTTCATTTTAAACCTTTTTTTGTCTTTGAATCTAGTATGTGTCTCTTATAGACAGTCTATAGTATCCCTCCATTACTGCCTTACTTAGTGTTAAAAATATGTATTTTCTAGTGTACTGCTTTAATTCCATGGTTGTTTCTTTTACTATAAGGTTTTTCTTATTTTCTTAGTGGCTGCCTTGGGGCTTTTTAGCTTAACTTAAAACAATGTAGATTGAATTAATACTAATTGTGATAGCTAGGGCTGTGTGTCAGCTTGGCTGGGCCATAATTCTAAGTGGTTAAGCAGTTATGATGTAGTTATCCCCCCATAATGAGACTTGATGTTGTTGTTGTTATGTGCCGTTGAGTTGGACCCGACTCACAGTGACCCCTCCTTAGGTTTCCGAGGCAGTGCCACTATGGAAGTAGATTGCGCAACCTTCCTTCCGAAGAGTGGCTGGTGGGTTTCAACCACCAGCCTTCTGATTAGCAGTCAATAATGTAATTAATCATCTCCATGTACAATTGCAAGAACCATCACCTTGAGATAAATCCCTCTATCATTCTCTTGCCATATACACACACACACACACACACATAACACATAACCTAGACTAAGACATTAATTTAATTTCAGTAGTGTACAGAAACTTTGTTCCAATATTGCTTGGTTACTTTCCCCCTCCTTTGTATTATTATTGTCTCACAAAATACATCATTATAAATTACAAGCTGATAACATAGTTTTATAATTATTGCTTTATGTAGTCGTTATGAATTGAATTGTGTCTCCCAAAAGTATGTGTTGGAATCCTAAATCCTATACCTATGGATGGGAGCTCTGGTAGCATAGTGGCTAAGACACTTGCCTGCTAACCAGACAGCTGGCGGTTCAAATCCACCAGCCACTCCTCGGAAGGAAGGTTGGGCAATCCTACTTCCGTAGTGATACTGCCTCGGAAACCCAAGAAGGGGT
>NW_006922034.1:28520-29139 GCF_000298275.1 Orycteropus afer afer | reverse complement strand
AAGAAACTAAGACAGCAGTTTCTTTTAAATCAGAGAAGAGGATAAAATAGTAACTTGTATTGGTATTGTTTCTTCCTGTGGCTCCATTTGTGTTCTTTCATTTCAGCCTAATGTTCTCCTTTAGTGTTTCTTGCAGATTCAACCTACTATTGACAAATTGTCTTTTTTTAAAAATCTGAGAATATCTTAATTTTTCCTTCTTTTGAAGGGCAGTTTCTATGGATATAGTATTCTTGGTTGATAGTCTTTTTCTTTGAATTGCTCCTCACTTGTTGCTTTCAAAATTCTCTCTTTGTCTTTGGCCTTCTACACTTTGCCTATTGTGTGTCTAGGTGCTGTTCTTACTAAAGTACAGACATTTTTCCTGAATAAGTGTTCATTAGGATGTTTCAAGGCCTTTGGCTAATTTTCAAACTTCTAAAAAAGTTGATTTTTGAAAAATTTTCTGTTATTTTCATTGATTTTATGCAGAGGCAGATTTATGGAGGTCCTCATTCCACCATTCCAAAAGTCCTGTCTCGAATAAAGAGGCGGGGCAAGATGGCGGACTAGGCAGAAAGATTGCACAGACCCTCTTCAACAAAGAAAAGGGAAACCAATTAACACAGACACAGAAGAT
>NW_006922034.1:7820-10784 GCF_000298275.1 Orycteropus afer afer | reverse complement strand
AAAAAAAAAAAAAAGTCCTGTCTCTCCCTTCATGATCATTCCTATCCAGTTGACACCCAAACTGTGGCATGACAGAGAGAAAACAAGAAACCTGATACTTATTTGCATGAAATGGAACCCATTATAATCTCTAAACTCACAGATTAAACCTTCTCACCAGGCTATTGCTATATGGAGTTCAGTAGAAAGCTTAATTTTATGTCCACCAAAACATATCCAAATCCATGAGCTCCATGGAATTCTATTATTTGAAGTAACCATTAACATTTTTCCCACCACTACTGATTATTTACTTCAAAATTTGTCTTTTCCCACTTTCAAGTTATCTCCAGAAGCTATCAGTCCAATAATCTTCATATTTCCCTGTTTGAATAAGGAAAAAATCTAAAGCCCCCAATTTTCAGATAAGATGAAGCAATATAGTAATGCAAGTTAATGATATCTTTATTTCTTTTTTTTTCTTCTGAACACTGAAATTGTTCCTGCATCAACAACTCAAACAGCAAATTGTGTGTCTGTGTCTGACACTGTGTGGGTGTGTCTGGGAATGATAACAACCAAGTTAGGGAATCTCAGCACTTAAGAGTTTTCTGGTTACATTTTGTACTTTAAAATTAGGTCTCTGCTTGAAATCCCAGTCATTCTCTGGCTCCTTTTAGTTGTAAGATATCTTCTAATTAGTAAAGTGTTGACATATTGCTCTTCACTCAGGAGATGCCAGGTTCTTCCTTAACAGCAATAAAACTCAAGCAGGGTATCTTTGTCAGGAAAAAAGCCCAAAGTGACCTAGAAGGATATGTGCAACAGTGAACATCTGAGAAATCAAACCGTTCTGTAGCCCTAGAGTCCATTCTGACTCCTGGCGAGCCTATGGATTATAGTTGAGAACAAACTGCTTGTGCCATCTAGAGACCTATATGAGGAACTTGTTGTTGTTATGTGCCGTCGAGTTGGCCCTGACTCATAGTGACCCCTCCTTGGGTTTCCGAGGCAGTATCACCATGGAAGTAGATTGCCCAACCTTCCTTCCGAGGAATGGCTGGTGGGTTTGAACCACCAGCCCTCTGGTTAGCAGTCAAATGCCTTAGGCACTATGCTACCAGAGCTCCTATATGAGTAACACTGGGGTCTAAATGTTGAAAGGGCCTAACCCATTTTCTCATGCTGCTTTCTTTCCTTATGTTTGCAGATGTCAAATTGCCTAATCATGTCAGATGATGAATCAACTGATCCTTAACATGGAGATGCAGGTTCTACACAAGCTGCCAGTCCTATTGTGCATATAGGAGTATAGGGAATTTCAAAATGGAGTTCTTAGGGAATATATTTTTTAAATATGCATTCAGAAAAATGGAGAACCATATGATGTCCCTGAATGGTAAGACCAAATATGACAGAGATATCAATGCCCCCCTCTTTAATTTCTCATGGGGTAATCATTAAGCACTCAGCTGCTAAATGAAAGGTGGGCAGTTCAAACCCACCAGAGGTTCTGTGGGAGAAAAGCCTTGGCTATCTGCTCCCTGTAATTACAGGCTGAGAAACCCTATGGGTAGTACTACTCTGTCATATAGGATTCACTATGAGTCAATAATAATCTGTAAATGAACCATCATTCCAAACAAAACTACAATAGTATTTTCTTTTGGAAAGTGAGCAAAATAAATCTAAAGATCTTACAGAATAATAAAAGGAAAGAATAGCTAAAAAAATGTAAGAAGATTATAAAGGAAGAACATGCATAGTTAAATATATAAAGCTAAAATAATTATAAATTTCACTGGTGCCAGAACAGAGAGTTCAGAACAAGAGAATAAAAAGTCCAGGGAAAGATACATATTTACATGAGTATTTGCAGTACAGTCGGCCCTCCATATCCACCAACCAACAATGGATCAAAAATATTCAGAGGGAAAAAAGCAATTAAGTGGTCAAAGCAATCTCTCAAAGGCTAACAGACAGTGTAAAGAGCTATTTACATAGCATTTACGTTGTATTAACTATTATAAGTAATCTAGAGATGATTTAAAGTGTAGGGGAGAATGTATGTAGGTTATATGCAAATACTACTACACCATTTTATATAAGGGATCTCTGGTAACATAGTGCCTAAGGCCCCTGACTGCTAACCAGTAGGCTGGCAGTTCAAACCCACCAGCCACTCCTCGGAAGGAAGATCAGGCGATCTACTTCTGCAGTGATACTGCCTCAGAAACCCAAGGAGGGTTGCTATGAGTCAGATCCGACTCTACGGCAGTGAGTTTGTTTTTCTTTTTTTTTTTAATTTATATAAGGGACTTAAGCATTCATGGATTTTGGTATCCACAGGGTCCTGGAACCAAGCCCTCGAGGATAATGAGAGATGACTGTATATGGTAAATAAGTCATCTTAGTATGGGAGGAGAAAGGATGAATTATTCAATAAATAATACAGGGCTAATTAGTAAATAAGCAAAGAATACCAGAAAGATGTTTACCTGTGTTTTATTGACTATGCAAAAGCATTTGACTGTGTGAATCATAACAAATTATGGTTAATACTGTGAAGAATAGGAATTCTGCAACACTTAATAGTGCTCAAGAGGAACCTGTACATGGACCAAGAGGTTGTTGTTCAAATGAGGATACTGTATGGTTTAAAATCAGGAAGGGTATTCGTCAGGGCATCCTTTCACCATACTTATCCAATCTGTATGTTAAGCAAATAATCCGAGAAGCTGGACTATATGAAAAAGACCACAGCATCAGGATTGAAGGAAGACTTATTAACAACCTGAGAAAAGCAGATGACACACCTTGCTTGCTGAAGATGACTTGAAGCACTTACTGATGAAGATCAAAGACTACATTCTGCAGTATGGATTACACTTCAACATAAAGAAAATGAAAATCCTTACAACTGGACCAATAAGCAGCATCATGATAGAGAAAAGGTTGAAGTTGTCAAAGATTTCATTTTACTTG